>NW_027040579.1:1605000-1942500 GCF_037179485.1 Ochlerotatus camptorhynchus | reverse complement strand
GTAGTGACCAGGAGTGTCACCAAAATCTTCAACAAAACATTGATTGTTGGAAAATACGTCGAGTCACATTTATCAAGCAGCCCAAATGCCTCAAAATTCCTATTAATATTTATGGATGTCTGGTACCAAAGCTCGTATTCCACGTTTACCTGCAACCAGCCAGTGATGCAAAATATCATGACACTCACGTGACACTCGTCTTCGCATCAACCAACTATCGCTGACAGATCGTTTTGTCACGCTCTGAGAGTTAGAACTATGGCAAACAACAATCCCCAGTAATGGGCGCTGCTCACAAGCAAAACATTACACTCGCTGCTGATAATGAAAAGCACAACGAAAACAGTGAAGACTTCTGCAGTACGATCATGAGAAAAAGCGAAACGACAGAAGAAAATGAAAACAATGCCTACGCATTCCAAGTTCGTCTCGGCAGGTGCGACTGTGTGAGTTATAAACAAAGCAGGCAACATGAAACGGAAGCTGTTGGGCTCACTCACCAACACACTTAAATAAGCAAGCAAAGCAGCAACAGCTTCAAAACGAGCACAGATGAGTGTCGTGATTGTCGGGAATGACCAGATCGGTGATGGATCACAACAGAAGACGACATTCACCAGTTGCTTTTTAATTCTTTCGTCAACTTGATGGATGGTCATGGAGAGAGCTTCGACGAGCACATTGATAGGAATGTACAAAGCGTTACTACCATCAACTGTTTGGTGATCGTGATTGTGATAGGTCGCATCTCTGGCAACCACGCTGGTGAAATCACAGAGATAACAGTTAAGTTTGTCAAGTTGGAATGACTCTCCAATATCTGTAAAACCAGACAACAATATTTAGAACACCGGAAGGATGTCATCATTTTTTGTGAAACGTCCCATCATGTTTTGGATCAATCCATCGAGTCATGGAATGAAAACTGCTCTTCGATAGTATTCCTCTGGTGTTTCTACTGGTTGATTTGCACGTATTGTTAGCTTGGATGCACGTGGATACAGTCGTAACTGCGCATTCGAAAACAGACATATGCAGCTTTGAGGCTGCATTAAAAATTTCAGCAAATTTTGCTTCTGCGTCTCTCCTTAAAAACCTGTATTATACTGCTCGCATGATTAAGAGCCGATATGAGGTCCACATATTTAGATTGTAATCCTATTGAAAGTGGTTGTGTTGAAAGATCACATTGATGAAATAAATATATAAGATGTTTGTATCCTCTTATAAACAGAAAATGCATACTTTGCCTTAAGAATAAACTTCTAATATTTAAATAAGTTTTTAGACCGGTCCTGCTTTATACTGTGCCAATATGGTCTAGATCTTGCACTACCAGGAAAAAAGAACTTCAAAGGATTAAGAACAAAGTTCTGAAGATGATTTTGAAATTGCCTCCTTGGTACAGTACTACCGAAGTACATAGAATTTTGAATGTTGAGACTTTAGAACAAATCTAGATAGAACTGGAATTAGGGCGTAACAGCTTTTGTAAACAATAAATTCTCTCGTCGATTTCTAGCAACTCAAGGCACCCCTACACAAATCAACATATCCATCGGGTAGGGTAAGCCTTTCGAGAAATCATCGAGAGAAGCCATTGTTTACATTGCCCTAATTCCAGCTCTATCTAGAAATGTCCAACAAAATAATTAATAATTTTAGGGGAAAATCGTTGCAATCTTCAATTGCAAAGATTAATTAACTTTATACATAGATAAGATATAGTTTTAGTTTTTAGTTTTGATGTGAATTGTTATACTGACATGCAGGTTTAAAAGACCTGTTTAAAATACTGAATTTCCAAGGCAGGAACAATGTAAAATCACTTAGATTTATATCATAAAAATTACAGCAGATAAGTTACTAGGTGGCTTGAGCACCTGGGTTAAAACAAAAAGTAATTTATTTTGAATTTTGAACAATTAAAGAGTTAAAATCTAAATAGAAACAATGTGTGACTCTTTATTAAATCCAATGGTACATATGGAAAGGTAAATAAATTAAGAAGTCATTTGTTGTAGAAACATTCTATTTTGAATGAAATTTTGCTTGAAAAAGAGGGGTACAGTGTGGATTGTGTTAAGAAGGCTACAAATTGGGTCTACACCCTAGTTCCTACGGAAGTGAAACGAGGCTGATATTTCATAAAAACTCGATGGTCCCATGATCTTTAACAGAATCGCTGCAAACATAAATTGTTCATGCACACTATATAGGTACAGCCCGAGTCCCATTGCCAGAGGGGCTATAGGCCTGAAGCCTCGTCCATAAATTATTATAATATAATATGAAAAATAAAAAAAATCTTACTCAAGTAATGGATATCCATTATCTTGGGTCAGATTTTTTTTCACATGATTATAATAATTTGGGGGGGGGGGGGGCTTCAGACCCATAGCCCCCCCCCCCATGGCTACGTGCCTTTGAGGATCGAAAGTGCTCAGTAGACTGGCCCACATTTAGGTGGGGGATTTTTTAAAAAAATTTCAACGGGCCAACCCCCAGATTTGTGCCATTAGGTGAGAAAACCACTCTCTGAAAATTTTAGCTCATTAGGATGTAACACGAGCTGGCGTTTTTTATTTAAAATTGATATGGGGATGAAATTTATGGAGAAATAACAGTTCATCACTCTTTCGTGCATAGAACTGGTCAGCAAACTCGATTAAACTCAGAATTTCAGCACACGTAACTATAAGGAACCACTTTGATTAAGACAGCATCACGATTTAAGTAAGTATTATGCAGATATTAATTAGTTATGTGCATTCTGTTTGTATATTGCAACAAAATACAGGCAGCTTATGCAATTGATACTATATTACCACTAAAAATAAAAGCTCATATTGTCCATAGGCCAACATCCAGGCTCGTGTCTTTTGGTGCGATAACCACTCTTTGAATGTTTCAGCTCTTTTTGACGTCACACGGACTGGCGCTTTTGGTTTAATGTTCAATAGATCATACTGTCTCGTTGAATGAGATTAGTTGAACTATATATGCGAACAAATAGTCTTGTAGTTCTAGCCTAGTTTACGACTCAATACCTTAACTTACAATAAATAACAATACCAAAACTTGACCAATCAATTCACAGAAGTACATACCGATCCCCTCATAAATCACCTCATTATTAGTTTTGCTTTAATAATCGATTGGAAAAACCATCTCATATAATCCACATCTGATCAAACATACATCAGCCGATATGTATGGCAATATTTGTATGGCAAAGCACGAGCTGCAAAGAAAAACATAAACAGATTGATTTTATGTAACGCACGCGTGCATCGTCCGTCGTTTGTCCAGCCTCTGACGGCTGTTGACCACTTGCCATGTGATTCAGCTGGTGGTGGAACTGGATTTGCTTCTGAACTATTTCTGCTATCCCCGTTTTGTGCGTAAATATTGCGATGATTACAGTGTATTAGTCAGCTGCAGTAGGTGAGAGAAATGGAGAATCCTACCAAGTAGCACGCGTTATGATCATTTTCCGTTGAAACGACGATTTATCCGGGTTTCTTTCACTTTCCTCTGCGAGCTGCCCGTCATTACGGCAAAACAAGTTCTTTCCAGGTTGAAGAAATTATACTTAACTCGAGCTTTATTTTGTTTTCATACGATTCAGGATTGACAGCATTATACGTTTTACTTTCGTGTGGACGTATCAAAGTTGATATTTATACTATAGTATGCATGTTTTGTTTTAGTTCAAGGAAGGACCTACATGAGCCATATCAATTATATATAATTGATATGGCTCATGTAGGTCCTTCCTTGAACTAAAACAAAACATGCAACATATCGACCATAAGATCTTACGCATGGCCCATTTAGAAATTAAACAAATTTGAGGTTAAAAGAGCAATCCTATACAGGCCCGCCCAACGTTTTTAAACCGCAGGCAAATGCTACACACTTAGAAATAGCGAATTTTACACGCGACGGAATCCATTTTTGACATAAAAGATGAGACGTAAACAAATATGTCATGTAATATTAAGTGCTCTGAGACTGAAAAGATCATTTATCGACGAAAAGTACATTTGTTTGAGCTGTTATGACTCAACTTGATGTAAAAATTGACACTCATATATGTCACTTAAATTTATATGAATTTTGAACATGAAGCCATATAAACTGGTGGGCCGGAAATTTTCAATACATTATTTTTTCCACATTTATTTTTACAAAATCAGAAACTTTTGCGTAATTTAACAAACCATAAAAAATTGCAAAACTAAATAAAGAAAACAATGGAACGATACTAAGTAATGTAATAAAATTAATCTTTTTATTTATGTCGGCTAGTTTTTCGAGACCTACTAGCCTTATACCCTGGACAGACTATGGCTTATATCATGTAATATAAGCTGTCTTGCAATGAGCACTCATACATCTAGTTTTCACTGGAAATCCTATGTATGAGTGCTCATTGCAAGACAGCCTATATTACATGATAGAAGCCATAGTCTGTCCAGGGTATTAGAGTTACCTCTATGGTATTGTAATAATAAAAAATTCCACCACTCGAAGATGTCAGGAAGGAACTCTCAGGTGGAAGCATATTTCATGGGCGATTCTCTCCAGTAGAATGCATTAACTTATCAACGACGCTCAACCACCAAGGAGACGTGACCTAGAGAGATCGAGTGCAGGGGAGTTGGCCTCCATTTCTCACAAGTTCCGGATCGAATCTCAATCCACAACCAGTAAAAAAAGGACTCACCCGTAACAGACATACCACCCCCTTCCCTTCCCGGGGCGATGTTTTATTTTTCCATTTATTTTTAAAATCGATAAAGTAGATCTGTCAAGTCAACACATACACTCTAAAGTACACTGTCATTTTTTTAATCAATAAATTCGCCAACCAACAGTAAAATAACAATAATATATAATGTTATTGAAAAAAAAATATATGGGGAAATCACGGAAATTTCATTGTTAAGATACTTAACAACCACCCTTTTTTTTTGTAAATTTTCCATTTACCATGAAATTTACTGTTTAGGTCAACATAAATCAAGGTAAATTTATTGTAGACGTAACAATATAAATCATTGTTAAGACAATAATTTTCGTCTTATTGTTACATTGTTTTTTAATGTATTTTTGTTGTTATTTTTTTCGGGTAGTCAAGTAGTGAGCCAATTTAAAATCGTTAGTTTCGTATTGATTGTTGGTATTACCTGTGATATCGTACAATTTAATTGATTTTCGCCTGATTAAAAATTCACTTAAACAATCACTTACTAAATGTAAGTTCAACTCAATCAAACGTCCTTTCGAACTTTTCAGTCTCGGAGCACATAATTTTACATGACATGTTTGTTTACGTCTTATCCTCTATGTCAAAGATGGATTCCGTAACGTGTAAGATTAGGTTTTTCTAAGTGTGTATGGTGTTTATGATTAAATACTCATTCAAAGTTTAATATTTCTTGAATTTAATTGTTTGAGGTTCAAGAATAGGATTCTCAGTAGTTATTTAAAAAAAATATGAAAAACATTAATTGTTGTAAAACTATTTAGAATATACTGCAAAAAGAATCAAAACTACCCCGTTTTACGGTATATTCATAATTATAATGAGCCAGAAATTATGTAAATAATGAATAGTAATGATAAAATCAAGCATAAACGTATTTATCATTAAAATTTTATATTAAAACAAATTTCAGCTTTTTCAGCTCTTTCTGAGGGGAGCGACTGTATCTGCGATGCAGAAAAGATTTTGTTTTGTTGTGGTTAGATACGCGCACACTGAGTAGATAGAAAGAAGATTGAAGGCTATTGTGAGATTGTTCGAGCATCTAGAATTGAGATTTAGGCTGTGAACCATTTGCCGAGTTAAATTTAACTCGTGGTTAACATGTGACATTTCGAAAGTTATTTCTTATGTTATGATCGATCGGTTTTCGAGCAGAACTCAGCCACGGTTGTCAAAATTTAACTTCTTGTCTGTCAGAAATAACCACGCTTGGATAGCAGGGTTAATCGATAACTTTCCATCTGTCAAAATTTAACCAAAAGTTAAAAAATCCACAAAATGGTTCACAGCCTTAGATGTGTGGCCCGCTCTGCTCATCCAATATCGGGTCTGTACAGAGGTTTGACGTATAGTCGCTATATTCATAGTCTGGCGGATAGAATTTCGATTTATTAAAAAGCGGAACCACCCCATAAAAAATTGGACAGATGGGGAATTTCACTGTCGACCGGCGAAATCGGTTGTTTACAAAAAAGGCCTATTAATAAACCGACAACGTCGGGATTAGTACACTAGTTATTTTTGTCAACATATTCGTTAATGTATTAAATCGAATACCGCCGGGACCGACAGCCATAAATTTTATCTATTGTAAAATCCGGCAATTGTATGTTTTTTAATCGGTGTTTATTTTAGTGTACATATTAATATACAGACGATGTCGGTTTAGCTAGTGATTTTAAAATAGTGGCAGTTAGACTAAGTGAGTGCAACTTTATTATTAAATGTCATTACAACCTGGTAAGTGGGTATTAATAGTTTTGTTTTTTTTTTTGAAATCTTACAATGGCAAGAATGTGGAGTACTTGGCGTAATAATTATGTTCTCTGAGCACAACGATATTTTTTTTCGATCCCATTTACTTCCATCTCAATTTTTAATCTCGATTGAAGCAAAATGATCACTTCACTGATTGACACAAAACTAACAAACTGACAGCTCGTTCCCATATGAAGTACCATCGAGGAACGCTAAGATGGTGATTTTTGCTAATGTAATCACACTTATTTAAAGTAGTTCCAGTGCTTCAAAATTGATGAAATTTTGAATTTCGATTCCATTTGTAATGCAGATTACGAATATGCAATTACCCCAATACCCCTAAAGAACCCAATTTAATTACTCGATTAATAAGTGTATTTCATCTGGTTTCATCAATTTCATAAGCCGATTTAACAGTTGACTTAATCTTTTCCATCATACAAACAACTGAATGAACCGATTAACCATTCTATTTCATTTGGTTTCATCAACTTCGTATGCTGATTTATTTATCGACTTAATCTCCAATTTAATAAACTGATCAACCAGTATATTTCGTCTGGTTTCATAGAATCCCTGTTACAACTCTGTCATCCTACTAATCGTTCGATTTGGTCGCTTCTGGTTGACTGATTTCCTATGTTTTCGACTACCGATTTAGTGTGCTGACGCGTCGGCAACCTCCCCTTAAGCAGTCCCATAAAGCAAACCCCACACGCATCAATATATTGACACGAAGGGGAATTATTGACAATAATATTGATGATGTGAATTCAGAAATATTGTCAATCTCGATATATTGACGTCAATATAGAACGTATTAACAATACGATTATTGTCAATAAAAGCAATCGTGTAGGGTCCGCTTAAGAGTCGATGCAACAATTTATAAATACGTCGGTTTGATAGTCGGTCGATCTTACCGACGTGAACCGATTTAGTCGAAGGGAAAATCGGGAGGATTTTTTATGGGGCAATTCAATATATTTTAGACCAACAATTGAAAAGGTACTATCATTTTTTATAAAGAAAACGTTGATTATTCTTTCCTCGAATCGAACGCAACTTACCAACAGCATCGGATAGGGGAAACTTTCTTCAACACTAAGATGGTGTTAGTTTGCGTAGGCGAGCCTTGAGTCACGAGAAAAGTGTTTCCGAAGTTTTGTTCGCAATAGCTGATGTGCTCTGTTCTGTTGTTGGTCGTGATTTGCTCGATTGGTTCCGCTATTTGACAGCTCAATTTATTCCCTACACGCTACTTGAAAACAGCCCAAAAATAGGTAGAGTCTACCCAGTGCGGTCAAAACTGAACCTACCCAAAAAATGGGTAAACATGCATTTACCCAAATCTGGGTAAAGGTACTTGCGACAAAAACTGGGTAACGGTTACTCAGATGTTGACATTTTATAACTGGGTAAACTTTACCCATTTAATAGATATTTATTGATATGTAATAACTAACTATATATCTATGAAATAAGGCATTGCAATTCCCAAATAAGGATATCATTACAAATGCTAACCATTTATTGAGATTTGATTTAAAAAAAAAGTTTTTTAAATAAGAACAACAACAAAGATTTGTCATCAAGAAAAGCGGCACAGAATATCTGGATAACCTAAAATTATAAGAAAGTTTAAAGTTCAGAAACTAACAATATACTTACTAACTATAGCTACTGGTAGCATTCGCAATCCAAACAGTTCCGTAGCTGTAATATTTTTAGCGTCAGAATTGTATATTTTGAACAGTAAACATTAATTGTGCAAAGTTTCAGGCAAATCGGAGAATATGGAGTAATTTTTTTTCTTTCGTTATTTGGCCTGGAACTGCCAATCGTTAGTTGGGATCTACACTGAACCAATTTGACATATTCCTGTTATGTGGAAGTCTAATAAATTTGCGCTATAAGCTAATCCATTGAAAATGATATGATTGAAAATGTGTCAGGTAAATTCTATATGAATATCCGATACATTTACAATGCTCATAATTTGGTAACATTTATATGATCGTCATATGATAAATGAAAATCGGTCAAATTATAATAATTAACTGAAATGGATTTGAAACCCATAAGCATAAGCTTTACTTTTCACCACAATATAATATATGTGTCATAAATCAATCGAAGTAAAGTTTATGTGAAAATCACATGAAACTTACTGCCTCTTTTGACACATATATTTAATCGATTTCTAAAAATAAATCGAAAAATAAACATCAGGCAGTGGGAGCTTTAACAGTTGTGTCTTTTTTTTATTGTAGCTGATTGGGGATTCGATCCAGAACTGTTGAGGTGTGATGCTTTCGGTGTCTGTGCTCGATTCCATTGGGCCACGGCTGACTTTAAGATTGAGCTCGTTCAATTAGCATGAAGTAAGAACAGCTCTCCCGACATGGAATGTAGTGCAACGTTATGCTCGTTTTGCTAGAGTGAAGGAAAATAACACTGACAAATTTATGCTCCGTTTCGGTGGTGTCGTGTATTCAAATCTTTCTTAATGCTCCTGTGTGCAATAAAACAACGACTACATTATATGAGTTCATGGAACTCGTTCATGACACTCGAGTGTGAAGATTTACAATTAGAATCTTAGCTAATTAAATATTGCAGAAGAATCATTTTTTTTTTCAATCTCAATACATTCTTTTCCGGAACCCCTTATCTTATGAAACAATAACAAACAAAGATTATTCAATACAGTCTCATTGTTGTTAGTAATATTTAGTTCAACTAATCATTTTAATGAGTGTACGATAACATCGTTGAAAATTCTTTCAATAATTTATAAAGAACAATCATGTAAGATGTATTTTAATGGGAGCGATATTCATCCCAGAAAATCATGCCAAAACAAATGTTTGCTGTTGGATTTATTAAAAGGCAAATCTATATGACTATCTAATGATTGGGATAGATCTGTTTACAATCTTTATACCTCAAAAATCAAAGGAAGCTATTCCAATGAGATATATATGTTTTCCTGTACTGCAAAGTTAAATGACAATCCAATAGTTTCTACATGTCTGTTTACACGCGACATATCAACAAACGTCAAAAATTGTTAAAAGCAACTCCAATAAAATATACATCCCTATCTTATAAGATATATCTTTTAGTGAGCAATATTCTTCATGAAAACAGGTATATTTTACTGAGTTTTCTCATAGTGCAAATTTATATGATTTTCCATTAGTTTCTAGATATCTGTTCCCACCCATGACATCCCGCATAAATCACAACCATACGATTACCACATTAAAAATGGTTTATCTTCCTCTGAAAACCATAATGAGAAAGGTTCAGTCAACTTTAATCAAACCATACCTAGATAAAGTTTTGACCATATTGATTAAGGTTTTCGAAGACCCAACCATATGAACAATGGGTGGTTAAGAACGTTCACCATACGAAATCTCGCTTTTTCTCATACATTTTTAGCAAAACAACTATAGCCTTACCACATCAGAAAAGGTTCTAGTTGGATATGTGAAACTATTTCCATTAACTTTCGAATAAGGTAGTACGGTTTAGAACCAACCATTGTTGTTAACTTCATGATATACTATGAAATGGTATAAATTACTATACTTATTGACGTTATAAAAAATACTGTCGTAGCTTATCCGGAATACAGCCATCATGGGTTGTTCTTTAATTTTAATGTGATTTACAAGATTTCTTTTTGTGGACACCTCCCTTGCTCTTGGTAACATGTTTATTGATCTAATATAAAATGAATAGATAAATGAATTTGCCCTGCAAAACAAACTCCATTCCATTTCTGGAAGATAAAAAGGCCCCGGCATAACGTACCTGCTTCGATTTCCTTTTTGGATGATGTGAGCCACCAACATCGAAATCTCCTTCACATGTAAACCGCTGTTAGCCCTGAATATTTGTGTAGAAAATGCATGCGCTTTTATGAAATATTTTATGCTTTAAGCTAATATTACCAAGGGTTTTAAAAATAAAATAACGAACAAAACAACACAATGAACTCACGAGCACCGTTTCAATCAAAAGCGTTTTCTTCTGTTTGTAGAAATTGTAAAAACATAAAGCAACCATAATCGAAACACGTAAGCGTTGTACAAGTTGTTTACAACTTTTATTCGTAATGTTTTGTAACAGTTCAGTATAGTTGATCAACCGTAACAAAATTTAGCTGAAACATACCAGAAACTGTAACAGTTGAAAGTAGTGTTTCTTTAATGTTTATTACATTCCATAAACCATAACAAAACTATTTTGTGAAAAGTTAACATAGCTAGTAAGGTGTCAGTGAAGTTTGAACTGTTCTAGAAATGGTATTTTTCTATGCGGGATATCAACAGTTTTTCACCATAAAATATATCAGACAATATTCATATACTTTTTACCTATCGCTAACCACGTTCGAAGCAAAGTATTATCAAGTACTAAGTATGTGAAATTATGATAGAAATCATTCCATATCGCAGTCATAGTTTTTAAGTGATAATCCAATGGAATCTATCAATCATCACATAGAATGAATAAATCTGCTGACATTGCTATGTTATCAGATGGATCCAATAAACGGTACATGTCGATTTGTTTCAGTGTACGTGCTGCGGAGTCACTCGAAATGTGTGTCTAAAAAAAAAATCCAACGTTCAGGACCAACACCACGGCTTGCGTCCCTCAAACAGATTCGTTCGAAAGATAAAGTATTAAAATCAACACTCAAAATATATATTATCCTTAAATTAAATTGAAAAGTAATACAACAAGTGTTTTTTAAAGGCTGTCCAAATTTATTCATTACAGTGAAAAAGAACGATTAATTCATTGCAATAATTACTGATAATTGTAAACATCTTCAACAGAGAAAACTTAAACATCAAAATAAACGGGTCTGAGGGAAAGCAGCAAAAGCATATTCGATCGTTTGATTTGATATTGATTAGTTTTTTACTTGATAACAATTTTAAAGCTTATTTCGAACTTTACAAAATATTGGCTCATTCAAGCAATAGTCATCAAATAATGAGAAAGTCACGAACGAGTTCTCCTTTCTGTTCTGAAAAAAAGGCACCAATTTGTGAGCGGTGTAAAGGGAAAAAAAATCAAGCAAAATACACTGGAGTCGCTTTTTACGCGTTTTTTTTTTACGCGGTTTTTTAAAAACGGTTTTTTTTACGCGGTTAGTGCCACTGAGTCGCAATTTACGCGGTACGTTTTTAACGATTTCTTGACAACGATACGACCTATCGACTTGATTCCAATCACATTATCCGTTTCAAACTATAGGTAATCGAATGGCAAACTTTTTAAAAAAAATCACAATTTTTGGTGTAAATACAGAAATTTTTAAATATGTCTATATGGACCATAGCATGCTATAATAACGAATGGCATCAAAATCTGATTTATAACAAAATATTTAAGCATTTGTAAAATCAAAATCTCGGTAGTTTTTTTCACGCGGTTTTTTTTTACGCGGCACGCATCCCCCGCGTTAAAAGCGACTCCAGTGTAACATGAAAATCAGCGGCGCCGGTGGTGTAATGGGAACTGCCTCCCTGGCGTCGGTAGCATTGGTGCTCAGCACGGAAAACAAGATCGACGGAAAACAAATCAAGGAAAAAAAAACATGAAAATTGAATGTAATCGTCTCCGCACCACTTAGGTTGGAATAAAGGGTGGAACGGTAAAAAATTGTTCGACTCAAATTTGGAGATTTTTTTAACCGTACATTTAAAAAATTTGAACACCCCTCATTTTGCGAGTCATTTTGTAGGTCTGTGAGTACGGACTGTTGCCTCTACCGAGGAATTGTCATAGAGTTGTGGGAGACGGAAACTAGCTACGGGGAAGCTGAGAGTCTATGATGAGGTGAGAGATCGTTCGGCCGAGAGGTGTATGGTAGACTGTGGTGCGTGATAGAAGTCGTATTTTTGTGCCCGAGGAGTTTGTGGTACCTGTCAAGATCCCAGAGATCGAGAAAAGAGACATTGCTCGTCGATCACGGTGCTCCAGCGTTGGCCACGTGTATTGGGATCTACAAATTGACCGCTCGTCAACCGGCCGATTGCTAATCCCCTGCATCGTCCGGACCGCCCTTGACGATCAGCAGAGAACAGTCGGACACTGTGCGCCATCGTCACGAACTGAGCATTAACACTATCTGGCCATCGCCCTCCGGCACTCACCATCGGGCCCCCGCTATCTGGCCACCGCCATCTGGCCACCGCCATCCGGCCACCTTCATCTGGCCATCTTCATCTGGCCACCTTTATCTGGCCAACGCCATCTGGCCGCCCTCATCCAGCCACTGCCATCCAGCTGTTCCATTCCACCGTCGTGACAGCCAACGTCGCTTCACACACCAGACCAGATCGATCCGCCCAATAAACATTGTCAAGGTAAATCAATCCATTGCGTTAATTAGGACAGCTTACACCGAAAATTCCCCCTCGCCGACAAATCCTGAGACCCGGGAACAAAATAGTAATTTAATACCAACCTCAGTGGCTGCCGACAGGCTTAGACCAGCAGCTAGGGGTCTAGACACATCCCCTTCTGGGACGGCGCAGAATCTTTCGGGGTGCAACAGCGAAGAGTTTCAACCGCCAACAACGTGCAAGTCGTACCCAAGGACAAAAACCCTCCAAACTTGCCGGATATGCAACCAATTGAAAAATATTGGGCAATCGTTAAGTGGAACCTCAAGAAACTTAGATAACAGATGGAAATGAGAAACAGTTCAAAGCAAATTTATGTTCAGTACAAATAAGGTTGGTACAACAGCTGTACAAAATCCAATGCAAGGTGTGAAACGAAAAATACCTCAGTTCACATTTGGAAAATCGGAAGCCTAATAAAATAATTTTCCTGTAATGTACACAGCAAAAAAAATGTAATATCGATCAACGTAATTCAAGCTGATGTAATGATGTAATAGCAAAAAGCAGATACAATATTACATCAATGGATGTAATTTTGTTCGCAAAATCGATGTACATCGTACAATGTGATATTACACAACCGAGGGATTGACCTGGTTGCAGCAGTTTCGATGTAATATTCAACAACTTTTTTTGCTGTGTAGTAATTGAACTTCAAAAAGAAATAATAATTGATCATTTATACAATAACATAATCAGTGTGCTCTTAATCATGACTGACCAATTTTTGACCGTTCCACCTTTTAGTTAAATAGACTTCTTCGCCGTCGATGACAGCAACGTTCAGCGTGACGCTGAAATTGTCTTGTAAAAATTGCCTTTACGTCATCGCCGACAAAACATACGTCGGCCCTCAGGTCTACTATCAACTAAGAGGCAGGCACATCAAGAAGACTGTATAGTATGGACAAATGTCAAAGAAATAATCGTTTTGTTGAATAGTCAATAAGGATGCAAAAAATGCCTGGGGTCATATTAACTCGTGATGCAGCAATAGGATTAAGAATCGTAGAAAAAAGCGATGAGTTTTACGGATACAAAATTTATAGTAACAAAAGGGTATTTTTTAATCCAAATATATATTGTCGTTTATCAAAGATGTAAATGTTATACGCATACAAATTGTAAAAATGTAACGTAGTGCTAAGCTCCTGCTATCGCTATTATTGTCATTATTATACTTATGTAAAAAATAAAATATCATTCAGCACCTAGATAAGGATGTTCACGATCTATCAATAATTTGTATTTGTATTTGCTTTTTTTGTGTTCATTGTTAATGTGGCATTACTGGTTATTAATAATATTTAAACAGATGTTTAAAACGAAAATAAAAATATTCGCAGTAGATAAACTTTAGGTGAGCAATATATAATAGCAATACTTGTCAAAAGATTCGGAATAGTTGTACTGGATCTACTAGTTAGGATAAAAACAGACACATGACAGCAGTAGTAGAACCTTTTCTAACAGTTTAAAGGCTTAATTCTCACTCACATATTGCTTGCGTATTTTTTGGTTAATTGTTGCATATCGGTATCTAGTTAGTACGTCACGTTAAGGTATTTTTGATATCCGAATTACTTTTGCGATGTTTCCCCAGCGGATGATACTTTGGATGAAGACTCATCGCTGTTAATACTGCTATCGTCATAGTCTCCATTCAAGGATAGGCCAACCTTGTCCATCAGTTCGGAAAGCCGCTTTGCCTTGCGTTCTTCATTGTGCGAAATAATGGTACACAAGTGTTCCGTTAACAACTCTTTCCGTTCGAGAGCCTGGTGAAGTTCAACTTTTGCCTTGAGGAATAGATTCTCTATGTTAAGGTAGTTCTTCCTGCAATAGAAAATAATTCAAACTATTGAACGCAACTTTATTGATCAGCGCTGGCCTTACTCAACGTTGGAGAAATGCAAGCTGGCAGCATCAATCTGCTTTCTGAGGATGGCTACATCAGTGGCAAGCTCCGATTCCAGTTTACCTAGTTCAGATTTGATTTCCTGTAATTTATTCGCTTCTGCCGCCGTCTTTTGTGTACTACAAATAAAAATTCCTATCAATTCAGTATTTCATTAAATCAACGGAATGTACTCACTGTTGTTCAATCACTTTTTGAAGCATATCACGCTTCTGCCGATTTTGTTCCTGCATAAGCTTCCGCTGTTGTTCGAAGTCTTTCAGTGACATACCTCTGAAGGGAGTGTTGGTTGAGTCCGGCATCGCTTTCGCCATCGGTGTGGAAGCAGACATACCTTCCAGTATGGAAATATTGGATACCAAAAATACGTTGGCGCCTTCGGATGAACCGGTCGATGGTTTCTTCGGCAGTATCAGAATGGATTCATCCTCCGGTGCGTTCATCATGGTGGGAAGTGGTTTGAATGCAACAGCCTGTTGAATTGGGTGGTTTGGGTAGATGCTAGAATCAACGCAACTGGTGGCTGTGCTGCTGTCGGCGACATTTGTTTGCACATGCTCCTTAGGGGGAACAGATTTCGGGGCGGGAGGTTTTGTCTCGCCAAGCCGCACTGGCTTCTGATGGGGTCGCGAAAGGTTCTTGGCTGGAAGCAGATAGACAAGTGGTATAAACCAAATACTTACAATTTATAATACTTCCATCTTACCAGTATCCTTGCCATTTGTTTGACGAGTAATTTTGTAGATGTCATCGTCAGAAAAACCAACAAATTGCTTCGACATCATTAAAAAATGCAAACAAAAAAGTATCACAAGTGGAAGAGTGTTTATTCTTCGGTCATCAGAATTAAATTTTGTTTACGCAAGCTGACGTTGACAGAATGGGAAATGTTACGGGTTGAACTATTTCAACGAAATACTTCACTAGCGATCGCAGGGCATTTAACGATTAACGAAATGTTTCTTTGGTATCGCCATCTGATCTTCACTAGCAGAAACGATATACACTGTGGGAAAAGTAACGATTTTTACAGCATTATCCTGGGCATTCACGGCCGTTCAATCTCACTCACTTCTACTCAGATGCTTAGGCGTAGCTAAATGAAGGGAGGTAGTGGGCAGAGGGTTGGTGACTACCCCCCCCCCCATAACTCAGCCGCTAAATTTATTAGTTATTTCAAGCACAAACGAAGTGCATACGGAGCGGCTCAAAAACTTTGGTGACGAACCTGTTATTGCAATTTGCAACACTACTACCACAAACGAAGTGACAGACGACTAACTGGTGAAGAAATCCATTTAAATAATGTGGTTCACTGTAATAGAATTTTCTTGGAAGCTTGTGATATCATCCACCAGATGGGTTAGTTTTTTTGTTTTGATTTGAACAAAGTTGATTTTGTGTACAATGATTCTTTGACAGTGTGCAAAGAGTGCGTATCATTTTGTCATTCTTTTATGCATTTCAGTTTTGAGTAGAGTGAAAGAGATAGAACCAAAACATTCTAGTACATTTGGTGAAAATGCTAGTTCAATCCAATAGTAGTGTTGCCATGTGGTACAATCCAGTAGTAGTGGTGTTGCCATGTGGTACACTGAAAAATTGCAATAGAAGGTTAGTCACTAAAGTTTTCGAGCCACTCCGTCTGTCACTTCGTTTCACGCGATCACGCGATTGCCCTTTTCTTTTGCGCTTAGGCGCCATGGAGGCAGAACCAAGTTTCTCCAAATCGAAGCAGATAACTATAAGAATCCGAAGGATCGAAGAGGAATTTTCCAAATCGACATCCAAGCCGGATGAAAATAGCGAGGAACACGGGTAGGATCCAAACAAGGATCGAAGAGGAATAAGAGTAAAAAAGGTAGAAATATTACAGGTTTAAGTTTGTTGTTGCGTTAGGTAGCAGTAACACTTCCTTCAGCAAGAGAACACGATGCGGACTAGTCGATTGGAGTTGATGCTGCTTTCTTCAGATTTGAATTCCTAAGTGACACAGACGTGTCTTTACGTCTTTAGTTAATCTGAAATTTTTATAATTAATGTTTAAGTTCCTAGTTCACTCCCCCCCCAAACGCAAACTCGGTCTACACGAATTCCCTTTACGTTGGTCTCGAATGATTCCGTTTACGCGAATGAATCGCGTAAATGGAGTACACGTAGCATATGGGATTTGACCTAATAGGCACCAACATTGAATATCTCGCGATCCTGGTTACTGTCTTGGGCAAAGATTTCAGTAGATAAGACCTAATAATTGGTGGACAGAAGATCGGAATTGTCACACTACGCAGCGCTAGTGTTCTTGAAATTATGATTTCCTTGTTTGTGTTATATTTTGAAATCCTTGCCACCTATAAAGTTGCTATTTTGTGGGAAGTTGTTCAGTGGATCCATACCACAGAGAACAGACGTTGAGGCTTGAACAAAATTTCTTACACAAGTTAACGATTCATATTCGACTTAAGCGCCACTAACGGTGACTTCCCCACTTATAAACCCTCTTTGACAACATGATGGCGCTAGCATTGCAAAACTTACACTAGACACTAAGTGCTGGTAGCGCCATGTGGCAATTTTCAGCAGATAATTTATCGATGCTAGTGCCAAATTGGTCGAAAGTGATACATTTATAGAGGAAATCGGGAGATGCTAGCGCTACGTAACGGCGACGTTTCCACTTAACTTTACACAAGTTTCTGACCGAACTTGGACGTCTGTTCTCTGTGTCCATACCTAATGATTGGTATGCAGAAGTTCGTAATTTTCTCACTACGCGCAGTTAGTGTGCTTGAATTTGTGATTTCCTTGTTTATGTGATATCTTGAAATCCTTGCCATCTAGAAAAATTCTGTCTTTGGCGAAGTTGTTCAGTGTATCAAAACCTAATGATTGGTGAACAGAAGCTTTGAATTTGCTCACTACGCGGCGCTAGTGTGCTTGCATTTGTGATTCCCTAGTTTGTTATAACTTGAAATCCTTGCCATCTAGAAAAGTTGCTGTCTTGGGCGAAGTTGTTCATTGGATCAAGACCTAATGACGGTTATTAAAATTATCTACCCGTAATTAATGTAATTAAAAGCACAAACGAAGTGACAGACGACTTACTGGCGAAGAAATCCATTTAAATAATGTGGTTCACTGTAATAGAATTTTCTTGGAAGCTTGTGCCATCATCCACCAGATGGGTTAGTTTTTTTGTTTTGATATGAACAAAGTTGATTTTGTGTACAATGATTCTTTGACAGTGTGCAAAGAGTGCGTATCATTTTGTAATTTTTTTATGCATTTCAGTTTTGAGTAGAGTGAAAGAGATAGAACCAAAACATTCTAGTACATTTGGTGAAAATGCTAGTGCAATCCAATAGTAGTGTTGCCATGTGGTACAATCCAGTAGTAGTGGTGTTGCCATGTGGTACACTGAAAAATTGCAATAGAAGGTTAGTCACCAAAGTTTTCGAGCCGCTCCGTCTGTCACTTCGTTTGTGATTAAAAGTATTGAAAAAGTAATTAATGTTCTTCAATTACGAAATTTCGACTGTAATTAATGGAGTTAAAAAGTAGTTAATGTTCTACCATAGAGGTAACTCTAAGACCACTGGGTCCCGAAGAAAATCATTATTATTTTTGGCTCACTCAGTACCAGAACAACGGTCCCAAGCAGTCCCAAGCTATTTCACTCACCCCTGCATGTTCTGCATGAATCCAAACACCCCTGATGTTATCTGTCAAACTTTCATAGCGAATCAAAACAAACATAGTGTAGTAATAGAATTTCAACTAGAATAGGGTACGTTAATCGTTTGCTTGGGACCAATAGGCTACTAAAGTGGTGAGCCAATTTAAAATCGTTAGTTTCGTATTGATTGTTGGTAGTAGTGTTGCCATGTGGTACAATCCAGTAGTAGTGGTGTTGCCATGTGGTACACTGAAAAATTGAAATAGCAGGTTAGTCACCAAACTTTTCGAGCCGCTCCGTCTGTCCCTTCGTTTGTGCTTTTACATTCTGTCAGTAATTCGAAAGCCTTAGTACGGCCAAAGATGAATACTAAGATGAAACTGTCGGAAGAAAAACTTTATTTTAGTGTCCTCTTTCACGGTCCCTTTCATCCAATGAATACCCCCCGTATTCAAGGTAATTTTGTGGTTTTGCTGCCCCCTCAGCAGACATGAAATTTTGCGTTCATTTTTATCAAAAGAATCACAACAAAATCAGAGATGTCCCATTTTTTAATTAGTCGATTATTTTTTTGTTCACTGTGCTGCCATTTTTACACCAATGAGAGTACAGCACATGTTTGAAACGATCGGTGATGATCCTCTGGAGATGTTAATGCTTATATCAGCATGATATAACCGATTACAAATATTAAACTTTTCGGTTCGTTAATCGATTAATCGATTATTCGCATGAAAATCGGTCATCACTAGATGAATGTGAAACGTCATTTCAAATATAAGGGCCCATGCATTGATTATGTCACGCTAAATCGAGCAAAAAATTACCCCCTCCTTCCTATCGTGACGTTTTTCCTATACCTAATGCATTGCTGGTCATAAAATCTTAGACCCCCTCTCCTCCCTTAGAGCGTGACATAATATATGCATCAACTCTATGGACCGTACATGAATAATGATACAATTTGAAAGGGACCGGGGCTAATCACAAATTACGTCCCCACGGTAACTGAAATAAACACGAGTGTTCACCGGTTGGTACGGCGCTCCTCGTTCG
Organism: Ochlerotatus camptorhynchus; assembly: GCF_037179485.1. Taxonomy (NCBI): domain Eukaryota; kingdom Metazoa; phylum Arthropoda; class Insecta; order Diptera; family Culicidae; genus Ochlerotatus; species Ochlerotatus camptorhynchus. The sequence goes on along the minus strand of NW_027040579.1, from coordinate 1,922,872 downwards.
TGTCGAGACTGACAAAGCGCTGCAGCTCGGTTAGTTTTTGGTGTTGTTCCTTACGTTCTTGAGCGTTTGGTGCTGTAATCTCAAGGATATCATCCAAATCGTCAGAAGTTTCAAGATCTCCAAGTACTTCTTCAACCGGTGCTTCCTTTTCTGAAATCAGTTCATTAATCTCAGCATGCGTCATATCAACAACTCCCAGCGCCGGTCCCAGAGCTCGAATGTCTTGGGCGACGTCTGCCTTGTCGTTGCTGGTTTCATTGACATTTCCGCTGATTTCAGGTGGCAAAAGAGCATTCCAGCAGTTCTTGAGTCTAGAAGGTTTTCTATCACGAACGGCTTTTTCCAAGTTGTCAAAGCTATCTTTGATAGTGAACTTCTTCCACGATTTAATCAAATCGTCCACTGTTTCATCCATTCGGTCCACAATCGTGCGGTAGCTATAATGGATGTAACGCAAATTAAAGTTTGCGATTATCCCTTGATCCTACGGCTGTAGTATGGAAGTCGTATTTGGAGGGAGGTAGTGAGAAAATTTCGAACTTCTGTCCACCAACAATAAGGTTTTGATCCACTGAACAACTTCACCGAAGAAAGAAACTTCCTAGATGGCAAGGATTTCCAGAAATCACATGAACAAGGAAATCATTAATTCATGCAAACTAGCGCCGCGTAGTGAGAAAATTCTGAACTTCTGTCCACCAACAATAAGGTCTTGAGTTACTGAACAACTTCTCCGAAGAAAGCAACTTCCTAGATGATAAGAATTTCAAGATATCACAAAAACAAGGGGATCATTAATTCATGCAAACCAGCGCCACGTAGTGAGAAAATTGCGAACTTATGTCCACCAACCTTTAGGTTTTGATCCACTGAACAACTTTGCTGAAGGCAATAACCTTCTATATGTCCAGAATCACGAGATTTTCCATGTTGGTCCCTATTAGGTCAAATCCCATATGCTACGTGTACTCCATTTACGCGAATTCGATTTACGCGGTACTTATTACTCGCGCTCTTCGGGGGAAGAGTGTACTATTAGCACCGACAAACCGACATGAATGGTCATACAAATTACAAAAAAAAAATCTGATCAAAGCACAAAACTGACATCGGAAAATATTTATGCTAGTAAATCTCGCCAAACATAAGTTTCACTGAGATCTCAGCAAAAGTGACATTTGATTACTGAATCTCGAATAATGCTTAGCTAAATCTCAGCAAACAAGTGAAATGTTTGCTGAGATCCCAGTAAAACTTTTTTTGCAGAGATTTGCACAGCCGAGCTCGGTAGAAAAATCAAAGTGTGTACAACTACTATACCCAAGTAACAAAAAGTTCTGGCTTAAGCAGCTTGGTTGAAGGTGGTCTATAGAATTCTAAGCAACCTCATTTTTAAGTCGTTATAAGAACTTGAAAGTTCCGGTACCAAAATTGAAGAGCATTCTAAGCAGCTTCTGGCGGAACTTGAACGGAACTTTTAGAAAGAAAAGTTAAAAACGGGTTTTTGTCCTCTACACCAAATTCTATACTTAGTTCGCGCTTTTACGAAAGTTAATTCTAAAGTCAGGTCTTTATGAAAGTTATTTCTAAAGGCAGCTATGAAAGTGTATTGATTTATCAGCATTAGTAGTAGTATTGGAGATGTTTGAAGAATTAAACCCAGTTCTTCTGCGTGAGAGCCCTAGCATGAACCGCTATGGCATCTGAAATATATTAAAGTTACCTGTTACGCCTACTGTTGGAGTTTTCAGAGCCAGCTGACTGACTTGAATACACGCTAACCTCGGCTTACTCACCGGGTGAGTCGATCGTACTCACTTTCGTCCGATGTATCGATTTGTCAAAAACTGAGTAAACGAGAAATGTCAAACTGAGTAAAAGTCACTCAGTCAACAAAATCGTGGACTTAGAAAAAATGTCAACCATGTTGGAGGAAACGTTCTAGAAAACGGGCCAATGTTTCAGTCAACTCCGACGGAAATTCCTTCAGGTAAGTACGAATTGTTTAGGGCAATGGTGTTGGACCATTTTCTGCTCCGGTAGAATGAATCAGGAGCAGACAATTTTCATTTCGTAGAATAAAATCAAAACAAAAACCCCCCCGCAACTGAAAATATCGCTGACTGGATTCGAATCAGTCTACGTGAGAACGTCGTTTACTCAAAAGTGAGTGATTTTGAGTAGCCCCACTTGTCGCTGAGATGAGTCCATTCGACTCAATTTTGAGTTGACCAGAATAAGCGTGTACGAAACACAACACCTAGTGATGTCCGATTTTCCCAGCTAATCGATTATTTACTAATCGATTACATTTTTTAATGATTGTAATCTACATCGATTAATCGACATGAAATAATCGATTGATCGAAATAATCGATTAATTTTAATACTCTCTGATAATAAAGAAAACCAACGTCTTTAAGAAAGTGTTTTAGCCGGCGCCGGTGGTGTAGTGGTAAGCGTGACTGCTTTCTAACACCCTGATGGGTCTGGGTTCAATCCCAGCCGAGGTCGGTGGGATTTTTCTGAGGCATAAAAATCTCTGGTCACGTCTTCCTTCGGAAGGGAAGTAAAGCCGTTGGTCCCGGCCCATGTGTGTTGCATGGGTGCGATATCCTACGCAGGTGTGGAAGCTGCCTTCCTGCACAATGGATGGCAATCGATGTCCGTCGGTGATTGGCACTAGATTGCGGAACAGAGACCGACGTTAAATAAAGGAAAGAAGAAGAAAGTGTTTTAACCAGATGTTGATTATTCATCCCTGGATCATGTGTAAATTGTTGTTTTGAGATAGGGGAAATGGCTCTGATGTTGGCCTATGATGTCGGCCCATCACTAAGAATCAGCTATTTAACAATTTTATCTAGATGAACGCATCATTGGGACGGCTCTAATGGATATTTTTGGTCACTATTGAAAATTTAGACGATTGCTGAATTTATATATTGGCCCAAATTAGGGGAATTTAGGCCGAAATTACATCCATTTCTCCTATAACATTTCAGTAAAATACACTTTTACTCTTTAATTGTGTTTTAATTAATGGTGAGAGAAAAGACAATTGGGTTCTTTAAGGGTATTGAGGTAAATGCATATTCGTAATCTGCATTAAAAATGGAACCCAAACCCAAAATTTCATCAATTTTGGTACACTGGAACTATTTTAAATATGTACAATTACATTTGCAAAAATAACCTTATTAGCGCCCCTCGGTGTCACTTTATATGGGAGCGAGCTGTCAGTTGGTCAGTTTAGTGTCAAACAGTGAAATTATTATTTTTCTTTAAATCTTGATTTAAAAATCTAGATGGAAGTGTGTGGGTTCGAAAAAAATATCGCTGTGCTCAGAAAACGAAGCTCTTTCAGATGATATATAAAAACCGATATATTTTTCAAAATTAAAGAACCCAATTTGCATCTTTATAACGAATTGATTTTGACTTTCGACTGCAATCTCAATGCCTGAAAAAAACACTACTCAAAACAAACAATTTCTCCAATAGTATATCCAGAAATAGTATCATGTTCAGATGAGGGCCAGACAAACGGTTTCTCAACATTGTTATTGTCTGACTTGCTTTAGAAAATAGACGTTCAGAACTTAAAGTTGGGGTGGAACATAGTTTAATTGATGCTCTGTTGGCTTGGTGGCAAGTTCTACATACTTGGTTGAAGATGCAAAGCGTCAATTAAAAGACTTAAAGTGGTCATTTTTATACGATAGATGACGATGACAGGAGCACGTAAAGTGATAGAGGCAACAATAGCTGCAATTTTCAAAACTACGACTAGATGCCTCCCTTCAGATAACGACTAGAACTGTTTCCCCACATCGTAGGTACATGAGCAAATCAGCGATCAGCTCTTTTTGCCAGTGGTGGCGTGGGAGACATCCCTCACCATCCCTCTCCAACTGGGGAGTTTGGTAAAGAGAGATGATGAACCCGATTCGTGCCTTCCTCGAAGTTGACCTTGCTCGCTCGCTATACAATTTTCACACTGCCGTACTCTAACGGAATTATCAACTCTATACCTTCATCTCCTCATCTATTGTATAAAAATTACCACTTACTAACAGACTTATTATTTGACGGTTAGTATCTTCAAATATGTAAATAGTTAACTTCACGCATGTAGTAATACTCACAAAATAGTTAAAGTGTATATACACTAAAATAAATTCAACTCCTACTTCCAATAAAAAAAAATCGTGCGTTAATCGAAGCCAATTAATCGATTAGCAGATAATCGAGGCATTAAATAATCGATTCAAAATTAATCGATTATTTTAACAGATAATGGATTAGCTCGATTAATCGAGTAGTAATCGGCCATCACTAAAACACCTTGATGAACTTTAAATTGATGTTTGCCCGCATGGTTTTCCAACACACTTGTGGCACAGTGGTTAGCGTTCGTAGTTCGCATGCCGAATACATGGGTTCGAATCCAGGAAATTTTTGTTTTTTTTTGTTTATTAATTTATTTGATAAGGCTCAACCGAATTAACTTTACAGAGCCGAGGATTCTTGGTCACTATACAATGCATCTTAATACTATAGTCAAAAGGTACAACACAATAAACATCCAATCTTCCGCTATCCAAAAAGCCTCCTCCATCAGAACTGGAGCCGCTTCCAGTAGTTTCATTGTATGGCAAATTGTTGTACGCCAACGAGGGTCAGAGCGCGTCCATTGCAACAATGGACGCAAAACGTGGGCAGCACTCACACACTCATCACGAAACGGTTGCTTTCCAAAGTCGACGACGCATCGACCGAAAGAACTGCTGATGAAGAACAATGAGGAGGACCACACAATGGTTGCTGCCGAGAAAACAGACGATCGCGTAGCACACATCGAGAGTGGTCTGCTTTTGTCGACAGCCGAGTGAACACTCGAATCCAGGAAATTGCTCTTTAATTTTTTTAGGATAGAACATTGATGCACTAGAAGTGGCGCCGGTGGTGTAGTGGTAAGCGTGATTACCTCTCACCCCAGCAGGCCTGGGTTCAATCCCAGTCGGCGTCGCCGGGATGTTCTGAGGCAAAACATCTCTGATCACGCCTTCCTTCGGGGAAGTAAAGCCGTTGGTCCCCGGTTCATGAGTTGATGGGTCGATAGGTAGGGTCCAGGTGTTGGAGCTGCCTCTCTGGCGTCGGTAACATTGGTGAAAAAAAATGATGCACTGTAGTGTTGTTGTGAATGTTGTGTTAGAACTTTATATGCACTTTATGAAACTTGAAAGTGGGTTTTATCGTTGAATGCGGAACTTTTGGTTGCTTTGGAAGATAGTTCTGTCGGAAGTTTATTTGAACTTTATGGAACTTTAAAGTTCTTTCGGAACTTTATTTGAACTTTATTGAACTTTAAAGTTCTTTCTGAACTTTATGGAACTTGAAAGGTTTGTCGGAACTTTATTTGAACTTTATGGCACTTTATGGTAAAGATCGGAAACTCTTGTGTGGAAGGGACGATCAAGGACCATCTTCAGCACTCTATTTTGAGCGACCTGGATTTTGTTCCTATGATTTCATTCTGTAGTAATGTTACGTCCCAGTTGACTATAAATTCCATATAAGCCTTAACCGTTAAACTGCATAGTCTACACAGGAAACATAATATTTTTTTTATGTTTTATGACAGGCTTGTTGCAGACAAGTGTTTCCTGTGCCCTGATTTTGATTAGAGGGAACTATGTTATGGGCGCTTCTTAGAGGGATCGTATGTATTTAAGGCGTGCATGGGAAATCAGTGAGTAACCAGCACTGGTCTAGTATAATACTGAAAATTTAAACTCAAATACAAAGTAACATTGACAAAGAGCCAGCACTTGATAAGCATGACCAGAGCATATCGACTCATAAACGACTAATTATATGTTGTGTTATCTTTCACTGCTTCAAGATCGAGACATGTTACTGTTAGTGAGTGATTATGATTAAGCCTCGATTATACCATATCGAAACGATTTTATGGCCGTTTAACACCTTATAATGACCGACCGGTAGTAGCGGGATTCTATTTTTTTGCCCTACACCGGGCAGTCACAACAAACGGCGAGCGATTAAACACTTATGCAAACGATCACATTTCAATTCACGCGGAGTGCGTTAAGACAGATGCGAAAAAAAAACTCTGTGCAAGAGTAAGTAAGACCGACCGCAACCGGAGATAAAGTGCGCACACAAAAGTTGTAAATAATGAGATGAGACTCGCACGCCAACAAACTATAATCCCTGGCATAGCTTAAGCCCGACACGCACGAACTGCGCTTCCCAAACCCTCCCAATCGAAGTCACGTGGATGTTTTACACTAATTGTGTTATTAGTTCAGGAAGTTTGGCGTCGATCGTTCGCCGGCTACCCGATTGAGTGTCGGCTGCGGATAACTAGACAAGGGAAATTTCTTCGCCGTGACGGGGTTTGATACGATTGTATTCTAATTGATTGTTCTCAGCTTGATGTGGATGGGCTATTTAGTATACACATTTCTCTTAATTGTTCTATGGGGGTGAGCAACTTTTTTTTTGCTGCTCCTATAAAAAGGTGAATCAGCATTCGAATAAGCATCAGTGCCTCTAGGTAGTTTATTAGAACGGTTGAAAGCAAGTGAAACAAAGAAAGCAATCAAAATGAAACTGACTCTGGTTTTCCTGCTGGTTGGACTTGTGTGCGCCGTGTACGCTCAGGATGCACCCAAGGACGTCAAAGGTGCTGCGGATAAGGCCAAGGCCGACCTTCCCGATGCTTCCAAGGTGGATAAGGATGCCACGACCACACCTGGCCCGAAGGATGCTCAGAAGAAGGTCGATGATGCCACCGCAAAGGCTAAGGACGCTGCGGCCAAAGCCAAGGACGACATCTCCGGAGTCGGCAAGAAGCTCCAAGACGGATTCAAGCTTTAAGTGAAATGCATTTTCAACTTGAAGGTTGAAGACCAGTATAGTTAATTTATTGCAATCAGCGTTAAAATAAAAGCGTCTTCATAAAATTTCATTCTATCAAGTGTGTTAAGAGTTTTTGGAAACCGTTATCCGAAATTTTCCATGGAAATCGTGCGTTGTGGTTGTGCGATATGTTTGCGGTTAGTATCGTATATACTATAAAAGCAAAGCTGTGACTCGCAGCTTAGTATGTCACAAACAGTTCATCTATCAAGTGTTCGAGAATTTCAGTGCTAGAATCATGACCGAGGCAAACAACTTACTCGCTCTTCTCCAACGTCCTCTGGAGCCCACCTTCCTACCGAAGAACGACGGTAAGACGGTCATCGATGTTCCGGATGACTTCCTAACCGATCGTTACCGTCCGATTGGAGCGGAGCTTCAATCTCGCTTTTCTGGAGATGCCGAGCAACGGATCCCTGTACGCACTTCAGCCCCACCGGACCTGTCCTTTGCCGCTAGCATCGATCGGCGTGGAGGGTTTTCTCTGTTCGTTGAAAAACATCGAGAAGCAGCTGCGGCTTTGATTACTCTGTTCATCGCTCAGCCAGATATTCCTACACTGATGAGCGTGGCGACCTACAGCCGAGATCGACTGAACCCGGTTTTATTCCAGTACGCCCTAGCCGTTGCCATTCAACACCGCCCTGACACCAAAAATGTCAATATTCCTTCGATCGTTTCTCTGTTTCCGGATCAATTTGTTGATCCAGCTGTATTCCCGAAGCTGCGTGAGGAAGGCTCAGTCGTTCAACAGGCCAGTCGGGTACGAGAGATGTCAGTGAATACGGTTACAGAAAATCTATCACGGTTCTCCTTTTATGTATTTCCACAGATGGTGATTGACATCCCCCCGAATTACACTGCTTCCGACCGTGAAGAGGAACAACGTCTTGCCTACTTCCGCGAGGACATCGGTGTCAACATGCATCACTGGCATTGGCATTTGGTGTACCCTGGCGATGGTCCCGATGCGGTTGTCCGCAAAGATCGTCGAGGCGAACTGTTCTACTATATGCACAGTCAACTGATTGCCCGCTACAACAATGAAAGGTTCTGCAATCGGTTAGCAAGAGTTAGAGCATTGTCTAATCTTCGGGAACCAATCCCAGAAGCATACTTCCCTAAGATGATCCGCAGTTCAAATGCTCGATCTTACCCGGGTAGACACGCCAACATCGCCCTACAGGACGTTAATCGTATAGATAACAGCACCATCGTGCAGGTTAACGATCTTGAGCGGTGGCGTGATCGCATTCTGGAGGCTATTGATCAAGGATTTGTTCTGGACACCAATGGAACCCGCATTCCACTTGATGAAACACGTGGCATTGATATCTTGGGAGACATTCTTGAGTCATCGAGCTTGACTCCAAATCGACGTCTATACGGTAGTCTCCACAACATGGGACATAACGTCATTGCGTACATCCATGACCCGGACTATCGCTACCTGGAAGATTACGGTGTCATGGGAGACGTGACGACGGCTATGCGTGACCCAATTTTCTACCGCTGGCATGGAATGATCGATCAGGTTTTCCGTCGTTTCAAAGACCAACTGACTCCGTACACCTCGTCGCAGTTGTCATTCCCCGGCGTAACAGTCAGCTCTGTAGGAGTACAGTTGACCCGAGCCAACACTCCACCGAACACGCTTCTGAGCTACTGGCAACGATCGCAGGTCGATCTGGCATCCGGCCTGGACTTCGGACCCGAGGGTAACGTATTTGCTTCGTTCACCCATCTTCAACATGCACCGTTTATGTTCCGTGTCGAAGTGAACAATGATACCGGAGCCGTTCGGAAGGGAACCCTGCGTATTTGGTTGGCACCGAAGGTAGATGAGCGTGGAACACCGCTGTCATTCAAGGAGCAACGGTTGTACTTTATCGAAATGGATACCTCGACTGTGACGTGTAAGTATTGATATTATCATGCCATCTGTTTAGTCACTTTGAATTTTTTGCGGCACATGACTAACGATTCACTAAATGTACGTAGTTGAAAGTGCTGTTGAAAAGTAAGCATCGTGTTGAATTTTCAGATCAACACGGCTTTTGCGTGGTGAGATTTGTGCTTCTGAAAACGTGAAGCACAGAACAGAAGTGGAAGTGTGAACGAGTCAGTGTATCAAAAAGAGGAAAATTTTATTTGTTCATCACGCGATGCGCTTCACACGGGTTTTCTATGGCCACTCACATTATCAAAGCATGCTGCCCATATAAACTTAAGCCAAAGCTTGCCTTCCGCCACTAAGTGCGCTAGTGTTTACAAAAAGAATATGGAGCCACTTTGGATCCAAAGTTCCATTTCTGTTCTGTCGGTGATGCCTTGTCCACAAGGTACTGTTAGGGTGGTTCAAATGATCGATTTTGTTTAACACAGCTCAATCGAATCCAAATCTTGTCCTGACAATTCTCTTAAAAATTGAGTTCATTTGGTTGTGATCTCATAATGGCTGACCCCGTGAAAGTTGTTTGATTCTCCGCGTCCTAGACATTCGCCATGATGATTTATGGATAACTTCATTATCCGCACACGAATAGAAATCAGTACCTAATATTGAGTTCCTTTCACCCAGGTTGAAAGTTGTGTAGGCCAACTTAATTTTGAGTTAACACGCTTGAAGTTGTTTTCATTTACTTGAATGTACAAGGTGTTTCGCGAAAACCCATTAATGGGTATAAAAATACCCATTTCCGCTAAAAGTGCCCCTCCTCATTTAATGGGTAAACTATGGTTTACTCATAAATGGGTAAATGGGTGGTCTGTCAATAAATGGGTGTTTTTTCACCCATTTTCTTATATTGTGTTTACCGTAAAATGGGTGAAAAAATACCCATTTTTACAAATGGAGGATGCAAGCGATCGTTGATGTAAAAATGTTTTTAAAACATTGAAAATAAATGCAGGTGTTCCGCTCAAATTTTTCACGAAACATTATAATACAAATTATCCATTGTATTGACTTATCCGTAAGCCTCTCCAACGTTTTGGATTCTAACATTTTCCGGAGATCGTTGCTGCGGACAGTAACTGTTTGCATCGAGGTTTGCATTCCCAATGAGCCGGTGACGGAAATGAGACGATAAAATTTCGAAGTGTTTTTTCACCCATTAATGGGTAAAAAATATACCCATTATTCAACCGTGAACTGATTCTTTAAATGGGTATTTTTTCACCCATTTTAGGATTTCAAAATTCCCCCATTTTTTGACAGCTGCATACATGGTTTGAAAATGGGTATTTTTTTACCCAATAATGGGGTTTCACGAAACACCGTGTAAACAGATTATGTACTTGTACACGGAATCGAAAAATTACCCAAAATTAAGTTCTTTTCACTCATCTCCGAGGGGAGCGACACATTTAATTCTCAATTCAAGATGTTCAACAAATCTCACATTAGCGAATCGATCTTCGAACAATCTTCTTTCATTTCTCGCATCTACTTGCATCGCGCATCATCTTTTTGCAGGAAATCTTCAGAATCGTCATCAATCTTCTCTCTATCTACTCAGCGTGCGTGCAGCTAACAACAGCAAAACACAATTTTCCTGCATTGTAGATAGAGTCGCCCCCCCCCCCCCCCGCTCAGCTCCCATGTCCCGTTCAATAAGCTAATTTCCGGTAAACCGCTTATTTGACTACGGCAAAAATAATTAATTACTCTTGAGTATTTTCTACCCAGTTGGCTCCTATTTGAGAATATCTCATATACTCACTAATAGCTTATTGAACGATAGTCATGAGAAAATCGAATCTCTCGTTCCGTGTTTAACAACAACAAAAAGTGAGAGTGGGGTGCAAAACTCAAAATTACCCAAAATTAAGGAAAAACAATTTAAATTTAGGATACTTTTTTTTCTCTGTGTAGGTTGTTTTCACAAAACGTCAAGTTCAAACTGTTCAGTATTAAGTTGAACACCACTTACTCAACGTAAACTTGGTGCACTGAAGATCCCTATTAGGTTGTTTTGTGCTTCTCGTTTTTGACAACAAACGTGAGGGCAAATGAAAGACACCAACACAATGTTTAGTTGAAACAACTCAATCGTTGGGTTTTTTTTTGTTTAGCCGTGTAGACCACTTATTGATTATCGTAGATTTTTTTTCTCCTCGTCCTAACCTTTTTCCATGATGATTTACGGTGGAAACTAACGATTTTAAATTGGCTCACTACATGACTAGGCTATTGGTTCCAAGCAAATCGATTAACGTACCACATTCTGGACTACACTATGTTTGTTTTGATTCGCTATGAAAGTTTGACAAATAAAATGGGGGCTCATGGATTTTCTTATATTATGAGGGGTGCATTGATTAGCTTGGGACCGAAGAGAGTCAAAAAGTTGAGCACGTTTCTTGGGAACTTTCTAGACTTAGAGTTACCTCTATGATAGAACTCTGTTAGTTTGAAAAGCTAAAATTGCAATTAAACAAAGCTTATTTAATCATTGTTAAACTGATACCCCTACACAGATGCTCAATGGCTTCACGCACATGTATGGGGTCACCAGTTAAATACACGGCTAGAAAAATCATGTAAATTTAGGTGCTCTGAGACTGAAATATTCGAGCGTCAATTTTAAAATAAAATTGAGTCATAACTGACCCCAAATTCAGCTCAAACAAAGGTGTTTTTCGCCGAGTAAAGAACTTTTTGGCCTAGGAGCACCTAATTTTATATGATATGTGTGTTTACGTTTCATCCTTTATGTCAAAGATGGATTTCATCTCGTGTAAAATAAGCTATGTCTAAAGGCACACGCACATTAGATCCGGATCGGACGCGTTGCGGCAAAGTGAAAGCTAAATCTATTGTCTAACTGTCAAATTTACGTCAACGCAACGCAAACTGATCTATTGTGGGTGGCCCTTAAGTGTGAACATTCTAAATGAGTGCAATTTGATTCCTATTTTAGCTATTCAAACTAACGGGGTTATACGATAATTGAAAATCATCATGGCAAAAGGCTAGGACGAGGAGAACAAAAAGTTCTCTTTTTCCATAGTAATCCACATATATTAAAAACTTCAAAGGGCCAGAGCAGTATGAGATCGTCGCCAAATGAACTCATTTTTTTAAAGAATGACCAAGACCTGATTTGTAATTGATTGAGCTGTGTGGAGCAAAATAAATAATGAACACCACTCTAATATTACAATAATTATTTGTAATACATGGAAGTAAAGTTATTATTCTGATTTCACTGGACACATAATTTTCATGTGCTTTTGTGGTACGATTGGAAGTTATATAAGCACATGTAAGTTTTGCGTGTAGGAATCATAATCATATCAGGCATAACATTTGAAAACGGCTAAAAAGCATTTGTAAACAAACTTTCTAAGGCCCTTTACACGCGAACCAAAGTACGCCCACGCAAACCAACAACATCATCGGATAGGGGCAACTCGACAGTGAGCATGCATAAGAGCGAATACGCGATGATCGATTCTCTTCATTGATTTTCTCTTTGCATTGATACAGCTAAACGAAACAAGTTTCTTGAATTTGTTCAATGCAGAGTAGTAACAGGTTGTATTGGCTATCAAAAGCAACAGCAAACGCACCGAGAAACGTTAAATCTAGCGAGTTATTAACAAAAGAGAAAATCGACGAAGAGAATCGATCATCGCGTATAGGCCCTTATGCATGCTCACTATGGGGCCTCCCTTAGCTCAGTCGGTAAAGGCGCAGCTACAAAGCAAGACCATGCTGGAGGTGGCTGGGTTCGATTCCCGGTCCGGTCTAGGAATTTTTCGGTTTGGAAAATTTCTCAACTTCCCTGGGCATAGAAGAATGATTGGACTTGCCACACAATTATACCAATGCAAAAATGGTACAGGCATCGAGAGCTCTCAATGAATAACTGTGAAAGTGCATCTAGAACACTAAGTTGAGAGCACGCAATAAGCTAATATGCGATATGCAATAAGCTTGAAATGCGAAGAAGAAAAAGAAGCATGCTCACTATCGAACTATCACCTTTCCGAAAGTGGTATTGGTTTGCGTGGGCGTACTTTGGTTCGCGTGTTATAAGGGCCTTAGCAAGTTTGTTTAAAAATGCTTTTGTACCGTTATCAAATGTTAGGCCACGGCCAGGGTAGACGCGACATGCGACGCGACGCGATGCGACTCACGCAAGTAATAATAATAAATAATAAGATTCTTTTGAATTGGTCGCGTCGCATCGCGAATCGCTTCGACCCTGGCCGTACCCTTATGCCTTATATTTTCTACCAATAACCTTTATATAAGGTCTGGGGCAAAGGGCAAAACACCAATAAGTTAGTGAAATGAGTAAATGTTTAGTGGTTTTCGTATTTCATTACAATGTTTATCTTTTTACACGAAACAGTTGTTGGAAGTATGTTCAGCAATGTTTACAATATCTTTGCTTCTAACTCCAGCAACCTACCTTTTGGCCCAGACATCATATAAATGTCATTGATTTGTTGATCACATTGCAAAAATTCATGGTTGGGACACATAAAAACAATCTTTGAAATTTTATCAGTGTAGAACGCAAATTATTTCGGGTGCACCCAAGGGGGGGAGGTGGCTGTCAAATACTATCAATCGTCGCCTACTGGTCGCATAACTGGTTCCAAACATAAACAAGCCATAAGAAACCTACAGGGTTTGTTTACGTTTGGAACCAATTTCATACAAGAATGATCAGTAGACTGATTTGACAGCACGTCCCACCCCAGGGTGCACCATGGAGATGGAGAATTATCGCTTCTCTCGCTTGACTTCATTTGTTGTTGACTTGCCATCTTCGCGAGTAATGTTTGTCATGTGCAGGGTGGGCAGATTATTTTTTTCATTATCGGTAGCTTCTCAAAACTTTTATCGGTAGTTATCGGTAGGCCGTCTGAAGAAGGCTTTCCCGATACTTGAAACCTTTGTGAGCGGGGGCGGGGGGGGGGGGGGGGACTGTCCTTCAGTTCTACTGCTTTAAATGTGTCGAAATCAATATGTATAATTCTAATGCTTATTATGACTACAAGGAAAACAACACATAGGTATTGATTATTTTTCAAGATTACTAAAAATCTGTGATTCTCGGTAGGAAAAGTGAAAAATCGGTACTTTTTAACCTTTTGCCTGTGAATCGGTAGGCATCCCGAAAATCGGTAGGACTACCGATAAATCGGTAGGTCTGGCCACCCTGGTCATGTGCGTTTTTGACATTTGCTTCCAAAAGCAAAACTAATCAAATTCCTCGTCAAATTCAATGAATGAAAACAATGATGCCAATTCAATTGATAATCATTTTGATTTAAAGGTGTTATGTTATAGTACGTTCAGACTACAGAGTTATAACATGTTAAAGCGCTATCTTGCCGGTGGTCTTTGTGTTGCAATTATTTGACAACCGTTATAACATGTTATAATAGTCTGAACAAGGCATTATACAGTACATATTTTTCAACGACAAATCACTTTGTTTCAAAACGCAAATAACTTGAAAATCAATGATATATCACTTCGATTCGTAGTGCCGCATAACAGACTGAGTCAAGTGCAAGAGCATTTGGATTAGATGTGATAACTTTTTATCGTGTACTTTTTTAAAAACTTTGTCTCAGACGTCATTTCGATCAGAAATTTAACAATTTATTAAAAATATTAAAGACGTCAATTAAAAAAATAACACGAGATCTAAAATGGTCGAATTTTTGCAAAAAAGGTTAATGATTGTCTTTAACACATTGCATGCAAATCGGAGAAGATCGAGCAATATTTTTTTTTTTTTTTTTTTTTATGGAACTGCTCTATTAATACTTCATATTCCATTCGTATGAACCATCATTTAAAAAGGGAGCAATTCTCAACAAATTTATCCTATTCGACAATTTACAGTTTCCATGAAGCTTTGCATAATTGTTTGTTTACATTTGCACTGAATATCGGTTATTTTGAATCATGAATTTTATTTTTAAATGGCGTATTTGACTTTCAGATCGATCCACGAAAACGTTACTTCTAATCGAAATGTCTTCTGGGGCGAAGTTTTAGGGAAAAATAAAGTCTCTTAAGGCAATATTTACACGGTAAAAGTTGTCGTTGTTATCTTGATTAAAAAGTCATAATATAAACCGAGGAGAATGAAAGTCCCAGATTTATTCAAATTTTTCCAAACATTACACTTAAGTTTGATTTATTGATTTATAGTCGAAGACATCCATTTTATTGGCAGCATTCGATTTACTCGAGCTTACACACTTTGATGTTTTGCCGAGATGGGTACCACCGAGCAACTCAGCCTTTTATTTTGCTGGATCTCAGCGAAAACCAGCGACAAGTTTTTCACTGAGACTCAGCAAAATAAAATGCCGAGTTGCTCCGTGGTGCCCATCTCGGCTAAATCTAAATCTAAATGTGTAAATCTCTAACAACGACTAGGGGAAATGTCTCTAATGTTGGCCTATGGATCTAAGATTGGGCCCATCGCTAAAAATCTGCTATTTATCAATTTTATCTAGATGAACGCGTTATTGGGACGTTACAAATGGATATTTTTGGTTGCTTTTGAAAATTTAGTCGATTGCTGAATTTATGTATGGGCCCAAATTAGGGACACTTACGCCGACATTACCTGCATTTCCCTTATATCGATTTTTATCGGTCACACCCAGGCCAGTGACAAGGTCTACACCAACAGCAGCGTTTGACAGTAGGCAGTATGTGCCGGGCTCAAATTATTTATTTTGCTGTGCTGGGCCCGCTGTCACGGTATGATATGTTGCCTACTCGCCTGCCACTGGGCTGGTCACACCGCTGATATCAGGTCACATCTCTATAATTATCATGACAGGTAACGGTGACAGCCGTTTGTTTAGAAGAAAGGAACGTAGCGAAATATCAACTAACAATAAAAAAGGGTGAATCAGCCTTGGTAATCAAATATTGTTATGCTCTTTTCTCACGAATCGAAGCTTGCCTTGCCAAATCAGCAACACTGTCGGCTAGGGAAAATTCTCTTCTATTCTATAGTGGAATTGGTTTGCGTAGGTGAGCTTCAGTTTGCAATATAAGGTCATTACAAGTTTGCTGATCCATCCTTTAGTTGGTGGATAAATCTTCTCGAAAATAGTTTGTTCAAAAATCATTTAAGGTGAATCCTTGAAGAGTCCACAAATGGCCTCATGATGGCTGATATGCCCTATTGCTTCAAGTGTTCAAGAGCACACATTTTTTGAGGTGATAGTATAGCGCATTACACACATTATAAGAATTGCGATGAAAAGTGCGGAAACGCTTATAAAAGTACGCTTTTACATTAAGGTGATTCCTTGTAGAGTCCACAAATGGCCACCACGTAGGTTATAAATGCACTTCCACCTCGAATTTTCAATTACACAAATCTCGGAAATTAGTGCCCCATTTCTCCTGAAATTGCTACTGTATGTATGCTGCAGCGCAGCAAACGTGGAGTAACAGTTTCATTGTGGTGCGTGCCGTGGAAGCTGATATTTGTGCACTTAAAGTTTCGAAGTGATAGCGAGAATAAGGATCTCACAGCGAAACACCTTAAGGTGATTCCTTGTAGAGTCCACAAATGGCCACCACGTAGGTTATAAATGCACTTCCACATCGAATTTTCAATTACACACATCTCGGAAATCAATACCTCATTTCACCTGATATTGATACTTCGTGTATACTGCAGTACAGCAAATGTGGAGTAACAGTTTCATTGTGGTACGTATCGTAGAAGCTGATATTTGTGCACTCAAAGTTTCTAAATGGTTTCGAGAATAAGGATCTCACAGCGAAACACCTTAAACCGTTTTGGTGTCTTTGGGGCACTTATTCCTTGATTTATATGTCACGAATGGGAATTATCGGATATGTCCTGCTAATTTCCTGCACCACATCACCAGACTTGTCCAATATCTTAGGCATCCAGTGAACATCAGCATCGATGGTATCTATCGTTTGGTCTTGGGTTTGGTCACGTTTGGTGGTCATCAATTTTGTTGCCAAATATCGGTGCAAAACTCGTTGCTTCCAGAGTTTGAAGTTCAAACAATCACAAAAGCAAGTGCTCTAGAAAGTGACAGTTCACATAACGAAACACACTAAAAATAACATCAGCATAATACTCGATAATTTTAACACATCCAATATTTCCGATGAATAGTGGATGAAACCGGGTAATATCGGCAGGTACGTGTTATGACAAATCGAATTTATCAAAAAAAAAAAAATCTAAATTTTGAACCAAACTTTATAGAAATCCGTTATATGAAATGTAGAGCGGATTATTTCTGTCTCCCTCGTTATAAACATACATAAAGTTTGCATGTTTCATGTACCGCAACTATAGGAGCTCTTACCCTATAAAAAATTAACGTGTAAATTTTTCCCAACAACTTTGCCTCAGACATCGTTTTGATTAGAAGTCATGCTTTCGTGCTTCAATTTATAAAAGTCATTTTGAAAAAAAAAATCTCGATTCATAATTTTAGTACAAAAATCAGAGTAGTTTAAGTATAAAGTGTTCAAGGGTGGAATTGATTTTGTAAACAATAGATTTAGCTGTCGGTGACGAAATCCAGCTGATCAACCAGTTCGTATATTTGGGCTCACTGGTGACCGCCGAAAATGATACCAATAGAGAAATTCAAATACGCATTATGGCAGGGTATCGTGTCTACTTTGGACACCGAAGGCGATGGAAAAACGAGAATCAAAATAGTTCGCGCAAAGGCTACGTGCCGCAAGCCGATATGTGCAAGAACTTGGACGGTAATATTCTCACGAACGAGTGTGAGGTGATTGAGAGGTTGAGAGCATTACTATAACGAGCACCTGAATGGTTATGCAGCAGAAAACAAAGGTGGCACGGTAACCGACCTTGGAGTACGCGCAAATAACGACAGGCTACCGGCCCTTGATCTTCAAGATGTTGAGGTTGATCTTCAAGAACGGTCGGCTGAAGCACAAAAAAAAATGCTCCCACAATACCATCCCAGGTATTTTTTGGTATTCAAATAGGGGAAATGGCTCTAATGTTGGCGTATGGATCTAAGATTGGGCCCATCGCTAAAAATCTGCTATTTATTGCTATTTTATATAGATGAACGCGTCATTGGGACGGTACTAATGGATATTTATGGTCGCTATTGAAAATCTAGCCGATTGCTGAATTTATGTATGTGCCCAAATTAGGCGCATTTAGGCCGAGATAACATCCATTTCTCCTATCAGTTTTTGTTATGTACAAAGTATATTGCATGCAATTTTTTGGTATTATTCTTTGGTATTTTACCTCGTATGTCATGCTGGTAAATACCAAATTTTGGTGTCAGGTCAGAATTAGCTATTCATTAGTTATTTTCTCCTACTCGGGATCAGCTGCAGCCACAGTCAATTTGTTCGGAATCATTCGCATCATGGTTAGAAGTATCATAACTCTTGATCAATCATCATAGGTTCTAGCAAATCCATGCAACACGACCTCTAACAACACCTATTTTAGTGAACCCCGGTGCCAATACGATCGTCCGCCGTTCGGATCAATCCAGCGTGACGATCCCGTACGAGCGAACGTTCCGTGCCGTTGGAACGAGCTCCACGCCCACCAACGCCAACGCACTGGCTCAGTTCCGATTCTGCGGTTGCGGATGGCCACAGCACATGCTCATACCGAAGGGAGCCACTGGTGATGGCGTCCAGTTCGACATCTTTGCCATGGTTTCGGACTATACCATCGATGCGGTCAACCAAACCCAGGATCCGTAAGTTCTATTCAAATTTCTCGATCAATCAAACTCTAACGGTAGCATTTCACCCCACAGCGATGCCCCATGTGACGACGCTCACTCGTTCTGCGGTTTGCGCGATAAGCTCTATCCGGATACTCGAGCCATGGGCTACCCCTTCGATCGGAGCACCGAGGGAACCGTGGAAACTTTGCAGGACTTTGTCAGCCCCAATGCGAACATGGGGACTGGAACCATCCGGGTTAGATTCAGCAATACCGTCATCGCACGCACTTGAATTCTTTTCTAGTAAATGAAAAAGCCATAAAGGTTTGTAAGCTCAAAATCAAGTTTAAATAAATCGATTCAACTTCATCTTTAACATGGTTCTCATTTTGTAATCAATCACTGTACTATTTCACTTAGCACTTTTGATAATGCATTTGGATCAATCTCCCACTGTTCGTTGATGGGCAGCCAGGATGTGAAGGCCGATATGGGGTTTTGGTTTGGCTGATCCCGGTACGATGGAGCGTTGACAATTTTATTCAATGTGTTCACCAGTATGCCGATTGATTGTCCGGTTTGATAAGAGTTGTGTTTATCGTCGTATGTTGCGTCCGTCAGCAGAACGGACGGCACCCAAACTAGCCACAGCAACGTTACGATAAGATGCATGGCCGCAAAGATTGAACCACAAAGTTAGACTGAGTGTTTTGTTGGTTCTTTTTTTAACGTAGGCATAATTTGGTTCAGCTTAATCAGCTGTTGCTTTTAACACTGTTGAGAACATACCCGAGGCATGCATCTCGTTGCTATATGTTTTGTGGTAAATTGAGGAATATGCAGCAGAGCCTACTCTTACTGGGAACGGTGGCAACTGCTGTTGAACATTTTAGTTTCGTTACATTTGTTTGTTTAGTTTCAACGATTTCGAAGCTTCCTTTGAAAACAGATGTTCAAGCAATTAACTTTCGGGTATCTGTGAAATATTTGTTTTTGATTGAGGGCAGTGTTCGAAAAATCTCATTCATTGAGCCCTCCTGTATCAGTGTTTTGTTTATTAAAGTTGACAGTACCTTTTCAATTTTGAGAAAAAGATTGTATGATAAATTCATCATCAAGATGTTAGATTTGATGACAAAAATATTCATCTTTAAAAATGTCTTTTGCTTGATATTCTTTCGACCAGTGTTTGACCAGTTCAATAATACGATAAAAAATAAAAATATTGACTTGAACTTTTCCGATTTGCATAAAACTTTGCAAAATTGTGTGTTATGGGCAATCATTCACATTTTTGCAAAAATTCAGCTATTTTGAATCTTGATTTTTTTATAAGTGGCGTCTCTGTCATTTTTAAATAAATTGTAGCACGAAAATGCCACCCACATCTGATCGAAATGAAGTCTGAGGCAAAGTTGTTATGAGCAGTATTGATGAATCTACGCGAAACTGCACCAGTGCATGCGACACCTAGGTTTGAAATCTAAAACCACAAAAGTGATGATGTACTAAAAAATATTCCATACGATTTGCCAGGTAGCAAAACGTCATTATCATTTTAACATCATTTCCATCTGCTGGACGACCGTAACGTAAATTCATCAATAGTATTTATGGGAAAAATATGTACAGTAATTGGCAATCTAACGATAGCATAATGTGCCACTTGTGGAAAATAGAAGAACTAGAAAAATGATGATAGTACCACAGACAAACAGACATAACACATTGAATATTTCTCACTGAAAAACATCGTCACTAAAACATCTGTTGAGTACACTGTGGTGGGTAGTACGCTGAACAGATGGCGGTAGTGTCAAGGGCATTGACTATGCGCGCCACAGGTGGCGGTACTACCAACTATGATACTTTTAAATTGACCGTTACATACTTGTTCGATGAACAACTTGCGGATGTATGTCTGTTTGATTGTGATAGTACCATAATTTTGCACGGCGAGTTATGGGAGAATATTTGTAAAATGCTTTTATTTAACGAATAAAGTATTTTTATAAATTTGGTTGTGCAAACGAGGTAAGAAAAGTTAAAATGTATAGATCCAAATGAAAACTAAGGGAAACATTAAAAAATTTAAATTATACGTCTATCGGGTAACTTTTGAGGTTTCTTCCCCCGTAGCAGCTTTACAAAAAATGACAAATATTTCATTCGGATAATAAATACTTTTCAAGATATCTTTCCTATACCTCAACGTGCAAAATTTTGAGATCATCATCATTTTTCTATTTCTCCTATTCGCCACGAGCGCTATCGTTAGAACGCCAATAGTTTTTAGTAATTGGAGAAAAAGTGTTTAAAACTGACATATCTCTTAAAGTATATCCGATATTTATAATTAATTTTCAAATCAAGCTCATGAATGCAAGCTTTTGGAGTATTTAAAACCATGCACACTTGAAAATTGACAGAAATCGTACAACATCAACTTTTGGTCATAATTTTAAACTTCTTGTTCTTGTTCTTGTTAACATGCTTTTATGTGTAATTGTTGCACAGATAACGATTTCATTCGCTGCTTGACCGTCTAGCAGTGCAGTTCGGTTTCTGTTCGCTCTGTCGAGTTGTTCGATAAGGGTACTGGCGTGGAATTTTCGGTGCTTAATTGGTTTTGCGCGTTTATTTTATTTGGAGGGATTTGTGCTTTTGTTTGACCACACACCTCCCCCCCCCCCCCTCCGGTTGCATAGGTGTTTGGTGTTTTTGTGCTTCTTTTTGTTGCCGGTGTGACTTGACCGCGTGGATATTAACGTTGACGGCGACTCTGTAGCTCTTTACTCCTATGGAAAAAAATGTGCGTGAAACATGGCGGACTTCGTACTATCCTTTCACTCCACCGAAAAATTCCATAAGAAACTGTCAATCTTTTCTAGAAAAGACGATTTTTCGACGGTGCCGTCAACGCCAATATTGTTGGGTTTTTGCGATGTGCATTGCTTTTGTGTGGGGAGTGAGTTGAGGGGGAGAAGTGATATCTGGTTATTGTGTGGTTGGAGTCTGGAGTAGGAGTTTGGGGGTGACTAGAGGAAGGTATGTGTGGAGGAATCGAGAACGTGCTCCCGGATGTATTGATTTGGTGAGTACGTTCCAGTTGAAGATTGTCATATCACTTCCTAATTTCTGTAGAACAGCAAATAGTGTCGGAATTATTATAGTGGTAGCTGATAATTAAGAACTCTCCATGTAACAAGTATATAATACATATGTTGGCATATCAATTTTGTTATTATATTCCTATTATTATTATATTTTTAATAAGAACATATGTACAGAAAAGAGAAAAGCCTGCCAGTTATTAACTTCTTCAAGAAATGTTTAACCTTGGGTGAGTCATTCTTTTTCTTCAAATTTTATTTCAATGTCATGTTTTAATTACTTTTATTATTGTTGTTACTACAGTAAGAACCCAATATTGTTAGCCCCTCCATGCATCAGGCTTTTATCTATCAATAATTTCACATAACCGTAGTTCTAAATATTTCTTATTAATCTTCAGGGTGGATGTTTAAGGTATACTTTGGTGCAATAAGACCACTGGAAAAGTGCATAGGCTTCGTAGAACATTAGAAAAGATTGTCAAAGAGAGGGTTGACAAAATCGGGTCATTACTATATATTTTATTTAGGTTTTTGCTAATTTTTTTGACGGCAAATTGACAATATACATTTATTAAAATTAAAATTTAAATTCAATTAATAATTAGATTTGATTATTTAATCGTAAGACATGAAAGGGACTTGAAAATGTGCAGGCAAAGTGAAACATAAATTTTGCAGCTTTTTACAAACTAAAATGTCTATATTTTTATTATTCAATGATAAATATATAAAACAGCATCAAAAAACAACTGAAAGATGCAACGTAACATCATTAGATTATCTCTAATGTATGTTTAACGTTTTTTTAATAATGCGTTTATTTTTCCAGGCACATTTGCTGTAGCTTTGCGGAGTTTGGGTTACAAAATTACTTAAAACTAATGTCAGTAAAGCGGGAGCCGATTACTCGCGGCTATCTCGAGGTTAGGGGTGACAAATTGTAACAAACGGATGGCAGGGTAGGGATTGAGAACACAAGGTTTTTTTTCGAGCAATGTGCTCTTGATCTAGAACTGATACTGGAGAAAAAGACGAACATGGGGGTACACCGATGGGGACCTAGCAACTTTAAAGAACACAAGCTGACAGTAACTACTAAATCCTCAGATCTATCCGCTTTAAAAACACATAAATTAAATTAAAATAGTCGAGATCTCGACTCGCCAAGATTTCTCTAACGGGCCGCAAAGGTTGTTTTCCTCGTTGTTTAACGTTTATATGACGATTATATAAGTGAAATTACCCATTTTTTTCTTTCCGGGAGAGAAAATAACATTACTTGTTGATGTATTTATGTGTATACCTGTAAGCATTTATTTAATCAGATATGGCATATGAGTGATGCGGGAGCTTATTGTGTTCGCGAGTCCTTCGTTTAGGCTGGATTCATTGATCCAAATCTTTAAGTTTATTTTCAGCTCTCCGATGATGGAACATTTTAAGATTAATATTAGAATGATTCGCTTTTTTCAGCCTTTGTTCAGGAAAATACAAGAACATTGTAATGCTTGATTACAATTGCATGAAAACTTTTAACTGTCTGATATTCAAATAACCTCGATTTTTCTGACTATTGATTCATTATTAAAGATTAGCAATATTTTCAAAAGCATTCCATATTAAATTCAGCCATTCCATGATGCATAATAAAGAGTTTTTTTCAATTCCAATTAAGTATCAAAAGTTAAAATCAGTTGAATGAATTGAGGTTGACTAAAATTGACCTTTTTGTATTTTGTAATACTTGTTTATTTTACTTTTTTATATTTTATATATTGCATGACTAGAAAATTACTTTTATTTCACATATTTAAAATCTCATTTCATTATTATAACTATAATTATCAGTTGCCTTGCAGATCTTGAAGGTCCAGAAGATGTATCAGATATTGTTATTTACATTTTATTTTATTATGTGATCTATGGTTTTCAAAATTGGGATTTTTTTTTCTCTATTCGGGACCTAACACTACTTCGACCAGTTGATTGATCTATTGTAGTATATCCCGTGTTCTTAGTTTAGTGCATGTCGTATTACTCCATCACTATTGACAAATGATGACGCATTCGATTTTTTTACAGTTGCCACTCTTGCATTTATCGCAAGGATCCGACTCTAATTGAAAGGTCACGCTATTTATACCGCGAGTGTTGAAACACCCTCCAAAGGCGCGCCCCTTTGTCAGTCAAAATTGGATTCTTTAGCAACAAAATTAAGGTATAATGACCATGCATCAGAACCCTAGTCTTAACCACTTCAAACTAGGGAACAACGAATAGAAGATTATGAATCACATAGATGAAGACAACTAACTCATTTTTTTCCTTGTTTCAAGATCATCCTCGGTGGGCAAAGCCGAGTCTTGGCACTATCAACAAGGCATAAAAAGTAACAAGGACAAATCTTATTCCTTGGATTACTGAAAAATCCTGTTCCCCTAGTTTGAAGTAGTCAGGACTAGGAATCGGTGGTAGATCTTACATCACTTAACGTACCACGAAAAGGTGATCTACCCACGTTTCGGGGCAAAAAAATGGGATTACCCAAAGAATTAATTGGATATCATCATGCATTAGGTCAATGTTTTTTAAATTGTTTTAATTTTGCAGAGTTTTGCTATTTCAAGAATTATTCATGGATACTTGTTTGTATAGCTCTTGTTTAAATCAATTTGCTAAGTAAAAATAACCCCTTTTACTTAGCAAATTGATTTTTTACTTAGGCAAAATTGAGTTCAATCATTCCATGAGTTACTGAAATCGAGGTTGTTTGTATTTTTTATATTGTATTAATTTATAATTATTTATTTAACATACATAAATTCTCATTACATACTATATTTACATTAAATATTGCATGATAATATATAAATTCATGCACTAAATTTATTAAACGATGGGACGGGAGGGAGAAGTTGCAATTGGACAATGGAGTGGAGTGCCAACCGCAGTCTAGGAGGAATGTACACTTTCATTTTCTTAATTCTATGGATTCGATTGTGATCGTGTGGATTCTACTCCAACAGTTGCTGTTGGGGAACCGAATTACCTCCGCCTTCGATGTCGACCAGTGCTCCCCAACACTCGCCGGTGAAATTAGGGAAAACAAAGGGCCAACTATTCCCGGTGCTGGGTAAATATCTCCCTTGATCTCCGTGGAAGAGCTTCTTCTATTTTTACCCCAATTAACACGCACTCCGATTTACTAAAACAGGTTTACAAGCACTACATTTATTAAAAACAACTAATTAAAACACATTTATTTCTTAAACTCTAACATTGTTTTTCTTATTCCTAACACACAAAACAGATTAAAATTGCCCGCGCGCAGACTCCACACACGGTCGGTGGTCTGTAGATTTCTACTTCAAAAAATATCCACTGGTCATCGTCTAACCACGATCACCACTCATGCGATGTTTTCGCTCGGGTCCATGAGAGTGACCGCTCCTGTTCTCGCTCCTGAATTGCTCACCACTGCAGCCTATATACAAGCGAAACGATCTAATCCCTCTCGCCTGGCTTGATCGATGACCATCTATCCTCTGCTCGGTGTGTAGATGAGAATACAATAAGCGATGCTGCAAACTCGTTGGAAGTAGGTCACAATTGTGCATAGCCAGTACGAGGATGTAGCTAGGTTGGGCTGATGTTAGTCTCAAACAGTTGCAATGAAATTGACGCGCACTTATCAAACAAACCATCCCGTGAAAAGCTTATCTAGTAAACTGCGAATTTCGTTATTCGTTTTGTTGGATCATAATGTTGGAAAGAGATTCTCTTATTCCTGCGGGTTTCGCGTAAGTATCCCTGCTTACGGGTCCGCTCAAACCATTTTAACGCTTCATACAGCAATATGTTGAATTCAGAACGATAAAAAAATTTGATCTTTCTATTAAGTGGAATCGCATGTAGGGCAAGACCCAAGTTGGATGGTGGCTACTTACATACATACATACAATTTTTACACAGATAACGATTTAGAATGTTTCAAATATTGATTGCTGTGTAGAAATTACACAACAGAGTGTACTAGCAAAATAAAAATTAATAAAAAGAAACCAAAAGTTCTCGTTCAACGATTTTTATCAATTTTCAAGTGTCGATGGTTTTAAATATTCAAAAAGTTTGCATTTTTGATGAGCTTGTTTAAGAAAAATATATAGGGGAAATGACGGCTTAGGCATGACAGACTATTTTAGGCAACCCAAATTGAAACGCTAAGGTTTTCTTGAAATGAAACACACGCATTACAAAATGCTGCTGATTTCGAGTTGCCGATGAAAGAACAGCTATCTAACACGTAGCTCAAATAGAAACGATGCCGAATAAAAAGATGTTGCCCACAATAGTCGCTAGAGTTGATTGCAAATGCTTTCTAACATGAAGCTGTAATGAGATAATTTATTAGATAGAGAATGATCTTAGAAGAGGGTAGGTAGATAGTTCAGTTAGAGTACGGCAGTATGGACATTGAATAGAAGTTGAAAATGAGCGAAGGCGACAGTGCAAGTCAAACAGCGTGCTTAAATTTTAAGATAGCATTTCCAACCAACTCTGAAAATCGCAAACATAGCGTATGAAGTAACATTAAAATAAAAAAAAAACACTTTGAACGTTTCAAAACAGTTTTTGACAATTCATTCGACTGAAATTGTTTGAGCAACTGGCAGCAAAAGATTGTAAACCAACCAATACTGCATGTGTTTGCGTTTCTTAGAGAAAAAGGCTAGCTTAGGTTGCTGAGAATACGTAGATTCCCCTTTGTAATTTGAAGATCTAAAAAATTATACTTGAACTTTTACACTTTTGACGTAGAAGTAAGTCTTTGTCGACTATACTGGGGTGCATATATTAGCTTATCTGTCAATGATAAGCAAATAAGGCCGGATCCAATCTCAACTTTTTCTTTTGTCACCCCCCCCCCTTTCAAAAGTTTGGTATATCACAAAGGGGAAAATAAAAATAAAACTTTCAGTGTACATTTATTTTTTATGCACTGAGTGTTGCGAAGCCGCTCTAGCACGCTCCCTTGCTCGTCCCTTTATTGCCATAATTTAAGTACTGGGTCAGCTGTCATTCGTTTGTGAGCATTTTCCTGCAACGCTGCGCTCAACGATTGTCGTACAGAACAGGCATTAAGCTAAACAAAGTGGCAACCGATTTCATGGCGGTGTGATCTCGTGCTTTAATCAAAGAGGTACCTCTAAGACCAGAAGGTCCCGAAGAAACGTGCTCAAATTTTTGGCTCAGCTCTGGTACTTTCTTCGGTTCCAAGCTTATCGATGCACCCCTCGAAACACAGAACAATCCACGAACCCCTCATTTAATCTGTCAAACTTTCATAGCGAATCAAAACCAACATAGTGTAGTACTAGAATTTCAACTAAAATGGGGTACGTTAATCGATTTACTTGGGACCGATAGGCTAGTCAAGTGTGAGCCAATTTAAAATCATTAGTTTCCTTTTCTACGCGGACGATGTTAAATTATAGGTAATCGTAAATTGCATCCAGGATTGCGACCTGCTACAACAACTGATTATCCAATTCGAAGAGTGGTGCTCAAGAAAATTATTTACAATTAATATTCCTAAATGTAATGAAATAACGTTTCATCAGAAACTGAACCCAATCATCTACGACTACAACATTTCCAACCAGTTTCTCGTACGCGTGAATCTAGAGAGAGAGGGAGTTCTGTTAGATTCTGGACTCACATATCGGCTTCACTATGATAGTATCATCACAAAGGCCAACAGACAACTAGGATTCATCTTGAAAGTTGCTAATGAATTTCGTGATACTCACTGCCTCCGGTCGTTTTATTGTGCACTAGTACCAACAATCGATACGAAACTAACGATTTTAAATTGGCTCACTACTTGACTAGCCTATTGGTCCCAAGCAAACGATTAACGTACCCCATTCTAGTTGAAATTCTAGTACTACGCAATGTTTGTTTTGATTCGCTATGAAAGTTTGGCAGATAAAATGAGGGGTTATTGGTTTTTCCTTTGTTTCGAGGGGTGAATCGATTAGCTTGGGACCAAAGAGAGTACCAGAGCTGAGCCAAAAAGTGGAGCACGTTATTTTGGGACCTTCTAGTCTTAGAGTTACCTCTATGCTAGTACGTTCGATTTTAGAATCCAATGCAATCGTGTGGTGTCCATATCAGACCACTTGGATAAGTAGATTTGAATCAATTCAAAAGAAGTTCGTGATATATGCTCTTCGTAGTCTTCCATGGCAAGATCCTGTGAATTTCCGGCCGTATGAACATCGATGCACGCTCCTTGGGCTTGATTCAACGTAGAAGATTTATTGCACACGCTGTGTTTGTCGCGAAAATTATGTTGGGTGAAATGGCCCAAGTGAACGTCTACGCTCCCGAAAGAGTTTTACGACAGCGAGACTTCTTGTCACTTGAAGCACGTTATGCAGGGTATGGCCAACACGGTCCGATTCCATATATGAAGGCAATATTTAATGAGGTTTACCAGTTCTTCGACTTCAACTCATCCGCAGCAGCATTTCAACGTAGATTACTGGACAGATGACAAATTAGACTGACGATCAGGTGAGTTCCTGTCCAACACCTAGTACAACGAAGAATTTTGCTTCCTTTTTTTCTTTTTTCTTCTCGACTGCTGGAACTGCGGGCTTGCATACAGGATCGCCCACCGCAGCATGGCTCTTCGTTCCATTGGACATAGGTTTAATTACCTATTGACATAGTTTTAAATTTTTATCTTCTCACCTTTGATAATGTATTTTGTAAGCATGAACTTATTTGATTTGTGTAACTGTTCAATGTAATTAGCTTGTAATGTGACTAGAACAAAAGATATTAGGTTTTTATGCCGTTTCGAGTAAAGTCAACCAGCTCAAAAGGGCTTTTCCTCATCGTGCTACATTTCACTAAAGCGTCAAGCTAGATGAGAGAAAGTTTAAAAAAAAAGATCGCATCACTTTTCAATGTGAATCCAGATCTAATTTACCCTTCCCACTAACAAAAAACGTCCTTCCCGTGACAACCGTACACGCAAACCAAAAATCTATTACAATGAATGTTAGTTCCATTTCCTATCATCCTCTGTTCATGAACATCGCAGCGAATGTTAGAAGTTGACCTTACAGGCGATGTAATGGTTTTTTGCCTTTTTTATTTCATGTTCTGTCTGTGCTTTTACCTACACAAGCAAGCATTTGCCTTGATTTATATGTATAACATGGTAGAACGACGCACACCCTTGCCGCGAATCTCTCCAGCAGAAAAAGCATACGAAGTCGAGTGTGAGAAGAAAAGAACGCTTCTTGTTTGCTTTTAGGCTATCGATATTCAGAAGCATGGAGAGAGCAGTGGAGAAAGCACAGGTCTGATAATCGCAACGTTCGTTGTTCAAGTCCAGTCGGCAACCTTTTTCCTATTTTTTTTTTCGACATAATAAATTTACCTCACTAATACACTCTACATTTTTCGGTCTCCAATTTTCTTGCATTGGACCGCAGCTAGGTATATCACATCCTCGGTTCATGCGGTCACCACTTACATCCTCTGATGATGAATCCCACATAATTGTAAGCGAATCTTACATCCACCGGTTGGGTGGAGAGAGATGCAGAGGTATACTCGGTCTCAAGTAGCAACGGTTCTTGAAATAACAATCCTTTCCCTCTCCGTTGACCGTAAGGACGTGGCCGGTAAATCAGGGAGTAGGAACTACTGAAATGTATGGTCGTCAATGCTCATGCTCATGCTCATGATGAATCAAAACTTTTAAGTTATGTTATGTTATTCAATCCTTTTAAAGTTGTCAAGGCTTTCCTGAAGTGATCCAAAATATCCAAAAATACCAAGTATTAAAGCATTGGATTCGAATGTTCTGGAGTGAATCCACATTAGCTGATTTAATCCCTTTCCAAAATGAATCCAAGGTCTCCTGCATTAATTCAACTTTTTCCGAACTGAATTCAAACTTGTCAGTTAACGGCGCCGGTGGTGTAGTGGTAAGCGTGATTACCTCTCACCCCAGCAGGCCTGGGTTCAATCCCAGTCGATGCCGCCGGGATGTTCTGAGGCATAACATCTCTGACCACGCCTTCCTTCGGATGGGAAGTAAAGCCGTTGGTCCCCGGTTCATGAGTTGATGGGTCGATAGTTAGGGTTCAAGTGTGGGAGCTGCCTTCCTGGCACGTTGGTAGCATTGGTGCTCAGCACGGAAAACAAGATCGACGGAAAAAACAAACCAAAGGAAAAAAAAAACTTGTCAGAACGGGATTGAAATTTTCCTAAGTGTGTCCCATATTTTTGTTAACTGTTTGGCATTTGGCTAGGACACAATCTAGTTTAGGTCATCTAGCTTTCCTAAAAGTGTAGAAAGTTTTCCGAAGTGAACCGACACTTTTTTGAGCAAAATTTTTTTAAACGGAGTCTAACCGTTTCTGAAGTCACCGCCGGGATGTTCTGATCAATTTGGGTTTCCTGTTCTGCCATGTTATATTTGAATAAGGAGGAACTATCGAAAAAAACGTTTTTTTTTTATAAGAACTATTAAGTATGTGGTATTCCGCTTGATGGTTTAACCGGAATTTATAAAAAAACCCAAAAATCACTTACATTGATCCTACTGATCTACATTATTACCAATGTTCTTCCTTGAAAGGAGACAAAAACTTATGCGCGAAATGTCCCGAGTGTTACACAAAATAAAGTCAACATTTGTGGTTCTTGTTCTGCATTAGTGTAAAAAATAACGGCTTCAAAGAAGTATAAGACTAAATCGAAGGCTAAGAAGTAATGTAAACGTTTGAAATATACGGTTTAGATGTGATGTAAACCAAATTTTGAATGTAGGGGAAATGGATGTAATGTCGGTCTAAATGCCCCTAATTTGGGCCCATACAAAAATTCAGCAATCGACTAAATTTTCAATAGCGACCAAAAATATCCATGAGTACCGTCTCAATGACGCGTTCATCTAGATAAAATTGATAAATAGCAGATTTTTAGCGATGGGCCCAATCTTAGAGCCATAGGCCAACATTAGAGCCATTTCCTCTATATTTTTATTTTATTTATTTTTTTTCTAGCATCGAGTGATAAACGAAACACGATTTGTTCCGGTTTTATTATTCAACGCTTGTATGAAAAAGTTTCGCTTTGACCTACGCAATGTGGCCCCAGTTCGACAGACCATTTTTTGACATACAATCGCGACTAAGTCCGAGGAACATCGAGTCAGGTTGAGCTGTGTCATTGATCAGACCTGGTAGGTTGGCACAAAAATTATGAAAATTGCCCAGGATCAGTTGCAGCCACAGATAATATGTTCGGAATCATTCACGTCATGGTCAGAAGTATCCAAAATCATCATAGGTTCTAGCAAATCCATTCAACACGACCTCTAACAACACCCATTTTAGTGAACCCCGGTGCCAATACGATCGTCCGCCGTTCGGATCAATCCAGCGTGACGATTCCGTACGAGCGAACGTTCCGTGCCGTTGGAACGAGCTCCACGCCCACCAACGCCAACGCACTGGCTCAGTTCCGATTCTGCGGTTGTGGATGGCCACAGCACATGCTCATACCGAAGGGAGCCACTGGCGATGGTGTCCAGTTCGACATCTTTGCCATGGTTTCGGACTATACCATCGATGCGATCAACCAAACCCAGGATCCGTAAGTTCTATTCAAATTTCTCGATCAATCAAACTCTAACGGTAGCATTTCACCCCACAGCAATGCCCCATGTGACGACGCTCACTCATTCTGCGGTTTGCGCGATAAGCTCTATCCGGATACTCGAGCCATGGGCTACCCCTTCGATCGGAGCACCGAGGCAACGGTGGAAACTTTGCAGGACTTTGTCAGCCCCAATGCGAACATGGGGACTGGAACCATCCGGGTTAGATTCAGCAATACCGTCATCGCACGCACTTGAATTCTTTTCTAGTAAATGAAAAAGCCATAAAGGTTTGTAAGCTCAAAATCAAGTTTAAATAAATCGATTCAACTTCATCTTTAACATGGTTCTCATTTTGTAATCAATCACTTTACTGTTTCACTTAGCACTTTTGATAATGCATTTGGATCAATCTCCCACTGTTCGTTGATGGGCAACCAGGATGTGAAGGCCGATATGGGGTTTTGGTTTGGCTGATCCCGGTACGATGGAGCGTTGACAATTTTATTCAATGTGTTCACCAGTATGCCGATTGATTGTCCGGGTTGATAAGAGTTGTGTTTATCGTCGTATGTTGAGTCCGTCAGTAGAACGGACGGCACCCAAACTAGCCACAGCAACGTTACGATAAGATGCATGACCGCAAAGATTGAACCACAAAGTTAGACTGAGTGTTTTGTTGGTTCATTTTTTAAACGTAGGCTTAATTTGGTTCAGCTTAATCAGCTGGTGAGAACATGCCCGAGGCATGCATCTCGTTGCTATATGTTTTGTGGTGAATTGAGGAATATGCAGCAGAGTATACTCTTACTGGGAACGGTGACAACATTTGAATTTATTTACATTTGTTCGTTTAGTTTCAACGATTTCAAAGCTTCCTTTGAAAACAGATGTTCAAACAATTATCAATTGTGAAGTATTTGTTTTTGATTGAGGGCAGTGTTCGGAAAAATTTCCTTCATTGAGCCCTCCTGAGAGAATTTACTCCCGTGTGAATTTACCATTGAGATTATCATGCATATCCACGCACTCATACTCATCACAATGCCAAAAAACTCGTTCCAGATTAAAACTTATAAATAACACCCAAACATCAATTGATAGCATGCTCAAGTATGTTTGGTTAGTTTTCCAATGTCAATAAGTTTGTGATCCAGAAATCTCATCGGTAATTATTGCGCAGCTGAGGAGCAAGGCAAAGCTCATTGGTCAATAATCTCACATACGAGATTTGACTTTTTGAGATTTTCCGAACACTGATTGAGGAAAAATCTACTCAAAGAAACTGGTTATTCTATTATATCTGGAGATTTTATTTCAAATTTAATGATTGACTTTATCTTAAAATGTTGGTAAATAAATCCCAGTTTTGTTACAAAGTGCTTGGGTTTTTTTTTTTAAATAGGCACTTTTATTTAATGTACACTGTACAACTTTGTATCAGACGGCATTTAGATTAGATTAGCCGTATAGTGCTATGATTTATTATAGAAATAAATAAATATTGAAAAATCCTGGCATAAACTTGGTTCACTGTCCCTAGTGAACAATTTTGTGATGTTTCGTCAGTTGGCGTGGAACTGCTCCCTTACTGCTTACTGCTTCCGACGAGATGGTTCTGAATGCACTCACAACTCGCATGGCCATCCTGAACGTTCTGTTCAACTTCGCTTGATTCCGGTTGGTTTCCGGCACTGAATTCCATGGTGGACCTCCAAACCTAAGTATTGGCGAAGGTACGCTAGCCAGAAAATGTATCTTGTTTGATTTAGAACTGTTGTAACATTTCCTCTTTTTCTTGCGTCTCGCCTCCTACTGTTAAGACGAGGGTGTCAGCAATGACAACGATCTCGACACCTTTGGCCATCTTAAGCGTCGGCATCCCGTCGTTCCATAGCGTTGGGCTATCACCTGAAGTGATGTGGCCAGAAACTGGCTTTAGTCAAATCTCATGATTCGATTTATAAAATCCTATATTTATAAGAAGGATTCAATCTTACCATAGGTGGATAAATTTTGGTGTTTTACAAGCAGACTAGTAGAGGCTGTCTTAGCAATAAGGTTCAATTTACTTTGAAGCATTTTCGGAAAATTCAAATGCAGTTTTTTTCGACGTATCATTTCAGATTGCAAAAAGCTCTGTTGCAATATATCTACTAGCATTAAATTGTTCCATAACATTTTGTGTTGACCATGAATAAGGCAATAACGATAAAATTAATAATTTTTCACTTCTTGCAGTGGATGCATTGGAAAACTTTTCCTTCATGTTTTCTAAAACTTCTTTGAGTTCATTCACTTCGTCAGCCTCAGGCTCGAAGTTGAAAAGATTCTTTTTAATACCTTCGTTGATTTCACGGTGCTTCTTTTCGGGGTAGTGGATGTAGTTGAGTTTTCCCACGTCTATCGGTGATACCTGGATTCCTGCAATGCCTCGGTTGAATATCTCGATGTTGACTGGTTGAGTGAATTCTTGGTACGATTGAACTGAAGTAACTGATGTCATTGGTGGTACAGTTGTAAGGCTTTCATAGCTCGATACGACAGGTACTATCACTGTAGTTGGCATCCTTGAGCTTCCGGCAACATGCTGTTCCTCATTTGAGATGAAAAGAGCTTGTTTATCAACACGAAGACGGCAAGACGTGCAAATGCGAAAACCAGTATTCAATCATGATGCTTCAGAATATCCAATCGATTTTAATTTCTGAATGGTAATATTCGAAATATTCCTCAGCTCTTTCGAGCACTTGACTTCCTCGAACGGCCGAATGCACCTGATAAAACATGCTCGTTTACTCATGTTGCTTCTTGTATTAAACAAAAAAAAATATAATCTTTAAAAATGATTTCATTGAAATACAACTGAAGGTTATGCTTACCTTTTAACCAAATGCTGTTACACTTATTTCCTATGATAAGTTTTTAAGATGTATGCGGTAAAAAGCAATCTTTGTGATCAACTAATTGTTTTCACCATTCAAACTCATTTAAGTATCAGATCGATAGGTATAATTTCTACATTAGGTACAGACAAATGTTTTTGGTGTTCACTACTACAGTGTTGAGTATTTGACTTATTACCGTTAAGATCACTGACACTACTTTCAATTCAAGACAATGAATAAAAAAGAAAATTAAAAAAATCGTCAAATTGAATGGAATTGCTTCTTCAGTAAGGGTCGCTAGTTTGAACATCATATCACTTTTATTTAGTTCTAGCTCAATATTCATCAAATGATTTTTTTAGTTTTGTTAGTAACGATACCTTTTCATGGTATCAGATGTAATGAATCCTAACTTTTCAATAGGGCCTGTGTAGAAAAACACTAATGAAGTAAACATACCTATATCGCAAAAACGGCTTGCATGATTGCTATGGTGTCTTCGGGAAAGCTGTGCAAAATTAAAATGCAATTCTTGAAAAAATATACACGGTTGAAAAACATGTGTTTTTAATGAAAATGTAAAAACCGTGAAATTTTCAAAAAATCATAACTTTTTTTGTTTTTGAGTTTACCAACAGACCAATTCCACGCCAAATCGGTCAGTCACCAAACTTGACTATCTTCGATCTGGATGATACATGGCACATATTTTCAGTATGATAGACCAAGTATTTTCCGCAGGAGAGGAGACCCTTTTGACTCAAGGGTAATTTTTGAAAAGGGCCTATGTGTTTTTGCACACATACTTTAAAAAAAATGTAGTTCGAAAACAGTTTTTTTTTTTTTTTCCTTTGGTTTGTTTTTTCCGTTGATCTTGTTTTCCGTGCTGAGCACCAATGCTACCGACGTGCCAGTAAGGCAGCTCCCACACCTGGACCCTACCTATCGACCCATCAACTCATGAACCGGGGACCAACGGCTTTACTTCCCATCCGAAGGAAGGCGTGATCAGAGATGTTATGCTTCGGGATTGAACCCAGGCCTGCTGGGGTGAGAGGTAATCACGCTTACCACCACACCACCGACGCCGTTTCCGAAAACAGTTGGTTGTAGAAAAAAATTTACTAAGAAAGAGTTGTAGGAAACTAATAAGGCTTTATAAAAAAAAAATATACACGGAATTTTTTATTCGTTTTTTTACAAAAAAAAATTAAAATAAACCTCAAATTCAAATAACAAAAAAAAAAACGTATTTTTGATTTTTTTATTTTTTTAATAAAAACTTGAATAGAAAGTAGAAGTTTTGAAAACAACTCCAGGATGAACAAACTTTTAATAAAAAAGTTTTTTTAAGAGCAACTTTTAAGGCATTTTTGAAACTTTCATTATTTACGGCAAAATGCTCAGTTTGATGTCAGTATATAATTATAAAAATCATTTCAAACGATAATGCTCATATCGATAAACTTCCTATATGTAACAGTTTTCGAGATATTTCAAATTTACTTTCATCATAATCATTTTTTTGTGGAAAATATGCCCTTTTCGTAAGTTAACCATCAAATATGATAAGTTTTGCAAGATATGCATGTACTTACCTTCAACTTACCCTTGCACCAATAGACTATTGGAAAATTGGTTTTAAACTTATAAGATAAATAAGATAAATAAATGAAATACTCATGCGTTTCTATTTGCATCTTACATTTATTACTTTCGATCGCCTTTAATAATAATAATTTGTACATAAACCTTTCCGTTGGATATATTTTTATTTGATGAACATTTGATTGGCATGTTTTTGTATGTTATGAATGGTGCGTTCTTCGTCATTCGAAAATAGTTTCGCTGATATTTTATTTTCGGAAATCGGAACAATACAGTGATATTTTCTTGTACCTGGGATCGTTTTGGCCTTTTCAAAAATGCTTTTCCATTCTGCAGCCCCCTGTTCGTATTCCTTTTGTGACACAAAACAAAATGACATTTTTGTTAAATAATCATTACTCTTCTGGTTAGCCCATGCATATAACTCTGCTGCACTTGTGATTGGATGTTCGTGTTCTACAGCCACACTTGCGTTCCTTGATATTCGTTTTAATGTGCCACCAATCGCGTACCATGGTCTCTTGCCATGCGAAGTTGCAAAAAAGTGCCATTCAACATCAATATTGTACATCGTTTTAAATTTACAAAGACTTGCAAAATTTTTGCAATTTTTATATTGGGATGCAGCTCCATCAGACATACACATCGCTTTTTTTACTTGTATTTTTGTTTGCAAAAAGGTCAGTAATTTTGAAATAAATACTTGCACCGCAATTGTATCGTGTTTTAAAACTTCAGAGATTACGATCAAACTTAAATTTTTAATTATACCTGATTCTGAATAATAAATGCAAAAAGGATGAATAGTAGCTTGTTGATTATTCCAGTAACTACTTTGGGCAGCATCTTGAAGAACAAATTAATAATTTTCGGAAAAATCACAAATTATGACAACTTCTCCATTTTTAAGAGTATTTTTTGTATTTCTCAAGAAACTAGACTGCTGAGTTTTAATATAATCATGGGATACCAGTTTATACAACTTTTCTCAAAAATAAGGAATAACCCAGACAACCAGAATGCGCATATATTCAAAGTTGTTTTCGTGATATACAAACATATATACAAACAAACAATTCGTATAGAATGCAAAGAAATGGCTTATACGTACAAAAGTGGAGGCCATATACGTGCATATTTTAATTTAATTTTAAACGAGTTGATTTAACATCATATACGATTTAATCTGTAATAACAAATTCATTTTGAAAAGTCTTACGATGTAATCTGATTTAATTTGTGATTCAGTACGAGGGAAAAATGAGTCATCGCATATAAGTCGGAAATATGCATTCTATACGATTTAAATTATACATAATGCGAAGTATGCCATTCTTATATGCGATTTTGACTTAAACTGTAGCAATTTACGATACTGTCTGTACATTGTTATACGACTTCTGGTTGTCTGGGAAATCCATCTACTGGTTTTACAAATTTCTCTAAACTACATCGATCAGTTGAAACCCATTGTTCAACAATATTTCATACATACCCTGTTCCTCGAATTTTTCTGAAAAACTTCTTTCAAAATCTGAGAGACCTGGACAACGTTCGCATTCGCGGAGATAACAATGTTTAGTTCTGGATGATGAGCTGCATAATATTTCTTCAAAATAATGGTTGAAATCTTTTTCGAATGAATATTTTCTAAGGCAATGAAGCATTAAATTAATATTTTCATGGATAGTACAAACACAAATATTGTGAGAACCTGAACTACCAATTTGCAATGCTTTGGTTGTAGTGCTGCAAATGAACTAAATCCAGTGCTATTTTTACTAACTTCTTGAAATTTAATAAAAGCTTCTCGCAATGTACAAACTAAAAGTCGCTTTTGAATATGAATCTTCTTACCTTCCTTCTTCACTGAAACGTAATCGCTTAGTCCTGGTGTGGCTCTGCTTATCTGGTCGCTTTCGAAGAACTGCAATACCTCGTTTTTAA
Source organism: Ochlerotatus camptorhynchus (assembly GCF_037179485.1). NCBI lineage: Eukaryota > Metazoa > Arthropoda > Insecta > Diptera > Culicidae > Ochlerotatus > Ochlerotatus camptorhynchus. The sequence continues at coordinate 1,884,944 of NW_027040579.1, read as the reverse complement.
TTTCGGGATCCAAACCGTGTCCTAACCTTTCGTTGGGGGTGGCCAATACTCCTTTCCCGTTTGCCAAGCATCGAGCTTGCAATACAATGTATTTATTTGTTTCAAATTCGTCCATTACCGTTTGCGAAGACCAAGATTTCGGCAAAATCGTCAGAATCCTTATTTGATCGTCGCTCGATGAACCTGGATCAGCAAATCTCTCCTTCAGTTGTCCGATCATCTCATTGTGTTCCGCAGCCTTCAATTTTAGTTGCTCCAGGTCATCTTCTTCCGCTTGAAACCCGAAGATGCGTTTCTTAATGCCATTGGTAATGTCCATATACTTTCTCCGAGGATAGTTAACATTCTGGAATTTTTTTGTCGATATTGGCGATACGTTGATACCAGCTATGCCCTTGTTGATTAGCTCAATATTATGCGTCCTGGAAAATTGTTGCTCTCCACTATCCTGAGATGATGCTGTTGTTATTGACGTAGTTGATGGTATTTCTTCGAGGCCATGTCGAGATGTAGATGGCTGAAGTTCCGCGATGTCCATGACTGACGGTTGCACTTCTAGTTCCAGATTTTCAGCACATGGTTCGATTCTATTTAAATTCAAGCGACACGTATCACAGATTGATAGAGATGTATCCAAATTAAATTTCCACTCTAGGAACTTATGTTTTTCAATCAAATTTTCGGATAATTTACGAAGCTTTGACGAACACCGTTTATTAGGAAACGGCTTGCAACACTCGACCTTCTTGAATTTCATATTCAAATTATACTTGTTCACTCAAAAAGATTTTTTTAGTGATGTCTGTTTTCAAAAGGATGGTCATGCTTATATACAAACGTAGGTACCATTTGGATATTCAGGTATAAATATTGTTTTGGTATTGAAGCTACTCTAACAGAGAAGCTCTTTTGGAATGCCATGAAAGACATTATAATGTACCTAAAATAATAAGATGGATAGGTACATCAATATTACCAACTTAAATAGGATGAAACTACGCTTGATAATGAAAATAAGTGCAACTTAACTTGTGTTGGTTTCTATATTTAAAATAATAGTGTTTTCATTTCCCCTGTAAATTCTAAACGGGTTGTCTGATCGTTCAATCGTCAAAAGACAAATTGAAGGTAAATATATGTGTATCTTCACTCAAAAAATAAATCACATTTCCAATGGAAAATATCCATTAGAATTTCACATAACTTTCATGTGATCTCATAATTGGGAATCGCACTACAAAATCACATGAACCTTATGTGTCCAATGAAATTTATGTGATTTATCACGTAGAATTCATGTGATCATATGAATGTTATGTGAATTTCAGATAAAAATCATTAATTTTGTTATTGGAAAAATATCATGTGCATTCCCAATGGAAACTATATGAAAACTTTTTTCGGTGTTGCTAAACTTATCAATGCTGATGGAGAATCACGATTATCTTATGGAAATGGCTTATTTTCTACAAAAAAATGATTTTGATGAAAGTAAATTTGAAATATCTCGAAAACGGATATATTTAGGAAATTTTTCGATATGGGCACTATCGTTTGAAATGATTTTTATAATCATATACTAACATCAAACTGAACATTTTGCCGTATATAATGAAATTTTCAAAAATGCCTCAAAAGTTGCTCTTAGAAAAACTTTTTTGTTAAAAGTTTGTCCATCCTAGAGTTGTTTTTAAAACTTCGGCTTTCTATTCATATTTTTATACAAAAAAATATATAAAAAATCAAAAATACGTTTTTTTTGTTATTTGAATTTTGAGGTTTATTTTTAAAAATTTTTGTAAAAAAATGAAAAAAAAAAATCCGCGTATATTTTTTTTATAAAGCCTAATTAGTTTCCTACAACTCCTTCTTAGTAAATTTTTTCTGCAACCAACTGTATTCGACCTACATTTTTTTAAAAAGTATGTGTGCAAAAACACATAGGCCCCTTTCAAAAATTATCTTTGAGTCAAAAGGGTCTCCTCTCCTGCGGAATATATTTGGTCTATCATACTGAAAATATGGGCAAAGTATCATCCAAATCGAAGATGGTCGAGCACGATTTCAGGTTTTTTCAGCTCATTCTGGATGGAATCCCTCATCACCAGTTTATAGCAAACATTATGAACTTCAATGGGGCTTAAAACGAAAATTTTGCACTTTTTGAGAAATTACTATTTAAATAACAAATACATTTTTTTTTTCATTGAAAAAAACGAAATTTTTTACAGTATATATTTTTTAAATTATTGCCAAAATAATATCTACAACTTTGCTCAATACACCAAATCAATTCAACAAACCGTTTCGGCAATATATATTTTTTAACTCATTAGTACTATTTTTACACAGGCCATGTTAGAAAAGTAGTCGTGATTCAATCTGAAGAACTGATAACACAAATTGGCATCTTTACTAAAAAAGAACAACTGTGCAAATTTTCATCAAAATCGGAGCCGACAAATTATAAAAAATTAAAAATTCGTCAAGCTGTAGAGAATTCCTCAATATGCAAATGATGGAAAAGTTATGTTTTTCCGGTTTGTGTCAAGTCAGTCTCTTACCAAATGAGCTCAAATAGTGGGAGGCTAGCACTGTGAGCACTGTGGAGCGAGAATTTAAAATTTTGCATCAATATAGTGTTTACGCGTAGCTTTCATTATGCCTAGCGTCCGTATGCCAAACGTATTTAGTCCTAAATACTAAATTTACTGACAAGCTTTTTTCACAACGATGGAATTTCAGCTTCTCAAAAATTGGTCTGTTTCCATACTTGTTTCCTGAATGAATCTGAACAACAAAAATCAAAAGTGTGTTCCCGTCCTTTTTGCAGTACATGATTCTCTTACAGAAACTAAAACATTGCTAAAAAATAATCCCTCAGTATTACTTTCGCTCAGGCCAGAAAAACAAAAAATCATAATTTTCAAAGTTCTATCACCACTGTATAACCTTTAAAATGGTCAATCTGTATTTTGAACATAGCAAAAATCGATAATTGATTTTATGAAATAAAAATTTGAAACTGATTAAGTGATTGATTGTACAGGAAGTAAATTGATTATTTTAAACAAGTGGCAAGGCGTCTTTTCTAATCGCAACATCACATCAGCGTGCAGGCAGTAACACAAAAGTCATGCTATGTAGCAATACATTGTATAATGTCACAGCACACAGCACATCTTCATGAGAGTGCCTACATACATTGTGGAGATTGCGGTTTCCGTTGATCAACTTCAACTAGCCATATAAAAGACTGCCAAAATTTAATCTCAAGACACAGTTCACATCGAGCCACAGTGTATTATCCATCGTTTAAGGAAACTCCTCGCAAGTAAAGATGACCGAAAATAGATCATTCCAAGCGCTTCTGCAGCGCCCCATTGAACCGACCTTTATGCCAAAGGACAATGGCAAAACGTCGTTGATCATCCCGGAAGAGTACTTGAGCGACCGGTATCGCCCACTGGCTGGCGAGCTACAAACCCGATTTACCGGTGGGGCAGACGTTGAAATTCCCGTGCGGAATGTGGAAATTCCGGATATTACCTTTGCGGAGGTAATAGGCAGGCGTGCGGCATTTTCGCTATTTGTAGAGAAACATCGGGACATAGCTGGTCGTTTGATTGATTTGTTTGCTAAACTACCCGATGCAAGCACATTGATGGGGGTTGCCACCTACGCTAGGGATCGCTTGAATCCATACATGTTCCAGTATGCTCTGACGGTTGCACTTCAACATCGACCGGACACCAAGGACGTTCTGATTCCATCGATTTTGGAACTGTTTCCCGATCAGTTCGTGGATCCGTCGGTGTTCCCGAAGCTGCGTGAGGAAGGAAACGTTGTTCAAGATCAAGTTAAACGGGTATGTTGAAATCTTTAATTTGGAGAATGATTTAGTGTAAAATGTATAAGCTCTGTTCAGGATACGGTCAACATCGAACCGAATTACACCGCTTCGGATCGAGAACCAGAGCAGCGGATGGCATACTTCCGTGAGGATATCGGAGTAAACATGCACCACTGGCATTGGCATTTAGTGTATCCAGCTGGAGCGCCTCCAGAAATTGCCCGAAAGGATCGACGTGGAGAGCTGTTCTACTACATGCACAGTCAAATCATTGCCCGATACAATGCGGATAGATTTTGCAACCGACTGGCACGGGCTAAGCCGTTGACGAATTTGCGTGAACCGATCACGGAAGCATATTTCCCAAAGATGGTTCGTAGCTTGAACAATCGTGCCTATCCGGCTAGGCATGACAATCAAGTAATGAGGGATCTCAATCGAGTGGACAATGACACGATTATCACCGTGGATGAACTACAGCGCTGGAGAGATCGAATTATTCAAGCTATTGATCAAGGATTCGTTGTAGATGTAAGTTGATATTTGTTTGACTGTGGGAGTGGCCAGTAATGTAGGATTTAATTTTATAGTCAAGTGGTACAAACATTCCACTAGACGATACTCGAGGAATCGACATTTTGGGTGATCTGGTAGAAGCTTCGACGTTGTCTGTCAATAAAAGGTTGTACGGAAGTTTGCACAACTCTGGTCATGATTTCTTGGCGTACATCCACGATCCGGACTATCGCTACTTGGAGGATTTTGGCGTAATGGGTGACGTTACGACGGCAATGCGTGATCCAGTGTTCTATCGTTGGCATGGAATGATCGATGGATTATTCCGTAGATTCCTGGATACGTTGAATCCATACAATGCCACTCAGTTGGGCTATACTGGAATTAAAGTCAATGGTATCAGTGCACGTGTCAATCGACCAAACGCTCCGGCAAATATGTTGTTGACCTATTGGCAGAAAACGCAAGTCGACTTGGCAGCAGGGCTTGATTTTGGTCCTCAAGGAAATGTTTTTGCGAGCTTCACTCATCTACAGCATGCTCCGTTCACATATAAGATCAAAGTCACCAACTCAACAGGGTCTCCGAAGCGAGGAACAGCTCGTATCTTCCTTGCGCCCAAGGTAGATGAGCGTGGCACCAACATGCAGTTCCGCGAGCAACGACAGTTGTTTATTGAATTGGATAAATTTGGTGTAAATTGTAAGTTCAACAAATGTTAATTAGCAAAGTACGCTTACTCTATATAGAGAATTTCGTTGCAGTGAAACCAGGAGAAAACACTCTCATACGAAAGTCGGACCAATCTAGTGTGACAGTACCGTATGAGAGGTCATTCCGTCGAATTGGAACAGCGGAAACGCCAATGGATCAAAGACAACTGGCAGAGTTTCGATTCTGTGGATGTGGTTGGCCACATCATATGCTGTTGCCAAAAGGAGCTCCCGAAGGAGTACAGTTTGACCTATACGTGATGATATCGAACTTTGATGATGACACAGTTGGACAAGAATTCGACGAGTAAGATTGGATTTTTGATTTGTTGATTTTTTTTCCTTAACTGATCGATTATACATCCTAGGACTGCCGACTGCAACGATGCCCACTCGTTCTGTGGCCTCAGGGATAAGCTATACCCAGACAAGCGTACTATGGGATTCCCATTCAATCGTGGAACAGAAGCCGCCGTTCAGACCTTAACTGATTTCATGAGACCTTACAGCAACATGGCCTCAACGAATATAAAAATTAAGTTTACAAATACTGTAATAAAATCATAAGAAACTAATACTTATGCCGCGGATACACTTAGATGACAAACTATGAGCATGATCATTATTTGTATGATAATTATGAACACTATACAACAACTATACAATAACTATACAAGTGTGATCATGGATCTGCTCATAATTTATTGTACAAATAATGCTCATGTTCATAGTTTGTCATCCAAGTGTGTCCGCGGCATTCAACTGATGGCAATACATGTAAACCTCAATATTTCTTCCGCATAGATATCCAATAAATATGACAGAAATCATAGTTTAACATATTTTTTCCATACTCACAAAAAAGACAAAACAAAGAAAGCTTAAAAAAAGGTTATCTTCCATTTAATTCCACTTAATTAATTTTGGTATCCATGACAGATACGTATTTCGACTACAATGTGCAGTCTTCATCAGTGTCATTCCCACTTAAGAACTATTCAAAATCTAACCCCCTTGAGTACTCATCCCCTAGGTATAAAAGTCAAGATCACAGGTATAAAAATGAAACTACAATGTGTTGAATCGGAACCTACCTAACTAATTAAAACCAAAGATTTAAGTAAACTAAAGGAGAAAAATCTATTCAACTCTCTAATAAGGAAAATCCTAAAGGCTTGGTAGCCATCATAATAAAGTAATGAAATTGGGTTGTTAGCGGAATGCTTAAATAAAACAGCAAAAAAAGGTTATCTTCAATTTATTTCCACTTAATTAATACGTGTTTGTATACGTGTCTGTTGGGGATACCAAAATTAATTAAGTGGAATTAAATGGAAGATAACCTTTTTTCTGTTTTATTTAAGCATTCCGCTAAAAACCCAATTTCATTATTTTATAAAGAAAGCTTAATTTCGCACGGGGTGCAAAACAATTAAAGAAGAAACTATTTCGTTTGTATTACTTCTGGGTGAAGTAAACGATTTACATATTTCTAGATAGAGCCGGAATTAGGGCCTAACAGCTTTTGTGAATAATGATAGAAAACTAGACGATTTCTAGAAATCCAAGACTCGCCCACGCAAACCAACATCTTCATCAGGTAGGGAAAGACTTCCCTTATCCGATGGTTATGTTTGTCTGCGGGGGCGTGCCGTGAGTTCCTAGAAATCATCGATAGAAGTCATTGTTTACAAAAGCTGTTACGCCCTAATTCCAGCTCTATCTAGATTTGAAGATGCTAAGCGTCAAATAACAGACTTAAAGTGGTAATTTAATACGATAGATGAGGAGATGAAAGTATAGGGTTGATTGTTCCGTTAGAGTACGGCAAGAGATGATCAACCCGATTCGTACCTTCCACAAATTTTTTCTTACTACAAACCATGGAAACCATAAAAAATTACAATTAATGGTTTTAAATATGAAATCCCAAATTGTCAAAATCATCATATTATATTTAAAAGTATTTTTAATTACATTTCATTTGATATTTTGATCTTTTAAATTGGTCAAGTTGAACCACACAAGTTGTAAATTTTAGAAAAAAGTCATTTTAAAACAAAAAATCGATTTTTTGAACCACCCTAAAATATAAATGGTCACCCTCATGACAAAATAAAAAAAAAATCGGGTCTAATATTTTGCAGTAATTATCAAAATTAAAAAAAAAATTACGAAATTCTAAGAACCACTATATTGTTTGGCTATGGAATGGCTGATGTGTATAGGAGAAATGGCTCTAATATTGGTCTATGGATCTAACATTGGGCCCATCGAAAATAACTGCTACTTATCAATTTTATCTAGATGAACACGTCATTGGGACGGTACTTATAGATATATTTTTGGTTGCTATTAAAAATTTAATCGATTGCTGAATTTATGTATCGGCCCATATTAGGGGCATTTAGGCCGACATTACATGCATTTCCGCTATATTTTTAAACTAAGTAAAATTGTAAAATAGCACAAGGCAACTATTTTTAAACGGTTTACACTGATTGACGCCAGCTAAATAAATAAAAAGGTTAAAATTTGACCGCTTTGTGCCACCCCTCTAAATCAAGTGGGCTACAAAATGGTGAGTGACAATCTGGAAGGAGCGATATACCTAGCTCCGGTCCTCACAAGTTCCTACCTCACGCCTCCACGAGTCACATGATCACAAAAGACTGCCAGCTGAAACATGGACACAGCTGGTTGGCGTAGCCTGGGCAATGTTGTCAATCCGACAATAGCAGAGTGAGGAGGTGCGACGCGAACACTGGCGCGGTAACCATAGCACGGTGATAGAGGAAATGCTTCGCCATCCTGAGCGTCTGTTCACCATGGAGGTGCTGCTCAAACAGCGTCTGACTGGCATCCAGCGGCTGAATAAGAAATGCTCTTCCCCGGAAGCTACACCTATGATGGCAGCCCCATCACGGCGGATAGGAGACCTTAGGCCAACCACCTACTGTCTCTGAAACCTTTACAATTGTTACAGAAACCAACAGAGAAAGACATCGAACTGATTTAACGGCAACGACTGTTGGCGCAAAACAACGGACACGAATTGGATCATGGAATGTATTGACGTTAGACCAGCAGGGTTAACTGGCACAACTCGCCAACGAGGCGCGACGCATGAAGCTAGAAATCCTGGGACTGAGTGAAGTTCGTTGGCCAAACTTTGGAGAACACAAACTGCCGTCGGGATAGGTACTACTATACTCTGGTATTCGAGGTGAAAACGCTCCCTACCATCGTGGAGTTGGTCTCCCACTTAACGTCCAGGCAAGTGCTGCGCTCATCAAGTGGGAGCCTGTTAATGAGAGGATAATCGTTGTCAAATTTAGAACGCGGGTTCGTAACCTTACCATAATCCAATGTTATGCGCCAACCGATGCTGCCGAGCTACAGGATAAGGAGAATTTTTATAGTCAACTGAATGCCGTCGTGGATAAGGTTTCAAAGGGTGACATCAAGATCTACATTGGCGACTTCAATGCGAAGATCGGCTCCGACAACACGGACTATGAGCGTGTCATAGGACGCCATGGTCTCGGCGAAATGAGCGAGAACGGAGAGCTGTTTGCAAAATTTTGTGGCAATAACGACACAGTGATCGGGGGCTCGCTCTTCCCCCATCGGCCAGTGCACAAAGTCACGTGGGTTTCCCGTGATGGACATACCGAAAATCAGATCGACCACATCTGCATCAGCCGAAAATGGAGACGGAGCCTCCTTGATGTCCGGAATAAACGCAGCGCCGACATCGCGTCTGACCATCACCTTCTAATCGGCGAAATCCGCGTACGCATGGCACGGATCCAGCGACGGGAGGAGAGACTCGGGCGGCGGTTCAACACACGCCGACTTGAAGATCCAGTGGCAAAAAGGTCTTTTGTTGAAGAACTTGAAACTCGAGCTGCGGACGTTCCAGAAGGTGGCAGCGTAGAAGAACAATGGACGGCCATCAGGAATGCCTTTATAAAAGCGAGAACAACTTGGGTGAGCTGCGCACCCAGAGGAAAGAGTGGATCGCAGATGAAACCTGGCGGAAGATTGAGGAGCGTAGAGAAGCAAAAGCCGCGATAGAGCGGGCGAGAACCAGAGGAGCCAAGAACGAAGCCCGTCAACGGTACTCGGAAGTCAAGCGCTCTTGCAGATGGGACAAGCGAACGTGGGTGAACTCCCTGGCCGACGAAGGGGAGAAAGCCGCAAACACTGGCGATATACGCCTCCTCTACGATATCTCACGACGCCTGAGTGGAGCAGGGATGAACCCGAGGATGCCAGTGAAGGACACGACTGGACAATTGCTTACCGACCCCACTGACCAGCTGAAACGCTGGTTTGAGCACTTCGAACAACTTTTTCAAGTTTCGACGGCCAACCAGCCATCAACATCTCGGCATGATCCGCCTAGGGTGCAGCGCATCACTCGCGTCAATTCCGAGGCCCCATCACTGCAGGAGATTGAAGCAGCTATCCGAAGCATGAAATCCAACAAGGCTCCAAGAGTCGATCGCATATCAGCAGAGATGCTCAAAGCTGACCCCATGCTATCCGCACAAATGATGCATCAACTATTCTGTAATAACTGGGACACCGCGACTTTTCCGGCCGACTGGATGCATGGCATCTTAGTGAAGGTCCCAAAGAAGGGGGATCTGACTGTGTGCGACAATTGGCGAGGTATCATGTTGCTGTGTATTGTTCTCAAAGTTCTGTGCAAAATTATCCTGAATCGGATACAGGAGAAGATCGACGTGACTCTCCGACGGCAGCAGGCAGGATTCCGTGCCGGAAGATCTTGTGTGGACCATCCTGGAGCAGGTCAATGAATTCCAAGAGTCCCTTGACTACGAAAAAGCTTTCGACCGTCTCAATCACGAGAATCTGTGGGGTGCCCTGAGACGCAAGGGAGTCCCGGATAAAATCGTCAACCTCATCGAAGTGCAGTATGAGGCTTTCACGTGCAGAGTTCTGCATAACGGAGCCTTGTCCGACCCTATCAAGGATGTATACTATCACCGCTACTGTTTCTCATCGTAATCGACGAGATCATGGTAGGTGCAATTGACCGTGTACCGAACCGTGGGCTGCTTTGGCAGCCTATCACCATGAAGCATCTCAACGACTTCGATTTGGCTGATGATGTTGCTCTACTAGCACAACGGCGCTCTGATATACAGAGTAAGCTCAATGACCTAGCCGAACGCTCCTCTGCGGCGGGTCTCACCATCAACGTTAACAAGACCAAATCGTTGGATATCAACACGGGCAACCCTTCCAACTTTACGGTAGCGGGGCAAGCAGTGGAGAAGGTCGAATGTTTCCAATATCTTGGCAGCAAAATAGCGTCGGACGGCGGGACCAAGAGCGGCATAGGTGCACGAATCAAGAAGGCTAGGGCTGCCTTTGCGAGTTTACGAAACGTATGGAGATCCAACCAGATAAGTCAACGCACCAAAATCCGAATTTTCAACTCGAACGTGAAATCTGTGTTGTTATACGCCAGCGAGACGTAGTGTGTATCAGCGGAGAACACTCAAAAGCTGCAGGTCTTCATCAAACGATGCCTGCGGTATATATTTCGTGTCTGGTGGCCTCACAACTGGATCTCGAATGCCGAGCTCCATCGTCGATGTCATCAGAAGCCGATAGCAACAGAAATTCGAGAGCGAAAGTGGAGGTGGGTCGGCCACACACTTCGACGGGGCGGAAACGAAATCTGCAAGCAAGCACTGGATTGGAATCCGGTAGGATATCGCAGCACAGGCAGACCCAGGGGCTCATGGCGGCGGAGCCTCAATAAGGAAATTAAGTAAGTCGATAGGAATCTGACCTGGGCCCAGGTAAGGTAAGTAAGTAAGTATAAATCAAGTCCGATTGAGCTAAACTTTTGCGTAGGCTCGTTTTTGGAGACAAGGAACTTTTTGTAGGGGGTATCTTTTTGAAATTTGAGATGACCATTTTATTGGCACCCTATTTACCCTAACTCATGTATAAACGATACGACATAAATCGTGTTTATATGACCATGCGAGAAGGTACCACATTGACCACCCATGCTCCGTTTAACACCGGGAAAGTGGCCAAAATCTGACGTAAACTAAATCATATCAAATCACATAAAAAAACATGCGTGGTCTGTGGCAAGGCATGTTCCGATCATTAATAATCAGACGCAGACCCACATATCATAAATTATTTTTCTTTTCTTCCCTGAATGCAGACATCAGCAATATACGTAAGAAGGGTCGGATCTCAGGTCGATAGATTCAAGGATTTTTTTTTTGTGTGAGTCTTATTCAGTTTTTCAGGTTTTAACTAGGTGATGCAACTTCTAACACCTAATCGTTTTCTTCAGTGTACATTTTGCATAATCGAGTAGATCAATTTGCATTGTCACGCGAAAATTCCTATCGAATGACGAATCTGGGTTATTCACCTATCTTGCAAATGTTGAAGCATTTGCGATTGAATTGGAACGCATCTCAGATACCGTTTGCACTCTTTGCAAATTGTTTACCAATTAACCGTGACTTGGCAAAGCTTTTGGGTCAACTCAATTCAACAAATAAACCGGATCTTCGCTTTGAACGATATTCTCTAAACCGCTGCATTTCTGTTTCGCGTTGAGTTTTTGTTCAAACAAAAACAGTTTGCATAGACATGGGTATTGGGCAGAATCAAATGTGAATTGATTTGACTTGCTATAAAAATATTGCGAGGGAAATCACCAAATGATTCTGATCTGTCGAATTACCATTCAACAAAAGGTGCTACCGAAACAACGCAAATTAGGTTTCAAAGGTTTCTGATTGACTAGATTTATAACCGTTGGAGGTCAATGCCGACCGCAAGGACAATTTTAACGACCGTCACCGCCGAATTCATATCCCACGGAGGGTGGCTCCCCTCCAGAACCGGATCCAATTTAAAATGACCGCCCCTATTATTAATGGCTCAGGTTCAGGTTTTCTCAGCGCAGCTATCGTTCCCAGAACCTGACGCGTGCGGCGGTATAGGTGGAGCTCTACGATGCTAAATCCTCATTTTGCAAAACACGAAGATCATTTATTAATAGCCATGACCGGTTAAGGATGCTATTAGCTGCAGATATTTGGAGAGGATTCTATATTGGTCATCAGTATTCTATAGCGGTCATCAGTAGACCAATCCAATCAAGTACCTTAATGATTGAGTAGTATTTAGTATGCGGGATTTAATTAATTTATTCTCATGTATCGCTTTTTGATTCATTATTTGATTATCTAAGCTTTAAGTTCCGTCAAACACAGTATAATATTTTTATTTATTTCGGTTCGTTATGCCATTAGTTAACGGTTCATGTTTGCATAGTTTAAACAGATTCTTTTAGATTAGAATATATTAGGCATAGTTCAAACTGATTCTTCGTTTTACTTTCGAATTAATTGGAAATGTTCTGGTAGAAACTAACACTAACTATATTTTCCATTTTTATATCATGGAATGCTATCGACTAAGGAACTACAGCAGTCATCATGCAATCGAACGATTAGATAATATCCTTCATCCTTAATATAACATTAAAACAATTACATTTTGAATGAACATCATTCTTGATTTGTGAATGCTTACCTTGAAGCTATGTCCGTCAACGTGACAGCCTTCTTCTTCGTCTTCTATTCCTTATTACGTCCTTACTAGGATTTCACACTGGTCCTCAACTAGGTGTTCTTTTTAGTCCTTCCACAGTTTTTAATTCAGAGCTTTCTAAGCCTGTACAATGTTTGCTATAGTATTATTGTGTGGCAAGTACATACTCTTTGCCCAGGGAAATCGAGAAATTTTCCCACCCGAAAAATTTCAGGACCGAACCGGGAATCAAACCCAGCCGCCTTCAGCATGATGTTGCTTTATAGCTGTGCATTTACCGATTGAGCTAAGAGGGACCCCTAACGTGACAGACGCTGCTGACTCTAGTGACATGGTCTTAAGACCGTCTTAAAATTAAATGAAGAAGCATGAGATGTTTCATAATTTTTAAAATTAGGATCAAGAATGAGTCAAAGGATGCAAAAATTAAAGTCTGTTTTGTCTAGGGTAGAGAACTACTTCGGCCTAATCGCCCATTTTGGGCCTATCGAGTAGAAAACTTCAAATAAAACCATGATTTCAGAGTTGAAAAGTCAATTATGCGTTTGGTACGATACTTTAGTTAATAGGCTTCCGGACGAAGTCAATGAGAACGCGTGATATGAAGGTTTGCGCCCATAATTCCCAAAAACAAAAGAAGCGCTTCGACCGAATCAATTTTTATCTTCATCCGATATGTCGAAGTGAATTCATTGGCGTTTCAATGGCGTTTCAATGCGTTAGGCTGAGTATAGAATCCGTAGGCCAAGTTTGGCGTCAAGAAACAGTGTTAGACTTTTGACAATATCACAACGATAGGTTTCTCTTTATCAAATCTAACGGTACGTACGGAAAGGTAAATAAATTTGGAAGCCATCAGTAATAATAACAGTCCGTTTGGCGCTAAACTGTGCTAGATTAAGAAAGACTAAGTGCGGGTTCTGCTTAATAGGCCGGAAATGGGGTAGTTAACCCTAATAAAATTCAATCGTATTTTGCTGATTTTTTTCATTGCCGTATTAAAGCATTGACCGGCACTTCCCAAATAAGTGGTAAGCAACATATCCCGAGCACGATACGATAACTAATAAAGAACATGTGAATATCTCTATTATGATATCTTATTTTGGCATGTTTAAAATTACTCTAGTTATTGCATAAATTTGTAAAATATTAAATTAATACCAAAATTACAATTACATAACGGGGACTTTCAGTTTTTGGACAACAACACTTAAATGAGCTATGAGATTGAAAGTATTGAGTATAAATAAAAAAATGTGTTATTCTGGCATCAAAACAGGTCTGGATTATCCGTAACCCATGTAATATTACATGTTTTATCATGTTTTTGAAGCATTCTATATGTTTAAATTATGTCCTACAGAACCCTAATGAATCCAAAATTAGTACTTGGGAAGTTATTATTGCGTAGACTTATTATTAGACTTCTGCGCTGAAATTGATCCCTCGAAAATTGTTTCGCTCAAGCCAAGAAAAATTAAAAAATTACCATATAGAACTACATTTTGTAATATATCTAGATAACATTAACGATTGTTACCAAAACAACCATTGTATTTCCGGTTTGGCTAGTTGAGGTCTTATCAGGCAACCCTATTCCAAATACTATAAAAAGAGAACAATCCATTGTATCGTCCTCTTTTCCTTGATCGCCTTCGAGAAGAACGAATTTTAAATAAAAATAGGTAAGAATAAAGAGTAAACCATACCGCGTGTGTTTCACTACATAGGGAGTAGTGCCCCGAAGCGTAGTTAATTGAAGAGACCACGTGTTGAGTTAAACAAGTAACGGAGTTGAGAACAGTGCTACCGTTTGTTAGTGCAAGTGAGTCGTGAATAATATCATCAGCGTACAATAGCGTATTGAGATTAGAAGACCACGTGTCGTGTAAAAGTAACGGAGCCGCTTCACTAATACGACTGAAGTGAGGTTAAAAATGACCGGAGAAGATAAAGGTGACGTGGCTGGAGCGTCTGGTAGTATGGATGAATTTCGGATCGTTTGAAAATTACGTCGCGGGTGACGACTTTGAGGTGTATGAGGAAAGGATGATTCAACACTTTTTTCTACATGATGTCCCGGAAGAGAGAAAAGTGGCGTTTCTTTTGACGCATTTAGGAATCGACACTTATGCCATTCTAAAGAAACTATTGCAACCAGTGAATCCTAGTACGAAGTCGCATGTTGATTTAGTAATGGTACTGCAAAAACACGAGCACTACCGTTTTCATCAGGCAGATCAAAAAGTAGGTCAATCAGTCACAGAATATGTAGTGGAGCTTAAAGCTCTCGAGCAATTCTCTACAGATTAACGAATTTTTAAATTTTTTTTTAATTTGTCGGCTCCGATTTTGATGAAAATTTGCACAGTTTGCCAATTTGTGTTATCAGTTCTTCAAATTGAATCAAGACTACTTTTCTAACAGGGCCTGTGTAAAAATAGTACTAATGAGTTAAAATATATATTGCTGAACGGTTTGTTGGATTGATTTGGTGTCTCCAGCAAAGTTGTAGATATTATTTTGGCAATAATGTTAAAAATATACACTGCAGAAAATTTCGTTTGTTTCAATGAAAAAAAATATATTTGTTATTAAAAAAGTTAATTTCTCAAAAAATACATTTTTGAATATTTTCGTTTTAAGCCTCATTGAAGCTCATAATGTTTGCTACTAACTGGCAAAGTTTGGTGATGGTAAACTCAATGATTTTTTGAAAATTTCACGGTTTTTACATTTTCATTAAAAACACATGTTTTTCAACCGTGTATATTTTTTCAAGAATTGCATTTTAATTTTGCACAGCTTTCCCGAAGACACCATAGCAATCATGCAAGCCGTTTTTGCGATATAGGTATGTTTACTTCATTAGTGTTTTTCTACACAGGCCCTATTGAAAAGTTAGGATTCATTATACCTGATACCATGAAAAGGTATCGTTACTAACAAAACTAAAAAAATCATTTGATCAATATTGAGCTAGAACTAAATAAAAGTGATATGATGTTCAAACTAGCGACCCTTACTGAAGGAGCAATTCCATTCAAATTGACGATTTTTTAATTTTCTTTTTTATTCATTGTCTTGAATTTTGCAAAGTTGTATCAGTGATCTGAACAGTAATAAGTCAAATACTCAACACTGTAGTAGTGAACACCAAAAACATCTGTCTGTACCTAATGTAGAAATTATACCTATCGATCTGATACTTAAATGAGTTTGAATGGTGAAAACAAGCAGTTGATCACAAAGATTGCTTTTTACCGCATACATCTTAAAAAGTTATCATAGCAAATAAGTGTAACACCATTTGGTTAAAACGTAAGCATAACCTTCAGTTGTATTTCAATGAAATCATTTTTAAAGATTATTATTTTTAATTTTTTTTAATACAGGAAGCAACATGAGTAAACGATCATGTTTTATCAGGTGCATTCGGCCGTTTGAGGAAGTCAAGTGCTCGAAAGAGTTGATGAATATTTCGAATATTACCATCCAGAAATTAAAATCGATTGGATTATTCTGAAGCATCATGATTGAATACTGGTTTTCGCATTTGCACGTCCTGCCGTCTTCGTGTTGATAAACAAGCTCTTTTCATCTCAAACGAGGAACAGCATGTTGCCGGAAGCTCAAGGATGCCAACTACAGTGATAGTACCTGTCGTACCGAGCTATGAAAGCCTTACAACTGTACCACCAATGACATCAGTTACTTCAGTTCAATCGTACCAAGAATTCACTCAACCAGTCAACATCGAGATATTCAACCGAGGCATTGCAGGAATCCAGGTATCACCGATAGACGTGGGAAAACTCAACTACATCCACTACCCCGAAAAGAAGCACCGTGAAATCAACGAAGGTATTAGAAAGAATCTTTTCAACTTCGAGCCTGAGGCTGACGAAGTGAATGAACTCAAAGAAGTTTTAGAAAACATGAAGGATTTTTTTTTCCAATGCACCCACTGCAAGAAGTGAAAAATTATTAATTTTATCGTTCTTGCCTTATTCATGGTCAACACAAAAAGTTATGGATCAATTTAATGCTAGTAGATATATTGCAACAGAGGCTAAGTTGATAAAGGAAGGTCATTCGTCAAAAACCGCAAAATATGGCACAGCCTTAAGTGATGAAACAAAATTGGCAGTCATAATTTTTTTTGAAGATGATGATATAAGCCGGGCAATGCCTTGTCAAAAAGATTATGTGTCTGTGCAGAATGAAGGAAAACGACAAGCCATTCAAAAAAGATTACTAATGATGACTTTGAGAGAAGCTTATAAACGATTCAATGTAATTCACTGCAATGTAAAAATTGGATTCTCTTCATTTGCAAAACTCCGCCCTAAGCAATGTAAAATTTTAACCACAATATTTTGTGGAACCCACAATGCTTGCGTGTGCACAACGCATGAAAACATCAATCTAATTTTACACAGTTTGAAAAAACTTAATCATTTAAATGATGTAAAAACGTTCACTGACAGCCTACTTTGTGAAAACAAGACAACATATTGCTATCTACGGTGTTGTGAAGATTGTCCAGACTCTTCCGCATTAGAAAACATTTTATTAAAACAATTAGAGGAAAAATGCATTGATCAGCTTTCATTTGAACAGTGGGTTACCACGGATAGATGTGATTTAGAAACTATTGTTAAGCCTGCAGACGAGTTTGTTTCATTTTTCTGCTGGAAATTGACAAGTTTGATACCACATGGTTTCATAAAAACGCAGCAATCTAATTTTTTGAAAACTACACGAAATAATTTGCAAGAAGGTGAATTTTTAGTTGCTTGTGATTTTTCCGAAAACTACAGCTTTGTGTTACAGGGTGAAGTTCAGTCTCATCACTGGAATGTCCAACAAGCTACCATTCATCCATTTGTTATATATTTTAGAGAAAATATGCAAGTTAAACATTTAAGATTTATTATAATTTCTGAAGAGTTAAGGCATGGCTCAGTGGCTGTTAACTTATTTATTTCTAAAATTATAAGTTTTTTACGCATTAACCAAAGTAAAAATATCAACAAGATTTATTTTATGTCCAATGGAGCCACGTCACAGTACAAGAACCGGAAAAATTTTGCTAGCCTTTGTAAATTTAAATCAAAGTATGGAATTGAAGCCGAATGGCATTTATTTGCAACATCACATGGGAAAGGTTCTTGTGACGCTATTGGAGGTACAATAAAACGCATGGCTACCAGAGCAAGTTTGGCCAAAGAACGCGAACATCCAATAAAAAAAAATGCAAGAGAGCTTTATAATTGGGCAAATAATCGAAAAGAAGAAGAATTAACAAAATTATCATTTAGTTTTGCCACAACAGATGAATACGAAAGTATGGCTTCACACCTCAACGAGCAATATAATAATGCAAAAATAATTCAAGGAACTCAAACGTTTCATTCTTTTGAGAAATTCAGAAAATAAAAATTAAAGCCAAACGTTACTCAAACTGTAATGATAATGATGCCAAAATATTCGATGTATTTAAGAAGTGATGTAAATAAAAATAGAAAGTAAGTGTATTACAATGAAAATAAATTATGTATCATCTGTCCACAAGGTTTCCGAATAATAAAGAGTAAAAAAGAGCAGAAAAATGTATTTTGTGGATTTAAGTTGAAATTTGAAAATAAAAAAGTAGTCGGGATTCGCTATTACAAATTGTAATAGCGAACCCCGACTACTTTTCCAAAAGGGCCTGTGTAGAAAAACACAAATTAAATAATCATACCTATATTGCAAAAACGGCTTGCTTAATTGATTGCTATGGTGTCTTCGGGAAAATTGTGCAAAATTAAAATGCGATTCTTGAAAAAATAGACACGGTTAAAAAACACGTGTTTTCAATGAAAATGTAAAAATCGTGAAATTTTCAAAAAACCATAATTTACCATCACCAAACTTTGCCAGTTAGTAGCAAACATTATGAGCATCAATGAGGCTTCAAACGAAATTTTTAAAAAATGCCCTTTTTGAGAAATTAACTTTTTTAATAATAAATTTAATTGTTTTTTCAAATTTATTTATTTATTTATTTATTTATTTCGTCAACCAACGTAGACTAGTACAATTAATACAGTTTTGTTTTCTTAAATATATATTTATATAACAAAGTAGTGTCAGCTTTCTTGTCTTTTCTTTTATGAGTTGTTATTTCTTATGGAATAAAAATATTGCTTTAGTTTATGCCGAGACATTGTTAAGTCAATGGTTTCGCAGTGTTTATTGTAAGAGGCCATCATGCGGTTTAATGGCCCATATTTTGCATAATTTGTGCGATGATGTTTTATGGCAAATAAATTTCGATTTCGGAGTTGCCGAGTGGGTGCATGGAAATTTAATTTTGATAAAAGTTCTGTTGAGTCAATTCGCTGCGAAACGATATCATTTACAAATGAAACCATTGCATATTCACGACGCTCTTTTAATGTTTGTATGTTTATAAGCATGCAGCGTGCTTCATATGATGGAAGAGGAAATGAAGTCCAACATAATTTACGAAGAGCGTATAATAGAAATGGTTTTTGTACTGATTCTAATCTTTCTTCGTGCGTGATTGAAAATGGAGACCATACAATACTGCAATATTCTAGTATTGACCTCACATAGGCAATATATAGTGTTTTAATTGTGTAAGGGTCCTGAAACTTATAGCAAAAGCACTTGATAAAGCCTAGCATGTTATTTGCCCTGTGAATAATTGTATTGTAATGGTCTATGAAAGTTAGCTTAGAGTCTAAGATAATTCCTAAATCCCTAACTCTTTCACATTTGTCTACAGTTTGATTTCCTAATGCAATTGAAATATTTGAAGTTGTTCTTTTTCTACTAAATGATATTAAGTTACATTTTTTTACATTCAATTCTAGTAGACTTTTTTTTGCACCATATGTAGAATATGTGTATTTCATTCCGGAATATATTGATGTCTTCTTCATTTCTTATTTCCAAAAAGAGCTTCATGTCGTCGGCATAAATAAGCAATTTAAGTTTTTTGAGAATGTAAGATATGTCGTTTACGTATAGAATAAAAAGGAGAGGCCTTGGGGGACGCCTGAAGTGACTTGAATTGGGCTCGATTTCTTTCCGTTGAATTTAATTATTTGTTGGCGGTTAGTTAAATATGATTCAAGCCATTTCAGGAGCCCTGACTTAATTCCAATTTTTTGCAGTTTAAAGAGTAACATTGGTATGTCAATGCGGTCAAATGCCTTGCTAAAGTCTGTATAGAGAGCTTCTACGTGGTTTCCATTATCCATTGCATTCAATGAATAGTCTATAAATTCAAGTAAGTTGGTCGAGGTCGAACGACCCTTGAAAAAGCCGTGTTGCATGTCAGTAATTCTATTTTTGATTTGGAGAAATAATTTTTCGTTGATAATTGACTCGAAAAGCTTAGGAATGCAAGAGATAATGGCTATACCACGATAATTACGTACGTCAGATTTTCGACCAGATTTAAAGATAGGTACTAGAAATGAGCTTTTCCAAATTTTAGGGAAGGTTCCGGATTCCAGGGACATATTAAAAAGCCAAAACAATGGAGCAGTGAGTTCCATTGCTAGACATTTAATAAATACTGGAGGAATTCCGTCAGGTCCAGGACCTTTTGAGGCATTTAAATTTTTTAAAGCCTGCAAAATGTCCTGCACTTGAAGTTGATTGAGGCCAGTGTCCCTTGAAAATTCTGGATAAAATACAAAATAATCGCGGTCACGATCTTCTTCAGAAAATGTCGTATAAATTTCTTGAAAAAAATTTGCGAATAGATTACAGTTTTTTCCGAACTATCACCGACATTTTCGTCTAGATGCATTATTGAAGGAAAATTGTCAGATTTTAATTTCGTTTTTACGTAATTAAAGAAGTTCTTCGGAAAGGACTTTATTTCACGTTCAGTTTTTGCATTATATTTTTCAAATGCAGTACTGATAGCTAAATTCAGTTGATCGCATAGATCCAAATAAATTAATAAATTATTACTACTATTGTGTTTTTTATAAATTTTATGTGCTTTTTGCTTCCGATTTTTCAAGTTTTTTATTTGTCTGTTAAACCAGACTGGATTTTGTGTGTTTCTGTTACGTCTTTTTTTCTTCAAAGGTATTTCTTCCGAAATTATTTCTGTTAAAATTTTGTAGAACACGTCTATACCAATTTCGACATTTCCTACATTCCTTAAGATTCAACAAACCATCATTGAATTTTCAATCATCAAAAGCAGTTTTTTCGATCAAATTCAAAATTCTGCCAATGAAAATGTCATCACTGTGTTCCGGTAGGCCAGTAGAATGCAATGATGACATTTTCGTTGGTAGAATTTTGAATTTGAACGAAAAAACTGCTTTTGATTTTAAGATGATGATTGAAAAAACAATGATGGTTTGTTGAACCTTAAAATTAATTGCCAATTGACACTGTTTAATTTAAATTTTATTTTTTCGTAGTCTGCTAATTTGTATTCAAAGACTTCTTCGTATTCGCAGTCGTTGTGTCTTTGGTTTTCATGCATAAATAAAGAATATTCGATTGCTGTGTGAAACGCTTCATTTTTCCACAGTGGATTTAATGATTCGGTCACACAGAAATCTTCATAAATATTCGTTAGTTAAAAGTCCAAATAGCAATTTTGTTGGTTTTTGATGTGGTTAATTTGGTTCAGTCCTAAATTAGCAGTTTTGTCAAAAATGAACTGCAATGTTTCATTATCCCCAACGACTGGGAGTAAGATACATTCATTTTCAGAGTCCAGAATGAAGTCAGCATGGCGTTGATTAAAGTCTCCATAGATGTGAACTTTAACCTCAGGAGGAAGGTCAGATAGAATGTGTTCAGCACTTTGGAAGAAGGCTTCATAAGTGCTTTTATGAGCATGGTCTGGTGGAAAATACACTGAGGCGAACACGTGCGTTTCACCGGCTATGTGTGATTTCACCCAAATATGCTCAAATTCTGTAAATTTTGGTGTAAAGATAATTTCTGAGTTAAAATTGGCCGAAAGAGCTATAAGAACTCCACCACCTGACTTCTTCTGTGTTGCATGAAAATTTCTGTCGTCTCTGAATACATTAAAGGCATTTCCAAAGATTTCTTCACTTTTTACGCTTTCGTCCCAGCTTGTTTCAGTTGCCAGAATGACCGAAAAGGATGAGCATAATAAATGTTGATAAATTTCCTTCATTTTAGCTGGGCTTTTCATGCGATTGAAATTTTGACAATAAATCAAAATTTCAGTCGCATTCTGTCTATGTGAAGAAATTGTTGGAAATACGTCGGTTGATAAAATATGGTCATTGTTATTATTAGTTACCTCAGTCTCATGCCGAGCATCGTTATATAGAAATAATGAGTCTTCCTCAAGGTGCGTCAGCGGCGTTGAAAATTTACAGGATTGTAAAATTTGAGGGCGGCCTCCCTAGTAGATTGTAGCCGTTGCGTGCGTTCACTGGACAGGAATGTACGGTAGGATTGCAGGTTGTACGGTAGGATTGCAGGTGCAGGAGCCTAGTGCAAGAAATCGCTAACCTCTGGATGCAGCTGAACTCGGTAGAAAATGAAACTCCATTGAGAAAAAGCAAAGTGGTAACGGAAGTGTTATACGTCGAAAGTCGACCAGTTCAATTTGAAATAGATAGTGGAACCTGTGCAACGGTGATAAACGATTGCTTGTATAAAAAGTGTTTTTCGGACATTCCGTTGTTCAAGATTAACGATGAATTTTCAACCGTAACGGGACCGGGAATCAAGGTAATCGGGGGATTTAGTGCAAATGTATCTAAAAACCAACGTGGTCCGGGTATAAAGCTAGCGCTAGAAGTGATCGAAAGCAACAAGGCTTTCAGACCGCTGCTTGGACGCACATGGATGGATATCATCTGGCCCGGATGGAGGAGTAAGTTCAAGGAGAGCATCGTGAGTATGAACCATGTTGAATGTTCCCTTATTGATTCCATGCGATTGAAATATCCAAATGTTATTTGTAACGACAATACTCCCATTCGAGATTTCGAAGCGGAGGTTATCATGGAAGATAACGTGAGTCCTATCTTCCACGTGGCTTATTCGTCTTCTTTTCAACAACGCCCTGCCATTGAAACCGAGTTGAACAGACTTTGTGAGGAAAATATTTTGAAGAGAGTCTCACATAGCAAGTGGGCTTCTCCTATAGTAGTTTTACCCAAATCCAATGGGAGTTTGAGGTTATGCATTGATTGCAAAGTGACAATTAATCCTTATTTACGATCTGAACTTTACCCGTTACCGAGAATTGACGACATTTTCGCTCAATTGACGAACTGTAAATTATTTTGCGTGATTGACCGTCGTGGAGCATATCAGCAGCTGAATGTTTCGAAGAATTCTCAGCAATATCTCACGATTAACACACACATTGGACTTTTTCAATATGTTCGATTGCCTTTCGATGTGCATAAATGGAGCAGATTTTAGGGAAAGTAGAGGGTTGCGTGTGCTATCTAGACGATGTGCTAATTGGAGCAAGAACAGAGGAGTGTAGACGTATTTTAGATCATGTTCTAGAATTCTTGAGTCGGTATAACGTGAAGATAAACGTTGAAAAAAGTAAGTTTTTCCTGGAATCGGTGGGTTATTTGGGTCACACCATTCGCAAAGATGGCATTAGACCAAACCAATCCAAAAAAGATAAAATTGTGAACGCCCCATCTCCGAAAAATATTAGTGAATTGCAATCATACTTTGGGTTGTTAAATTACTATTCGAAATTTATACCAAACATCTCAGCAGAACTAAAAGTTATGTACAGATTGCTTCGGAAAAATGTAAATTTTGTCTGGGATAGAGCTTGTGAAGGATGCTTTTCAAGAAGCAAACAGCTTATTTTGAAGAATAATAAGAATAATATGTTACAGCTCTATGATCCTCAAAAACCGATAGTGGTCGCGGCAGATGCTAGCCCTTATGGTGTGGGTGCTGTTCTATTTCACATTGTAGACGGAGAAGAAAAACCCGTCCTTTTTGCCTCATGTACCTTACCTCCTGCCGAAAAAAATTACTCACAGCTCCTTTGGGAAGCTTTAGCCATAATATTTTAGGTGAAGCGTTTCCACAAATACATTTACGGGCATCGCTTCAAGTTGTTACCTGACTGTGAGGCATTGAAGGAAATTTACCACCCTCGGAAAGGAACGTCGAACCTTAAATTGGTATGGATGAGCCTGACATAAGAGGTAAAATACCAAATTTTGGTATCAGGTCAGAATTAGGAATTCAATAGTTATTTTCTTCTGCTCGGGTTATGTCAAGCACGCCAATACAATATTTAGGTATCCAGTTATATTGTAATCATACCTGTATTTGGTATTCACCCCCATGATCACTATCATGTTAATTATCTTGTCAAATCAGTAAACGATGAGTCAAAATTGACCGATCGCTTGCAGCTTAAATGGTCACCAGTTGCGACATCGTTCATTTCGGTTTTATGCCTATAAACTATCACCGTTCGCTATGAAGAGATCTGCGTCCGATGATCTTGAATCAGTTAGGAATTTAAATAGCATCACAGCAAACGAACTCAAATATCAATATCAGCCAAGTTCACCGGTGACCGACAACGACGATGACGACGACGTTGATGAATGAACCCTCCCAAAAGGCTAACAAACAGCGCGCTGCGTGTGACGACGTGTGACATTGAACATTTCTCACCCGGTTTTCATGGTGCCATCTCACCCCTGAAGTTTGATCACAGTGTGTAGAATATGATGATCGCCGCTAATCTGGTAGCTGAGGTAATCATTGCATATCTAAACTCTGCTTCTCAGGAAGCAAGGAAAGTCCATTTTTTATAAATCGTGATAAAGATTCGTCGGTCTTGAAGATGCTTTTGCTCGTCGCTGACACGGTTATTCCCCCACACTTGTTAGAGGTTATCTACACGCAAACCAAAAATCTATTACAATGAATGTTAGTTCCGTTTCCTATCATCCTCTGTTCATGAACATCACAGCGAATGTTAGAAGTTGACCTTACAGGCGATGTAATGGTTTTTTGTCTTTTTCATTTCGTGTTCTTTCTACGCTTTCGACTATACCAGTAAGCTTGTAGAACGACGCACATTGTAGAACATTGTAGAACGACGCGCACACTTGTCTCGAATCTCTCCCGCAGAAAAAGCATACGAAGTCGAGCATTTTTATTTCGGGTTCAATCTACGCTTTCGACTATACCAGTAAGCTTGTAGAACGACGCACATTGTAGAACATTGTAGAACGACGCACACACTTGTCTCGAATCTCTCCAGCAGAAAAAGCATACGAAGTCGAGCATTTTTATTTCGTGTTGCATCTACGCTTTCGACTATACCAGTAAGCTTGTAGAACGACGCACTTCGTAGAACATTGTAGAACGACGCACACACTTATCTCGAATCTCTCCAGCATACGAAGTCGAGCATGCGAGAAAATGAGCGCTTCATGATCATATTCAGAAGCATGGAGAGAGCAGTGGAGAAAGCACAGGTCTGATAGTCGCAACGTCCGTGGTTCGTGTCCAGTCGGCAACTTTTTTTTCTATTTTTTCCACATAATTAATTTCACTCACTAATACACTCCACATTTTTCGGTCTCCAATTTTCTTACATCGGACCGCAGCTAGGTATATCGCATCCTCGGTTCATGCGGTCTCCTCTGATGATGAATCCCACATAATTGTAAGCGAATCTTACATCCACCGGTTGGGTGTATATACCACGTGGCTCGTTTCGTGGAGAGAGAGCTGGCAGAAGTCAACTGTTCGTACATTTTTTTTAAATTATTAATCGATGATTGTTCACGCAGGGGCAGTGGAGATCTAAAATCTCCCAAAGACTGTGCTCGTGGAACGTCGACAGCCCCGTGCTTGATTTATTCAAATAGTGTTGTACAGTCGAATTACACTCGTTGGGCTATCTTTAAGTGGGCTACGTTTTAGATGGGCTCCCGTTAGATTGGCTGTAGCCCACCTATAACGAAGTCAAACGTCATATCTGACAGTACTGATTCCTTTCGAGGGGCTCATGGATGGACAAATTTGATAGGTGCTAAACGATATGGATCATAATAAACAATCGGTGTATCCCCAAGCAATTTTCAACTTTAACAACTCAGCCCAACTAACGAAAGCCTTTCACAGCATGGAGCTTCCTTTTTGAAATCTAGAAGGAGAAACGCTCCTATAGTTGCGGTAAGTTAGAAGCGTTAGGTTCCTATAGTTGTGCATGGAAACTCAATACACAACTATAAGAACCTAACGCTTCTAACGTACCGCAACTATAGGAGCGTTTACCCTAGTAGTCACATAGTCACTATTCCAATTTCTTGGTCAAGTCAAGTGAAATATCTTAAATTAGTTCTTGAGCAAAACTTCACTTTTAAAGACCACATTGAGAGCATTCAAGCCAAATGTAATAAATATATAAAATGTTTGTATCCTCTTATAAACAGGACACCCAAAGTTTGCCTGAAGAATAAACTTCTAATATTTAAACAAGTTTTAGACTGGCCATGCTTTATGCCGTTCCAATATGGTCTAGTTGTTGCACTACCAGGAAAAAAGCACTTTAAAAGATTCAGAACAAAGTTCTGAAGATGATTTTGAAGTTGCCTCCCTTGTAAAGTACTACCGAGGTAAATGAACTTTCAAATGTTGAAACTTAAGAATAAATGTCCAACAAAATAATTAAAAATTTCAGGCAAAAAATGTTGAAATCCTCAATTAAGTTTAGTTTTAAGATGTCAATTGTTATAGGGAAAACGCTCCTATAGTTGCGGTACGTTTAGAAGCGTTAGGTTCCTATAGTTGTGTATCAAGACTCAATACACAACTATAGGAACCTAACGCTTCTAACGTACCGCAACTATAGGAGCGTTTACCCTACTGAAATGCAGGTGACAAGTTTTCACCGTGAAGTGACATCCGTAATAAGTCCCGATATTTTTAGAAAATTTCTAATAAATTTAATATGAATCCTCAGTAGACGTGTTTTTTTTTATCAAAGGTAAGTGTCACTCGAGCCATAACAGCAATTTAGAAAATAACAAACTTTTTGAATGGCTCGAGTGACACTTGCCTTTAATAAAAAAAACACGCGGTTTTTTACGCGGGACGTATCATCCGCGTAAAAAGCGACTCCAGTGTATTTATCCTGATGAATGTGGGCGTCTTAGTGAAATACCTTTATAAAGATAGAGAGAGAGAGAAGGATTAGTAATTTCCGTTTAATTCCACTACCTTATTTGCTTATCCTTGACAGATACGCGTATTTCGTCTACAATGTGCAGACTTCTTCAGTGTCTTGTACTAATACTCGACTGATAAATTTCCGAAACTCATTTTTACGAAAAGAGCGTTTTGAGAGAGAGAAAAAAAGGGAAAATTGACGGAAAAATATTTGCAGTGTGATCGGTGCACTAAATTTATTGTCAACTTATGGTCCTGTCTAAATAGTGGATAAAGACAATGATTTCCACTTAACCTTATCTTAAAACAAAAATCCAGAATCCATCAGGGTAAGCATCTTATTATAGTCCTACTAAATACTTATAGAACAAATAACTGGTTGCAGTGAAAAACGTACACAAGAGGATCCCGTAATTATTATTTCAAATGATTAAGTAACACAAAACAAATTTTTGTTCATCAAGTCTTCAGTCTACTGAAATGGTCGTTAGTTTCTGTAAAAAAGCCATCTAAATAGTATTAAAATTTATAATATTAGGGATATGTTGTTTATAATAATGCTCAAATGTAGTATGCAGTATTTGACCGTTCGATATTTTAAAGAATAAAGCAAATCAATTATGATCAGTAGTAGGTTCTTCCGTAGAAAGACAAGGCAGGTGAATCGACCTGAGACACAGAATACAACTGGTGGCAAAATAAGTGATTAAAGACGTTATCAGTCTTTCTTCCATTTGAAGTCGAAAATGAATACTTGAGGCGAAAAGGCGCACATCACTGCTTATCGTTCGGGTGGAAACTTGAAAAGCACCATGATACAAAACCGGCTGCCGCTTGACCGGGGGAAGATCTCATCATTCATCCACAAATAGCAGCGTGGCGCGAAGTTGAGTTGAGAAAAAGAGAGAAAGAGAGAGAGAGAGAGAGAGAGCGAAAAGCAGCTTAGATCATCTGCCGTAAAACTCTCTCGCTGAAAGAATATTTTTGACATATAGTGGAATGGAGGGTAAACTGATGTATTTATGTTTAACTTTACCTAATAGCGAATTCGTTTATTATCGGGGTTGGAACCAGTTCCAACCCAGTGCGAAACCGAACTTTTTGTCAGTGCGAACCTCAACCTGAGCTGGGTTTCAAAAACAAACGATCAAACTGACGTTTGTCAGAAAACAAGCAGACCCAATCTTGATACCCGATCCAGGTTGGAACTGAATAATAAACGAATTCGCTATAAGTATAAATTTCAATACAATAGTCGAGTGCACGTATTGCATTGAAATTTCTTGTTAGGTGAAGTGAAACATTTAGTGTTGGTGATTAGTAAACATTACCCGCAGCAGGTGTCACTTTTTCTCGAGTGAGTGAACTCAAATCCATCAGTGCACTCGCCTTTACGAATCACGCACATGTGACTCTTTTCCATTATACAAAATACAGGGCTCTTGAGTGAAGATCATAAAAATAAAATTCAATACTTCCATTTAGGAAGTAACCGTTGTTGGCGTATGGAGTTTTAGCCGGTATTTGTTTATTTGTTTATTTGTTTATCTATTTATTTGTTTATTTGTTTATTTGTTTATTTGTTTATTTGTTTATTTGTTTATTTGTTTATTTGTTTATTTGTATATTGAAAAATTCAACTGACAATTATTGTCTAAATGCATAAAACTTAAACTAAATAGTTACGGTCAGCGGTTTGGAAAAAGGCCAAGTAACCGATGACGAAACACCCCAACAAACAATTTGAACTGGTTAAGAGCTGAATAAGCCAATTTTTAGCTGAATAAGCAAATGTTTGCATGAATAAGCTCTTATTCAGCTTTCAATGTTTGTTGGAATGTCAGCTAATTCATTGAAGTCGAAAATATAAAAGAATTTGTCGCAGTTGATTCCTCGCGAAACCGCGAATTTGGTAGCCGCAACCAGTCAGCCTTTTTCAATAGTCGAACTTTCACTCGCTCTGCTTTCGTGTGGCAATTCTGCCCCGGGATCTTATAGAATCACATTCAACTTGCTGAAAAACCTCCCAGACGTCGCTAAGAGGCGCATGTCGAACTTGTACTATCAGTTTATGGAGCTCAATATTGTTCCCGACGATTGGAGACGAGTGAGGGTGATAGCCATTAAAAAGCCTGATAAACCCGCGTCGGATCACAATTCGTATCGGCCCATCGCGATGCTGTCATGCATTCGAAAATTGATGAAGAAAATGATCCTTTTTTGCCTCGACAATTTGGTTTCCGTAGGGGTAAGGGAACGAACGACTGTCTCGCGTTGCTTTCCTCGGAAATTCAGTTGGCTTTTGCTAAGAAAGAGCAAATGGCTTCTGTGTTCTTGGATATCAAGGGGGATTTTGATTCAGTATCCGTTGAAGTTCTTTCAGAGAAACTCCACGCTTTTGGATTGTCTCCATTAATGAATATTTTTTTGTACAATTCGCTGTCAGAAAAACATATGAGCTTTTCTCATGGAAACTCTACAGCTTTTCGATTTAGCTACATGGGTCTCCCCCAAGGCTCATGTTTAAGCCTCCTTTTGTACAATTTCTACGTTAGAGAAATTGATGACTGCCTTAGTAACAATTGCACGTTGAGACAACTTGCAGATGATGGCGTAGTGTCTATCACAAGGCCAAAAGAGGTTGACCTGCAAGGACTCTTCCCAAGTAACACACAAAACATCTTTCTGAAAAAGAATTAGAACGACTTGTTGTATTCATGTATTATAAGTGATGCATAAAACATCCCATGTTTTATATGAGGTTTAAAGAACATTTTCCAAAATAGTTTTCTTGTGCTTTTAACTTTAAATGTTATTTAAACGTACATCTTACTGTTTTAATACTACTATAAAACTTGTCGTATGCAAAATCAATCTTAGTTGAATTTATAAAGCTCTTGAAGAGATTCTGCACTTTCCAGACGTGGACATTGACGGCGCAATTGAGCCGGACTGTCACTTCACGCAGTCATTGACAGTTTCTTATGAGGTTTTCGGAGGTTTGTTATAAAGAAAGTTGAAAACACTCTTTTATGACATCTCATAAATTAATGCAACTGAAAAGGTTCAGGATGCGTTATAAGTAGTTGAAAATACATTTAAATAACACTCTGGCAGTTAAATGTACGCATTGCTGCAGCTTACAAAACTTCTTTATGACGGATCGAAGCAGGCGTGTTGCACAAGAATATAATTTTCATGCCATTGGCAAGAAGATGATAGATACTTATTATTAACCTTTTATCAAGCGGAGTTGGTGTAGTTAGGAAGTAATAAATCTTTCACGCCAAGGACCTGTGTTCGAATTCCATGCTCGTTTATATTTTTTAATTTTTTGCCGCTGGTTCTTATGATGTTTCCAAAACATGTTATAAGACCAGTATTTAGTTTTATAAGCTCCGCTTCTTGCGCTTTTTAGATGCAAATTAAAGTATTATTGATTCTATACGTAAGTCATTGAAAAGTATTTTCAACTTCATTATGACAAGCCGTGTTGCTTGGGTTACAGGATACCTTGGACAATTTGTCTACTTGGGCTATTCAGCTAGGTATCGAATTCTCCACGGAGAAAACTGAGTTGGTCATTTTTTTCTAGGAAGCATAGCCCAGCACAACCGAAGCTTCATCTTTTGGGTAAGCCGATCGCTCAAACGAATTGTTTTAAATATCTTGGAGTCTGGTTCGATTCCAAGTGCTGCTAGAGATCCAACATTGAGTATGTGAGACGAAATGCCAACTAAGGATCAATTTCCTTCTATCAATTACCGGAACGTGGTGGTGAGCCCATCCACAAGATCTTCTGACGTTGTACCGGACAACGATTTTATCAGTTTTAGAGTACGGTAGTTTTTGCTTCCAGTCGGCAGCTAAAACGCACATCATCAAGCTGGAACGGATCCAGTATCGCTGTCTTCGTATCGCGTTAGGATGCATGCACTCGACTCATACTATAGTCTCGAAGTGCTGGCGGGCATGTTGCCACTATCCGTCCGTTTTTCAGAGTTATCTCTGAGGATCCTCACCCGTTGCGAAGTAATGAACCCACTGGTGAACGAAAACGTTGAGAAGCTTCTGGAGCTAAATCCTCAAACATGTTTTATGACTTTGTACTACCTATATTTAACACAGGATGTCAGCCCTTCAAGAAATATTCCCAATTGTGTAGTCATCTCCGATTTCGGCAATTCAGTGAATTTTGATTTATCTATGATGCAGGAAATCCGTGGAATTCATCGTCTTATGATTGTCCGTCATTATACTCTGAAAAGTTTGGCCATGTTGATTCTGCAAGAACGTTTTTCACAGATGGATCTCTAATAGAGCAGTCTGCTGGTTTTGGTGTATTTAATGAATTTCATAGCGCCTCTCGAAAACTTGAAGCTCCTTGTTCTGTGTGTGTGGCTGAATTGGGAGCAATTCACTACACTATGGAAACTATTTCTTCACTTCTTCCAGACCACTACTTTATATTCACGGATAGTCTCAGTTCTGTCGAGGCTATTCGTTCCATTAGGCCGGTAAAGCACTTCTCGTATTTTCTCTTGAAAATACGAGAGCTGCTTAGTGCTTTCTCCGTGCGCTCTTCCATCATTACCTTCGCGTGGGCGCTATGAAAGGCGACAAATTTCCTATAGTGAATTTTTCTCTATTTATCGTCAGCAGTCACACGATAGCTGGCAACATCAATGGAGTGAAGGGAGCTTGGGACGATGGTTACATTCATTTATCCCTAAGGTGTCGAAGTTTGCATGGTTCAAAGGGTTGGACATGGGTCGAGACTTCTTATGCGTGATGTCTCGTCTCATGTCCAATCACTATTGTCTAAACGCTCACTTTTTCCATGTGGGGTTGAGAGACAGTAATCTCTGTGAATGTGGACAAGGTTACCAGGACGCTGATCGCATCCTTTGGTCTTGTGCGGAGTATCGTGGAGTCAGATCACATTTTTATGATTCCCTTCGGGCTCGAGGTAGACAACCTAATGTTTCAGTTCGGGATATTTTGGCTAGACGCGATCTGGAGTTTATGAAACTCATATATGTTTACTTTAAGAATATTAACCTTAGATTGTTAGTTTGATTAATCTTGTGTTTGGTTTATATTTTGTACGTGTGGGTTTTTTTTCTCAATGTTTGTTTTCAAAATGAATCGTAATAATTTCATATTTTAGGATTAATTAAATATTGGTATCGTAAACCACATTTCAAACTTCCTTCTTCCGTTTTACCATCCAAAAAAAAATTGTAAATCTCAACTAACCTCGAGACAACCGCGAGTACTCGGTCCAGATCCTTTAACTTTAAATATAAGACAGTAATAATGTATAACGGAAAGGATAACTCGGCTCTGTAAAGTTTCTTCGATTTAGCCTGTACAAATAAAGTAATTATTAAAAAAAGTTGGAAGGGTTGTATACTAGATACGACCGCAGGGTTGGCGTTGGATAACGTCTGTTATGTGTTGTACTTAATTGTGCATATTATATTTTAGGAATATTCCTTAATAACTCTTTTGCGAAAGTTTGGTGGCCCTGAAAAGGGCCGTTTTGTTGGGCTGATGTTGTTGGGTTTGCTCTGCTCTGTCGCCCTGGAGGAGCTTTGGAATGATGTTGGTAGTTCGAAGACAGACAGCATCTCCACTTCCAGCGTTCCCACACCCCAGTATAGTCCCCAAATTTTGATGTAACTGTGATATTCTGGAAAGAAATTGTCTTCAAAACTAACTCTTTGTCGAATTATTGGTGGCCCTGAAAAGGGCCGTTTTGGTTGTGGTTTTGGAATGATGGTTATGCCGAGCATGGGTACCGGATGGCGATGGCGATTTTTATGAGCGGTTTGCATGCCGGGCGCTTTGCTTCAACCACGAGTGCGGTGAACTCCGGGTAAATATTATTACCAATCAGTAGAACAGCGCTAGGTGGTATGATGAACCGGGTAATCCGCTCGAGATGTCGAGAGGGTAGATTGTTTTTTTGGAGGTTGTGATGAGGACGATTTAGGAACGGAACGGGTTGTGCTCGATGATGCATCGTTCTTCTTCACACAGTCTGTGAAGACGAGTTCGATTCTGAAATAAGTTTTGTAGAAATGCAATAAAAATGGAATCTATGGCTCTGCGAAGATTCAACTTTCGATATTCAAGTGATCGGATTAGATCGGATTCAAGATCGGATAGACAATGATGGAACGGGCGACCTATATAGTAGAACAGAAAATATCAGAAGTGTCAGATACTCGCATCTGATGTCTCGGTTGGAGAAAGTATAAGAATATAAAAAAATCAATCGATTTTCACCATCTTTAGACAATGGTTTACTTTTAACCATTTTTCAATAGTTTACATGATGAAATCAATAGTTTTGAAACATTCAGCAAATTGCTAGAAATATTTCCAATCGATTGATGTCATTATTTCGTAAATCTATCGAGAGACGGTTGAGTTATTATCGTTCAAAATCTTTTAATTTTTCGTAACGTTTGAATGACTGTTTTCAATTTTGTATCCCCGTATGTTGCCGAAAGACGTTATCCAACGTCAAAAAAACGATGCACTTCAATCATATCGAAAATCTCATGTAATTTTTATGGCCACAACAATAAACAAACACAGTAAGAGCAGCGTAATGTCAGTTCATGCACTGTATTAATGATAATTTTGTCCTTTTGGGCAAGTAATATTACACCATATTTTCGGCACAATTGAAGTGCATCCACTTTGATGTGATATTAATTTTTTTTTTTGTGTATAACATAGCAATGTCCGAAGGTTTATTTATTCTATGCGATGATTGATAGATTCCATTGGATTATCAGCTAAAAACTATGACTGCGATAGGGAATGATTTCTATCGTAATTTAACATACTTAATGCATGACATTCCTTTGCTGGTTAGCGATGAGTGAGATGTATATGGAAATTGTTCGATATATTTTTTAGTGAAGAACCGTTGATATTTCATAGGTGGGAACAGATATCTAGAAGTCAGATAAGTTTGCACTATAAGAAAATCCATTAAAATATACCTGTATTCGTGATGAATATTGCTCACTAAAAGATATATCTTATATGAAAATCATGTTTATTTTATTGGAGTGACTTTTAAGGAATTTTGACGTTTGTTGATATGTCTAAAGTTTAAACAGACTTGTAGAATTATTGAAATATTAGATAGAAATTTAAGCTTGTACTATAGGAAAACATATACATGTCATTGGAATCTATTCCACAGATTTTTGACGTTTGTTGATTGTAAACAGATCTACCCCATGCATTAAATAGTAATATAGATTTGCCTTTTGCGAAAACCAACAGCAAATATTTGTTTTGGCATAGTTTTTGGGATGAATATCGCTGTCAATAAAATGTATGATTTGATTATTTAGCAGAAAATAATTTTCAACGATGTTATCGTTCACTCATTGAACATGATACAAATTAAAAGCAATATTGCCAGCAATAACAATAGTGTACTTAAATAATTTTTATTTTTACTGTCCCATAAGAAAATGGGTTCTGGAAAATAATAGGGGAATTTACGTATTCTCGTCAATCTAAGCAGCGTCCGAACTTCTATTAGCGATTTCTCAGCGTCACACACATACATGACAGGTTTGTTTGTTGACATTTACCTGCTGCTTGCTGTTCTACTAATTCCAATCGACAGAATTGATCAAAACGGGTTGAACATGTTTTTACAACGCTCCAAACTTCTCAGGTGAGAGTGACTATTGTCGGCAGTCTCTTTTTCTTCGGCACCCTTTCCGTTTAAACTGCGTGTTAACCAGCTGTTCTATTATCGGCAACTCGAAATCAGCCGTATTTTGTAGTATGTATATTTCATTTAAAGAAAAATATGGTATAACAGGAATTCACAGTCGTAAAAATGTAATCAGATTGAAGCTGAAAAGGTAAGGAATCGGCTTAATACATTCAGCGAAGAGTTTTGATGGGAAAATACAGTGAAATAAACGTTTCAATTTCGGTTGCCGAAAACAGTCAATGGGTGCCGAAGCCATAATTTACCCTATATTAAGATTGAAAAAACAGAAAAACTTCTGCAATATTCATTTTGCTAAGATTCTAATTGTAAGCCTTCTTCCATATTCCAGAGCTAGAACTGGAACTTCATGAACCAGTTCCATGAATTCGTATAATTTAGAGGTTGTCTTATTGCACACAGGAGCATTAAGAAAGATTTGAACACACAACGTGACACCACCGAAATTAGCATTAGCATTAGCATCGAACAAGTTGCACAATATCGTAGGTGGTACGAATTCAAAACTATTAAGATCAAGACGGATATCTATTACTGGACAGATAGTAAGTAGGAAGTAATTACTATCTCCCAGATAAAGACATATCCCGCTCCAACAGTTAAGGATTGTCCTGGCCACGTCCTTACAACTGGTAGGGATAGGAAAGGTATGTTAGTCCAACATTTACTTAAGAGAGATGCAGAGAACTCTACGACCCCTCATAAATGTCTCGGGAATTTAGGAATTATGTTAGTAGGGAAGGTAAGCCATAGGATACACCCAGTTAGTGTTGCTGGCATATGTAGTTTTTTTTTATAAATGTTGAAATTGCTGTCCGGATCATCTGCTGGAAGATAAGGTTGCTGAAATAAAATGAAAATATAACATAGTGAACTCGCCATCGTTGTCACACCCGTAGCTAATTAAAAGAAAGGAAATATGTTGTGTTTTATCTTTTTTTCTATTGATTGAGAGGAAAACTCGCGGGAGTGAAAATAATTTTACTACCTCTTCTCCCGTAGGCCCAAAACCTCTATGTCTTTTCAATTTGAATCATAATCAATTAAAGTAAACTTAAGTTCATGTGATGCACTCAAATTATACGAAATTTATTTCGTTTTCGTTTTTTTGCGGTGCTACACTGCCGTACACCGAAATAATTTAGGGTGTTGATATAGGATGCACCTTTGTTTAAAAACTAATGATGTTAAGCTGTCAAAGACTCGCGCTTATTCCTGTTTACACTACACCGGTGCTACACCGCAATAACGAAAGCGACATAACTGGAACAAGCCCACCAAATACAATAACCATGGCAGAACCAACACAACCTTAATCAGTTTTTTCATACACAACCACAAACGAACAAATTTAATCTTATCTCATTAATTTTCATTGTTTTTGGCAACATTAGAAGGAGAAAAGGAGACAAACTATCAAAAGTAAGGAAAAGTGAACTGGTCGCTGGGAACCATTTTCTAGTCGT
The DNA here is from genome assembly GCF_037179485.1 of Ochlerotatus camptorhynchus. Taxonomy (NCBI): domain Eukaryota; kingdom Metazoa; phylum Arthropoda; class Insecta; order Diptera; family Culicidae; genus Ochlerotatus; species Ochlerotatus camptorhynchus. The sequence continues at coordinate 1,848,767 of NW_027040579.1, read as the reverse complement.
GTACTATCATTACATCTATACTTTTAAAAAAATGACACTAGATGGCATTACAACAAACGCTTCAATTGGTTGTTGTCTCGCCTATCTCTACCATTCTATACTCGGACAAAAAATGCTACACTAATACAATTCCACACATTTTCATTGACGAATTTCCATGTGAAATTCCACATGATTTTTTATGTGACCACACATAAACACAATCCACCCAGAAGCACACATAAAATTTATTAGTCAAAAGAATAGTATGTTTGGTTACACATGGTTTTTATGTGTACATACATTAAGTATGTGACCGACACATAGATATCACTTGTTGATCACATTGCAAAAATCATGTGTGGGACACATAAAAACAATCTTTGAAATTTTATCAGTGTGCTCATATCAGTTCACTCAATAAGCGCAAAAAGTGTATCCACATACAAATGAGCAAAATTCCACCCAAATTCGAGGAAATGTCACCCACATTGCTGCAGCTTTTCCGGAAAATCTGCATCCCATTCCCGAGTAAACCCACCCTCTACACTTAACGCAACACCAAACTATTGTACTTAGCTTTTTTTGAAGGACAAACCATCCATTCCTTCTTTTTCGTCTTTCGGCCATCTTACGCAGAGGATCCAACGCGTCGACGCAACCGTTTGTTTTTTTTTTTCTCGTATTGCACCGTCGTTCAGCCATCCGGTTCTTTCTGCTTCTCGCCATTTTCCTTTTTATTTTCACAATCTGCGCCAACTCTTTTTTCACACTTTTAGACCTTTCTGAGGCTTCTACCACTAATCTTTTGCATCAAATAACTTACCACCGTACTTATTTAAGCCTTACTGATATCTTTTTTAATAAATTCCACCAAAAAACATTGGAATTATGATTTAACTGGGTCGGCTATTTTTTCCACTACCACTTGATGCGCCAGTCAAATTCACATCACAACGTGACACCACCGAAATTGAACATAAATTTGTCAGTGTTATTTTTCTTCACTCTAGGAAAAAAGCATAGCGTAGCACTGCATTCATTACTTCATGCTAATTCAACGAGCTGAATCTCAAAGTCAGCCATGGCTCAGTGGAACCGCGCGAAGGTACCGACAGCATCACACCTCAACAATCCTGGATCGAATCCCAAATCAGCTACAATAAAAAAAAAACACAACTGTGAAAGCACTCGAAGCAACACCTTCCACTGCCTGATTTTTATTTTTAGAACCGATAAAATATGTGTGTCAAAACAAGAAGTATATATCATGTGATTTTCATATAAATTTTAAATAGTAAAGTAAAGCTTATGCTCATAGTTTTCAAATCCATTTCAGTTAATTCTTATAATGTGACCGATTTTCATTTATCATATGATGATCATTTAAAAGTTTCCAAATCATCAGCATTATAAATATATCACAATTTTATATAGAATTTACCAGTCACAGTCACCAGTCATATCTTTTTTATTTGATTTTCTTATAGCGCCAATTTATTAGACTTCCACATAACGGGAATAAGGTTATTTTGGTTCAGTGCACGTTTCAAACCTAATCCTCTGTATTAGACCTGTTCATTTTAAACGAAATGTTCGGAATGTAACGGGTCAACCGTGATTACTGTTCGTCATGTTAATTTGAACTTCTGTGCAAATTTTCAGCAAAATCGGTGATGATTTAGAGGTGCTTCAAGTTAATTTTATGTTTTTAAGGTAATTTACGGCTCACAATATTTGTATCTCGAGACTGAAACAACGAAAGCTGCTGTAACAACTTTCATAGCAAAGTTTAATGTGTTATGTATCAACTTTGTAACCAAAGGTTGACTATTCGAAGTGATTTTATTGAAGTTTGACTTAGTTTCATGCTCGAAGATATCTTAAAATGTGAAGAATTTTAAAGTATTTGTTCTACGAATTTTCCACCCATATGATATAAAAATGTGTAGTGTACGGTATAATGTTCCTCATATTGTTCTAGAAGTTTCGTTCCAACATAGTTTTCGTGTATATTTCATAGATTGAGAGATAAAAATCAGAAAAGAGGCCGTTTTAGCTAAAATTCACAAGACAACAGAACCAATAAAAGTCAATTAGATTGACAGAACATAGTTGCATTGCTTTTCAATGACGACCGATGACTGTTTCATTGATATAGGATTTTTTCATAAATATGAATCCTCAGTAGACGTGTTTTTTATCAAAGGCAAGTGTCACTCGAACCATAACAGCAATTTATAAAATAACGAATATTTTGAATGGCTCGAGTGACACTTGCCTTTGATAAAAAACACGTCTACTGAGGATTCATATTTATGAAAAAATCATATATCAATGAAACAGTCATCGGTCGTCATTGAAAAGCAATGCAACTATGTTCTGTCAATCTAATTGACTTTTATTGGTTCTGTTGTCTTGTGAATTTTAGCTAAAACGGCCTCTTTTCTGATTTTTATCTCTCAATCTATGAAATATACACGAAAACTATGTTGGAACGAAACTTCTAGAACAATATGAGGAACATTATGCCGTACACTACACATTTTTATATCATATGGGTGGAAAATTCGTAGAACAAATACTTTAAAATTCTTCACATTTTAAGATATCTTCGAGCATGAAACTAAGTCAAACTTCAATAAAATCACTTCGAATAGTCAACCTTTGGTTACAAAGTTGATACATAACACATTAAACTTTGCTATGAAAGTTGTTACAGCAGCTTTCGTTGTTTCAGTCTCGAGATACAAATATTGTAAGCCGTAAATTACCTTAAAAACATAAAATTAACTTGAAGCACCTCTAAATCATCACCGATTTTGCTGAAAATTTGCACAGAAGTTCAAATTAACATGACGAACAGTAATCACGGTTGACCCGTTACATTCCGAACATTTCGTTTAAAATGAACAGGTCTACTCTGTATATTACTTGAAGTGCAAGTAGTCACACGAGCGATCAAATTAAAGAACGCCATCATTTTCCTGACACTTTCCGATCGGCCAGTTAAACCCCACATTCCCCTGTGCGAGAGACGCATCTTTATCACACCCAACTCGAGGAGTGTCTGTCACAGTGTCTTCGCCCTTCCGCTGACCAGCAACACCCGCAAGGAACCACCAGCATTGAGCGCGTCGTCAAGACTTACCTTTGAGACGCGTAAGAGCGACGCAACAGTGGTATAAAAACGCCGTAAGGAGATGGAGCATCTTTTAGTTCTCATTTGAATTTTCACCTGACCACTATAGCCACTGCCATTCTCGGGGGAAAACGGATCGCTGTGTGGGTGTGTATGTGTTTTTGTTTTATTACGTTAACGCATCGGGCGCGGTTTGAGGATTTACGAACTGTGTGAATTACTAACCTCTGACGAGGGTGTGAAAAAGTGATTACAAGGACTGAGGAAGTGCGTGAGTGTGCATTTCAAGGAGCACTGCATCAAGTGCTACAACTGATTACATAAGGATACAACAGCAACAGCCGAGAAGGCGAGAAAAATGGTGAGTGTCGATAGTTATCGGATTTAGTGCATCAGCAAATGTCGAGGGGCTAGCCCGAAGGACCTTGCAAGGATTACTCGGTCGGAGAAGTGACATGAACATGTGACCTAGCGCAAATTGCACCGTGCTGTGTGATTGATTGAAACTATGTACCGGTGGCTGTAGGTTACTTCTCACGAGCTGGGTGGCTATAAAGAATCTCAGTCGGAGAAACTGCTGGCGGTTAGTGATCTATAGTTTGTGTTCAATGGTGATTGAACGCGAGAGGTGGTTTGTTTATGTTTTATGATTGGGCGTTTCGATGAAGACTGTGTAGCTTAAGAGATGGGTGAGAAATGTTGCTTAAGTCTGTAAATATGAATATATGGACGATCATTAGTGCCAGTGTGTCAAACTAGCCTGGATGGAGGATACAGAACACATTGCAGCAACATTAAAAATCAAAACAACTGTTTTTACACACCTACAGAAACAGTTACAGTCCATCTCATCCCCCGATAACTTGGATAATGTGTTCAACCTTGAAACGATAAAGGATCAAGCAGATGGTTATTTTCATAATGGTCAAACGCCGGTGTTCACCTTATAAATTTATGATCAATTATGTATTATGATCATGCATAGGATTATCATTTCGACTCTTTCTAATCCCAACCTTATCACATGGTTAAATTTTGTTTTTTTTTGTTTTTCGACGTCGCAAATTTGTGATCGACATTTTATTTGACCCTGTTCTGAAATATAGGATAGAATTTACTTTTTATCCAATTCTTGAGCTTGAGCTTGAGCTTGATTGACCGCCCACGGTTGCTACTCTGTTATTGCCAGATAAGCTGTAATTACATAGAGAACCAATAGACGATGCTTGGGACTAGCAATCATCCTCAATGTGTAAAAACTGGTGATCTTAAATTAGGCAATACCAGTGCCGGCCGCGCCCGAACACAGGTCAAGAAAGGAATGGGAAGGATTATGTTGACATGACACTCGCTTTGATGGAAGACGAGAAGACCTCTGCACTTCCACGAGGAATCACTGGGATGTTGGATAAGAGGGTTGGGTTTGCAGCAGGGTTCGTTTTGGTAAACGATAAGCTGAATTGATGTCCTAACGATCATATAACGCGAAGGAGCTTGGGACTAAACCCACGGTCTTCTGCTCAGTAAGCAAAAACGTTTGCCACTAGGCAGACGAGCACCTTTTTAATCACCGAGTTGCTGTTATTACCATGTAGTCGTATTAACAAATAAAACGATTGACGAATCTTGAATGTGGATGGGCCTGAGATTAGACTCATGATGTTCTGCTCAGTAAGCAAAAACGGTTGCTCTAAGGCCACCGAGCCCCTCATATCACATAATACCGTTGCTCTAATTTTTGTATCCATTCAAAGCTGGAACCAACGATAACAACGAGTTTCGCAAAATACACGATACACAAGCGATTTTACTATAAATCTCTTTGATATGTAAGGACCTGGGACCGCGTTTTTCTGCTCAGTAAGCAGGCCACTGTAACCGACAATCTTTCAAATCCGAAAACTAAAAACTACGAAAAAGTGCTTAGGCCTTCATTAAGTTCCACTTTCACGCGACGTTCAATGTTTCAATTTGCTCTTTACGTATTGTTCAGGCTAGGCCCTTTTCAAAATTTACGCGAGAAATACGCACAATCGTCACCTACCTCGCAAAACTGGTTCCAAACGACAACAAAGGCATAAGCAACGATGGATTGTTGAACTTTGCTGGCTCCGATGGTGTAGTGCACAGCAAAAAAAAAAATGTAATATCGATCAACGTAATTCAAGCTGATGTATGAAATAATGATGTAATTGTAATTTTGTAATTTATCAGCACACACCCTGGTCGACCACTGTAAACCAATCTGCCGTTCAGCGTTTTCGGTTTTTGTTTCTGGATCTTTAGTTGCCTCTGTGATATACTTACTTGCGGCATACTATTTTGGGAGTGTATATGAGCGTGTACCATGTACGGTAGCTCATCTCTCATCGTGATGGTGGGACATAGTAGACAAATTAGAGAGAAAACAAGGAGGTATTAATATAAGTTATATGTAAACAAACAAAACAAAAGTTATAGCGAATTCGTTTATTATCGGGGTTGGAACCAGTTCCAACCCAGTGCGAAACCGAACTTTTTGTCAGTGCGAACCTCAACCTGAGCTAGGTTTTAAAAACAAACGAGCAAACTGACGTTTGTCAGAAAACAAGCAGACCCAATCTTGATACCAGATCCAGGTTGGAACTGAATAATAAACGAATTCGCTATTAGATAATGCGGCACTGTAACTACTACTATTTTAGAGGTATGATTCGTCATGTTTAACTCAATGTTTCAATTGAGGCAAACTATCTATCTTACAATTACAAAAGCAAACCTAAACTTACAATTATATGCAAATGCAAAATGAAACTTGACAAATCATCGTCAATTCCCTTATTCCAGGGCAGGGCCTGACGATTTGAATCTAATTTTGATCAGTGAACGGGCACCATATCAGGCATAACACTTGATAACGGCACAAAAGCATTTGTAAACAAACTTTCTAAGGCCCCTTACACGCGCACCAAAGTACGCCCACGCAAACCAACAACATCGTCGGATAGAAGCAACGATCACCTTTCCGAAAGTGGAATTGGTCTGCGTAAGGATTATATCTGAAAAATCCAAATCTGGCCAACGCCCACCCTAAACCTAAACCTGTTCTAATCCACCTGAAATGACTAACGAATGGAAGACTTTGACTACCCAGCCATGCAATAGTCGCATTCTGTTCCTTATGGCAACTTGATGATTTTATTGCGCTCATCTTTTGGCACCACCCAGGGGAGACTTGGTCCTGTACCCAATGCTTAACTTATCTCCATTCCACTCAGCTACTCGCAATTTCTTGTGATATAGTGGGCGGAATATTATTATATGAGACAATTCAATGCAGACGTCTTTCCAAATTTGGCAGATCGACAGGTAATCGGTGAGCTACCACGATAGTTGCTATTCAACAACTCGACAACGTCCCATCGTCAACGCCTGCTATGAGAATTTCCCATAGCAGACGCCAACGAAATGACGTCATCGAGCTATCGATCAACTACCCTGGTTATCGCCTGGTACCTTATAGCACGATGCTAGGAGGCGAACCGGAAGAATCGATGAGCTACCTCCCCCTTTACTTTTTAACCAATTCTTTAAGAGCTAAACTCAAGCGCGAAACAATTTTAGATTTATCATGGTTTTGAAGAGGTTTATAACACTTTCAATGAACTTGAAGTTCATAATGAAACCGGAAATGTTGCTTGAGAGTTTTAGTCCACCTTTTGTCACCGAACCGTACCCAATCCAGTCACAATTTACCCGGTTGTGATACGTTCCTGCTTATTTTTCAACTAGTTAATGGATTATCTGTCTTATCTGCCGGACCGTTCCAAATTAATTAAGATATGAACATTTCAGACCAGATGGTTGATCAAATACGTAATTTTATTGCATTACTAAATTTTAACATTGAAATTACCTGCACTATTCACTGTTGAAATCCTATGAAAACACCTGACAAATACATAACACGTTACATCAACAAGTTTGTTTCATCATAACCAACTTAACGAAATAATAATAACTCAAATTTGAACTAATGTGGTTCAGCTGGCCAGAAAAACTGGCATTTTTTTTTGTTGTGAAAAACAAGAAGATAATTTACTTCACAAAAATCTGCTCAAGAATCGATAAATTGTTCAAGATTGATACAAATCGCATGGAAAACTGGCTATCCGATCCGAGGCTCTGAGGGTTGAGCCAAATGTACTAATCGGCTCAACTCGACGAGCTCGGGAAATGTCTGGGAGTGCATTTGTAACGAAATAAATTTATTGAATTATTTATTTATTTCATCAACCGACTAGTACAAATACATATCCAGATTTGTTTTTCTTAAGAATATTAAAAAAAAAATTGTCTGCTATTCAATTTTTACTTCTTATGAGTTATGATTCCGTATGGAGTTAAAATATTATTTTAGTTTATGCTGAGACATTGGAAAGTCGATGGTTTCGTAGTATTGATTGTAAGACGCCATCATGCGCCAAATTTTGCATAATTTGGCAATATATAGTGTTTTAATTGTGTCCTGAAAGTAACAGCAAAAGTGCTTATGTTTTAATGAACTATAAAAGTTAGTTTGGAGTCAAAGATAATCCATAAATCCCTAACTCTTTCACATTTTTCTACATACTGGTTTCAAATACAATTGAAATGTTTTATGGAGTTCTGTTTTCTGTTAAATTACATTAAGCTACATTTTATTACATTCAGTTCTAATAGGCTTTTTACTCCATGTGTACAATATGTGTATTTCACTCTAGAATGTATTGATGTTTTCATCATTTCTTATTTGAAAAAAGAGCTTCATGTTGCCGGCATAGATTAGCAATTAATTTTGGCTGGGCTTTCCATGCAATTTTTTTTTTTTTTTTTAAATCTTTATTTTAGAGATTTTTAGCCTGAGGCTAGTTCATCTCTTCTTTCCATGCAATTGAAATTTTGACAGTAAACCAAAATTTCAGTCGTATTCTGTTTTTGTGAAGAAATTGTTGGAAGTGCGTAGGTTGACAAAATATTGTCTTTATTATTATTTACCACAATTTCAGTCGCATTCTTATGGCGAAGGTGAAGAGATTTCTGGAGGACTAGTTTTACTTACATTATAGTTTTCTTCTGGGAGGAGAGAGTCGTCGTTCATTCCTTCCGTAGATTTCGTCAATGTTAATGAACATTTCGATGCAGTCTCCCGCAGTCGTTGTGTGCGTTCGCTGGATAAGAACGCTCGGTATGACTTCAGGTCTTCTAAGGCGCCATTTCGTGAAATTCGTGGAAGTCCAAGTAAATTTCACATAGAAATTAAGTAACGTTTCTTGGCAACTGCTGATCAGAACTAGTTGCCAAATGATAGGCACTATGGTCCCATAGAAAGATTTTGAATAATTATGAAATCAATTAACTGGTTCCGGATGTACAGTGTGCTCAAAATTGAGCGAATAGCTGTCCGTACATTTCATAAAGACAGCTGTACGAGCACAACTTAAAAGGATAGATTTTGGCTGCTGGCTCATCAACCGTTTATTGGTTATCGGTATAGTATTGAGTTTATTTGGAAGAGTGTTTAAGAAGTTAGAGCTATTTTAGGAAAACTAGATTTTAAACTCTCACCCCAGGTTTAAATCCCAGTTGGCACCGCTGCGATGTTCTGAGGCATAACATCTCTGATCACGCCTTCCTTCGGGGATAAAGCCGTTGGTCCCCGATTCATGAGTTGATGGGTCGATAGATAGGGTCCAGGTGTGGGAACTGCCTCCCTAGTGTCGGTAGCATTGGTGCTCAGCACGGAAAACAAGACCGACGGAAAACAAATCATGGAAAGAAACCAACACAGCCAGTACTTTAAAGTATCCTGGACAATAATTGATATATCTCTATGATTTTTCTTGTTTATTTGATATATGTTTCACATCTAAGATGCGTCACACATACCAAAACGGCCGTGCAGCATTTAAGGGTCAAGATGATTCAGAAGACATCGAAAATTTAAACACGATGCTTCAGAATACAATAAATGTACGCCGTACGTTCCGTTTTTGGTAATTATATGATTGATTGGTCGTTGGAAGCATCTAAGCTAGAAAGGTTAAGTGATGCTCCATTTTCCTTTGATGGTTGGGACATGATCACTTACTCTTGTCCTAGCCATGTATGGCTTATGGCTATAGCGCCATTACTCACTTTCTGAAAAGATAAGAGCGAAAGGAAAAGGAGAAGGGAAAAGGGAAAAGAAGTGTATGTACTATATGACCATAAGCATTTTTTTTTTTAATTTGATATATACAATATAAAATTCCTAACCAAGGTGGTCACTACCCGAGTCTTATCACTATTCAGGTGATACTCTAAGGAAGCCTTAGCGTGAAACTTCAAAGGTACAAATTTCAGCTTCCACAAAACATACAAATTTGAAATTGCTACTCTCTGTTTGTAGTAGCACAGCAAACAAGGAGTAGCAATTTCAAATTTGTATGTTTTGTGGAAGCTGACATTTGTGCCTTTAAAGTTTCACGCTAAGGCTTCCTTAGAGTATACTTTAAAAAAGGTATAAAAAGTAACAAAGACTATAATGTGTACCTTTGATTACTGAAAAAATCTGTTTCTCTAATTTGAAGTTGTCAAGACTATGATTCGGTGGTAGATCTTATATCAGTAACGCAGATGATCTACCGGCGCTACTGATTTGAAAAGATACAAATTGACAAAAAGGAACGAACTCATCAAGTTTAGCCAATTGAACCTAAAGGCAGCTTGACATGTGTTGTTGTAGAAGTCCAAATTGTAGACGGTACACTTGACGAAGACCAACATGAACTAGTCCGGTTTGTGGTAGAGCTTTTACGGACTGTCTTCCCTCGATTTGAGATAAAAGATGTTCGGATGTAGTCGATTTTTGATGTGCATTGGCAAGCCAATAGTCCAGAGGCGTCGCGTGCCTCATTTATTTACCTGTGCACCCAACTTTGTTCGTTATAGTTTACCACGACATATTAGTTTTTGTTTTATTTTTCAATGCTTCATAAATTCGAGCAACAACATTTAAAGGAACTATCGTCTTGTGTAAACAAAACTTTTATGGCCCTTTTCGCGCTAACCGATACAGGAGGAATTGCAAAACTTAACAACAATATCAGAATGAACCAGGGAAAGCTCATAAGTTTTGGCAGGTGCACCGGCGCAACCATCGGTAATTGAGAGATTTACAACTGACAAGAGAGTGAGAGCGAGTTTTTGCGCTCTATTTCTCCATTACTCTCTTTGTCTGCAATCAGATATCCAAGTGCACAGCGAGAAATGCACGCTGCACGAAAGGCACCCATACATCACAAATGTTCATCTAATTTAAACTCACTCATTCAAACCGGTCTGCAAGTATTATACACTTCGAAAGCGTACCAGACTGCTGTTTCCGTGTTGCTCCCGTTTGACGCGTGACTGCTGAAAGTTTCAATTACAACTAGTGGTGCAATCCGGCATGTATTGTGGATTCAAGAGGTGATAGAAGGTCTGCTTGGCTCACATCAGGCATTTGAACATTCAAAAACTTGCCACCCGCCACCAAAAAAAAATAGCTTGTAGGTGCACTATTTAATGGGTTTTGTTAAGGTATGATATCGACATGTTTAGAAATCAATGCATTAAAGATTAGGTAGACGATCTGAACTGAATTTAATCCTTTTTGAAGCAATCCAAGGTCGAAGGTTTAATTGAGCCACCCTATAAAATAGTGTATTCATGGTCACTTGTGGTCTGGAGTAAAGAAGTACAGCTATAATGTGACCATCAAATCTGTAAAAATCTAAGCCCATTTTTTTAAATTATTTACACCTGTGTCGTGCACATGTGGACACGACGCCACTGCAATAATCAGGTTCAGCGCTGCGACACAACGATGAGATGAATGATGGGACGTCGAGGGCCCTACTTGGCTTCAGAACAGCTTGTCAGCGGCAAATAACAGGCACGTAGAACTATATAGATTGAGCTGCAGCTCTCGCAGGACTTCTTTAGTGAACTCACCGAGGGACGACTTCTTTGTCGTGCGCGACAATCTGTTTGTAATCGTACACTCATGCTCTACCGTCGTCTCTCACACACAACACAACCGGTAGAATAACATTCGAACAAAAGAAAATTATCAAATAACTATCATATGACATGAGTGATTTGGTTCTTATTCCTCAATTTGGTGTAAATTAAACCATTTATGATCAGAAATGTTATTCCTAGGACGTCATTGCTTGCTATTTTCAGAATTCACACAAGCACAACATCAGCAGCTCTTATTATGAGAAAAACTAAAATACATACATTCGTGACGGTATTCGCCGACAGTGTCGTATGACAGAGCATGTTAAATGACATTTGAGTTTGGTACTGCACTATGATAGCTTGTTTTGTAAGTGTCGGAGGCAAAGACAGTCGATTATCACAGAAAATGTGTCGACTACCGTGACCGCTTACAAGACTGATCCTGGGTCTGGTTTTGATCAGATCAGCCACTGATTATAGAAAAAAAAAAACCCAAAGAAAAAAATAAACGTCACGTTAGATCTCAAAGATACTATTATAATATGCAGATTTTCTTCAAATTCGAGCAGTTTTTTAAGAAAAATAAAATATTTCTCACTCTGTGACTAACCCAGCTTTTCCAGCTTTTAATGATATCCGACTCAATTATGAGTTGATCTCTTCAATCGTATTTTAACACCATAGGAGATACTTACACGAAGTAATCATAATCAATTTGCAATTTTGACGAGAAATTGCACATAATAAAAACGATACCTTTTCTAAATGAGGTTGGTTCTATGGCAACCAGTCCGTGAGTAACCAGCCAAACACTATGATTTTTTTTTTGATCAGACAATTCGATCTGCCTGCGCCCCTCTAATCAAAGCTGCACCAAAATGTATAAAGGAATATTTGACGCTCATGTAGATACAAGCAATTAGATTTTATTAATTAATGCTCATGCGCTCCTAGACCGTCCAGTAGTCCAGAGGGCATAAGGACGTAAGCTCAATCTCAGGTCCTACCCAATTCTAATTTTCATAAATTTCCAATTAAGATCACCATACGTATCCTATGGTATATCCTTTCTACTAACAAATGTCCAGCCATCCCGTGACACTTATGAAAGCTCATTGGAGCAATTTCAATAACTTCTGGATTAATGACAGGAACTTTACAGAAGTTCCTTCAAATTCAGGGAAGACCATGCTTTTTGCGGCTTTTTTCGTTGTGTGTGACAGATTTCAGTAATGTGTAGAGCATTTTAATGAATAATATTTTGAATAAAATTAACAAAATTTCAGCTTCATTATTTCTACGTACATCACGATATAGCCTATTTGAAAAGGACATTCTAAAACGAAGTGTTTTACTGAAACTAAACAAACTTCATGAAGGCTCATCATGTCAATCCCAAAATAATACAGATAAACCTTAAATAGTTGAGAAACTAGCATCCCAAATTCCAATTGTAGTAGGATGTGCATCAATCCAGAAAAGTAACAGTGAATTAAACATTTTCGGAAAACGTTATATAGCTACTTTTGTATGGTAAATCTACAATGGAGATGAAAATCAGAAACTTCAGGGCAGATCCATTATATTTATGACAATTTAAATAACTTTTCAGAAGTTCCAAGAACTTCAGGAAGTCCAGAAAACGTCAGCTTATTTTGAAGATGTCTAGGAAAGATTATAAGACTTCAGGACGCATCAGAAAAATTGTAAGATTTTAGGGAAGTTACGGAAAGTTGAGAATTTCAGGGCCGTTTAATTAACTTCAGAAAAATTGCAAAGGAATTATAGATGATCCAAGAACAAGGAAGAAAGGAATTCGAAAACTTCAAAGAAGTTTGGAGATCTGTAGAAAAGTAACGTGAACTTCGGAGCAGTTTTGAGAACTGTAGGACTCTTCCATGAACATCAGGAAACTTTTTCTCCTTGATTTGTTTTTTTGCCGATCTTGTTTTCCGTGTTGAGCACCAATACTACCGACACCAGGGAGGCAGCTCCCACACCTGTATCATACCTATCGATCCTTGAACTCATGAATCGGGGACCAACGGTTTTACATCAGGAATCTTGCGGGAGCTTTAAAAACGTACTTCACGAAAACTAAGAGAACTTTATAGTTTTACTTCAAGAACATACAAGAAATTCTGATTATTTTTTGTAAACTCCAAGAACTTCAAGGAAGTTCCGAAAACAATAAAACATACTACAACTATTACACTATTTTAATCTAATTTCTTAACCTTTTATTAAAACACTGTTTCGTCATACTGAAGTCAAAAAAATTGCTAATAATATTGAAAGCCCTTATGCAAGAACTTAACGGACTATAGAATCCATGGCTTGTGCTGCGGGAACAACGATGATATCAGACTTCCGCAGTTGACGCTGATTTACATTGAACGAGACTTCCAATAGGAGGTCGGTACTATGGATATTACTCTCTAAGATGTCAAATATAAATAGTTGTTGCAGCATCTGTCTGTTTATTAAACGGCAGCGTTCTTGATAGGGCGGAAGATGAACATGATCGTTCCACGGAAGGTTTCGAAGTGCAAAACGTATAAACAGTTTTCGCACACGTTCGATACGGTTTATCTGCCTCACGTGTTACGGGGTTCAAACTGGGGCTTCATATTCTAAAATACTGCGAATTAAGGCACAATAGAATTACTTCAGGATAGTTCCGAAAATTTCAAGATCATCCAGAACTTCGGGAAAGTTTATAGATCTTTAAAGGTAGAATGTATGTTATGTAGAACGCTTGCGCAAAAAGACTAGGGTGGGAAACGGATTCGAAACTCAAATGTCATTAACCAAATACATCCATAAACCATATACAGTACTGGACAAAATAAATCATAAAATGGAGCTCGATATATCAGGTAGATTCAAACATACAATAATGGTTTGTTCTGCAATACTTCTGTATGTTTTTCGCTAAAACTGTGCAGGTATAGAATATTCAATATATTGTATGACTTTCTCAATCATCATTTATAACTTGTAAAAGGAGAATTTCGAGCTGGACAAAATAAATCATACGCCTAATTTCTTATTGAAAATTCTTGTTTAATTCAACTTTCAACTTAAATTTTAACACCCTCAGTATTTGGTATGACCACCCTTTGCTTTCAACACTGCTTCCAACCGTCTTGGCATACTTTCAACGAGGTTTTGTAGATATCCTGAATCGATATTCTCCCACGCTGCTTCAAGTGCTTCAAAATAAACGTTTTTGTCGGAAACCGATACTTTATCTACTTTGTTGTCCATGTAAGACCACACATTCTCAATTGGGTTGAGATCGGGAGATTGGAGAGGCCATTCCAGCGTTTTGATCCGATTTGATTTGAAAAATGCCGTTGTTTTCTTCGCTGTGTGCTTTGGTTCATTATCTGGTTGGGAAATGCAATTGGATTCCAGGCCAGTTTTCAGTAGCGAAACTTCCAGATTTTCACTTAACAAGTCAATGTACACATCTGCAAATTCCAGTCGCTTCCGTTGGTTCCACTTGTTGATAAAAGGACGCTTCGATGCCAAACAGCTTTTCAAACCGCTCTCATTAAGTCACTGGCGAACAGTACGTCGACTTACATTGAGATCCATCGATTCCACAATATGCCTCGACGAATACTTCGGATTCTGCTTAGCCATTCGAACAATTCTGATGTCATCACGATTACTTGTCGCACGATGACGTATTCCTCGTGTTTCGTACTTTTTCCATATGTGCTGAACAGCTCCAACTGAGATCGAGTACTTTTCTGCAATTTTCCGAAAAGAAATTCCTTTTTCACCATCGCGAATCACCAAATTTCTAACATCGAGCGAAATCTGCTTTCCCGACATTCGTCACTTTTCAAATGACGCAAACAAAACACAATGGTGCGATGCGCACGCTTCCCGGAACAAGAACTGTCAAATATTACGCCGTGATGCCAAATCTTCAGATTTTGTTTTTATTCGATGGCTAAAAAATAAAAACTTAGGTGTGTATGATTTATTTTGTCCAAGATCAAAAGAGAGCATATATTTATTTAAATTTGTATCAAAAATAGCAGAATATTATAACAAATTTCATTCAGCTAATTGAATGCACCATGAGAAATACTTGAACTTTTCTGAATATACTGCTGAAATTGCGTGCAAAATAGCAAAAATATGATGCATTTTTTGGGTTGAGCGTATGATTTATTTTGTCCAGTACTGTAGGTCCACCGTTGTATAATTGGTAATGCATGCGTGTACTGAATGGGAATTGTGGGTTCGAATCCCACCGGTGCCTTTAGATTTTTTTCGCAAATTTTCTTACACACACGTCTCTTACCGATGATATGTGCTAACCTCTCAGTATGTTCAAACTTTCTTACAAACATTTAAAGGTAAGTTCCGATAGCTTCAGGGCAGTTCCATTGATTTCAGACAATGCAGGAGAACTATCAGGGAAGTTCAATTAACTTCAGGAAATTTGCAGAAGTTTCAAAAACTTATGAAAATGTCATATTCCAAGAAATTCACGGAAGTCTAGAGAACTTCAGGGAAGTTAAGAGACCTCAAATGCAACTGTATTAATTTCAGGGCAGTTTCAAAAACATAATCAGGAAAATTTCAAGAACTTAAGCAAAGATTCACAAACTTTAGAGGAGCTTGTAAAACTTCAGATCAGTCCCATTAACTTTGTAGTAGCTTTATAAAAGTAACAAGGATTTAAATTAGATTCTGAGAATTTCAGATAAGTTTCAATAACATACTACTTGAACATTGGGGAAGTTCTGAGAACTTTTGGAAAACTTTGGGGACTTTAGGGAACTTTCGAGAAATTCAAGGTGGGTTCATTATCATCAGAGAAAACGCAGGAACTTTCAAGAAGTTCTGAGAATATCAGAGATAGCTACAGAATTAATAGGAAACTGTGAAAACTTCACAGTGGACCAGAGAACGTAAGGAAAATTGTAGGAGCATTAAAAAAAGCTCCAAGAGCATCAAGAATATCAGTCCCGATAACTTCACGGAAGCTCCGCGCGTTGAAGGAAAGTCCAGCTTAGTGCTGAGATGTGTCATTGTCATTGACAGAATTTCGTGCGATATTGACATAAAAATTATGTCACATAGCCACTGACTTGATCCTCAAAAAACCTACGTCAAAATCGCATTAATATTTTCGTCAATGAAAATTTCTGTGTCACATTATTTTTATCCAAGCAGTTCAGGACGTAGATGCTTGTTCACTTTAACGGTTCCATGTAATTGTATTGCTCAAGTCATTTAATTTCGTAACAAATTTAGTTAATAAAAAAAAATCTACACATGTTCGTCACTGACAGCATTGTCATTGACAATCCGCATGGTTTGCTTTGACAATGACTGTTAGCTCAAATGAGTGACCAAAGCAGAATTGTCAATATCACCGTGTATTGCCGAGATTTTGCAGCACTGGTCACAGGGCTTCATTCGTTGGTTCAAGCCATACTTGACAAATCGAGAGCTATGCGTGAAAATCGAAGCAGCACAATCAAACTCTTTCGCCAATACATCCGGTGTACCTCAAGGCAGCAATTTAGGGTCGTTGCTATTTTCAATCTTCATTAACGAGGTTGGATTCATTATTCCGGTTGGCTGTCGTTCTTTCTATGCAGATGGCGTTAAGATTTATGTTGCTACAGCCCAAGTAACATTTTAAGTTTTATGAAATACTACAAAGCAACTATAAAACAACATTCATAAAACCCTGGTCAAGGCTATTTTGTCATTAATGTATCCACCAAAATCTCATTAAGACTAGAATATGTCTAGTTGGCCCACCCTGGAGAAGGTTCTGAAGGGTGTATTCTCGAAGCTCTTCAAGATTGATTTACTGCAACAGGTTGTATGACGAACGCGTTGAGAACCATTTGAAAGCTACAATAAAAGCTATTAAGCAACAATAAAAACCCTTTCCGAGCCATTTCCCCTGGCCGCATACTGAATCCACTAGGAAATCATCAATCAAGATAGAAAAGGATTTATGAATCCGATCTTATCAAAATAATTAAAATAGAAACTGATGGTATGAAAATCTTGTTGAATATCGAAATTTATTACAATACATCTCATTAAGTGGCCTAGTTTTAAGTGCCATATTAAATTTTATGTAGAATGTACGTGAAAAGATCGAAAAAAATTAAGTCCACCCTCGCAAAACGCCGATTTGACTAATTATTTGAATTTAAAAAAAAATATATTCTTCAGATCGAGCTGGGCCGAGACATTATTTTTAATATTTTCGCATTTAAATGTTTGCTCATTACTAAATTTACCAAAATATAGTTATATCTAAGGAAATATAGATTGAAAATCGAAGATTGTAAAAAACAAGCAAACTAATTGTAACATGGCGGTGGCATAAAAGTTGATTTCCATGGGTCATTTGTGAAAAAGTTGTTTTGCTTTCAAGAATTTTTAACAAATTAATAAGGGTTTAAAATGGCTTTTATGAAGAAAACTTGCAGGCTTAATTGTATTTATCTAAAGCCATTTTGCTTGTTCCTAACCCGTTAAGATTTATGGCAGCATTTATGGAAGCAAACTTGCCTGCAAAAAGTTAAACGTCAAAGTTTGTTTATCTTTCGATAGTTGTGCTGTGAGATCCAGGATTCTTCCAGGCGGTTTTCTCCCGATGGATTAGGAGCAGTTACTCAGATAGTTTGCGATACTGTTTTACAACATTTCGCATTTCGAACAGCTGGAAGCGCAATCGTTCCCAAAAAAGATCCCCTTCTTCCGAATGGTTACAGAAGTGAACCATTCAACGATGCAGGGATGTACGCTTGAATGAAATTTTCGAAGAGTTGATTCTTTCGCCGAATAAAATCGCTGCTATGGATCGGAAACCAGCTAATCTCCGCTAACTAGCAGTTCATTGGTTTGCTGTCGGTTGTTATTTCGATTGTCATCTATTCGCAAGATCTGGAGAAGGCTGGTATGTTTTTTTTAAACTTTCGGCAATGTTTTATGAATTCGAGGGCCACGCTCACTTTACTCTTCTCCGCCAGATGGTCAGTCGTTGATGGTGTGCTGGTTCTTCTAAAGAAGTAAATTTTGCTGAAATCGACTTGAATTTTACATCCTTCTTCGTGTATCCTTCGAGTTTTCCTTGTCATAAATATGGCATTTATTAACTATGAGGAACCATCTTTTAAGCTCAATTTGGAAACAGAGAAATTGGGGAGCTAATGATGCACTTTAAAAAGCCTAAAAAGCAAAAGTAAATGCATTTTGCTCTAATGCAAAACCTAATGGTTTTATGGTTGCTTTTATAATGATAGAACACGTTTATAAAGTATTTTATCAAGACATTAATAAACAAATGCTAATGACGTTTATTCTTGAATTACAGAACAGTTTTATGGAGGGATTGATAACTGTTTTAAATTTATTTTTAAAACAAGACAGTTTTTGACTTTCTTGCCAGACTATAAAAGGTTTTTAAAACAGCAAAAAGCTGAATTACTCAGCAGGAATGTTTTACACTTTGAAATGCTATATTTAAACTAATTGGATTGTTCATTGCCGTTATAAAACCATCATAAATCAGAGTGGATGCTAAATGGTTACTGGATTGTTACTTGGGTGCTATAACTATATATGATCAAAGACTTCGAGGATTGGTGTTCCAGAAACTGTCACGTTCAAAAATGCAGCATCACCTCTTTTCATCGCCAGCACCACTAGTCTAGACTTTTAGAGGAGCTTAGATCTGTTGTAGCACCGTTATATGTACTTTAGGAAAATTTCGAGAATCTTTAAAAAGTTCCGGTAATTTTGGGAAGTTCATGGCTCTCCAGATAATTTGAGAAATCTTCAGAAATTTTACAATTATAGGAATTTCACAGAAGACCAGAGAACTTAAGACAGTTCCATTAATTTCAGAACAGTTCCAAGAACTTCAGGAAAGCTCAGAAAACCACATGGCTTCAAGTTAATTGCATGAAATTTAAAGTTGTTCCGAGAACCTCAGCAAGATTTCGAAATCTTCAGAAAATTTCTGAGAACATCAGGAACTTTGCGGAACAATGAAAAAGTTCCGTAAACCTCAAAGCAGTTTCACGAACTTTTGAAAATTTAAGGAACTTCAGTGATGATCAGAGAACTTCCGCTGACGGTCGATTCCCATGTAAAATCGTGCACTGAATCCAAAAATGTGGCTGTGACTACATTTTTGGATTCAGCTCACGATTTTACATGGGAATCGTTTTCTAAATCTAGCCTAAATTTTCAATTTCATTTATAAAAAGTTTTTCTTTTACTAATATACAAATATATTCGGCTATATTGAAGCTACCCTAAGTGGGGGTGAAAATGGGCCAAGAAGTCAAAGTTGTTCGTTCCCAAGCTTACAACATTTACATTTTTTTTTTATAATTCGTTTATTTTTCCAGGCTCATTCGCTGTAGCTTTGCGGAGCCGATATTCATTGTTTAGATAACGAAATTACTTAAAACTAACGTTAGTAAAGCGGGGGCCGATTACTCGCGGCTATCTCGAGGTTAGGGGTAACAAATTGTAACAAATGGATGGCAGGGTAGGGATTGTGAACACAAGGTTTGGAGAGCAATGTGCTCTTGATCTCGAACTAGGCGACACTCTGATGAAAAAGACAATCATGGGGGTACACCGATGGGTAGCTAACAACTTGGGAGAACACAAGATGACACTAACTTCTAAATCCTCAAATCTATCCGTTTTAAAAACACATAAATTAATTTCAAATAGTCAAGGTCTCGGCTCGCCAAGACATCTCTAACGGGTATCGCGGGTTGTTTTCCTCGGGCCCTGAGGGATGTAGATAACTCAGATCTGGCAACACGGTGTAAGGTACACGACCAAACAACATGCTCGATATCGTGATAACCACTGCCACACGCACATAAATTGCTGCCTGAGAGCCCAATTCGATAGAAGTGCGAGTCTAACGAGCAGTGATTGGACATAAGCCTTGATATAACGCGTATAAAGTCGCGGCTCATGTCCAACCCTTTGAACCATGGTTTGTTCGACACCTGTGGGAGAATAGAATGTAACCATCTTCCCAATTCACCATCATTCCATTTTTGTTGCCAACTGATGAGGACTTGCTGGCGAGCGATGGAGAAAAATTCGTTGAAGGCGATTTGTCGCTCAAAAATATCGCCTTCCATAGCGCCCACCTTAGCCAATGAGTCCGCTTTCTCATTACCCGGAATTGAGCAATGAGATGGGACCCAAGCTAAGGTGATAGTATAGGAGCAGTTAGATAAAGCACTCAGTTTAGTTCGTATTTCAGGCAGGAAATACGAGGAGTGCTTCATCGGCCTCATTGAACGAATAGCCTCCAATGAGCTAAGACTATCCGTAAAAATGAAATAATGGTCAGAAGGTAGTGAGGCAATTCGCTCTACTGCGTAAAATATAGCTGCGAGTTCCGCAACGTATACGGAGCATGGTTTCTGCAGTTTATAGGAGGCGCTATGAAATTGATTAAATACACCAAATCCAGTGGAAGCATTTATGGTTGACCCATCTGTGAAAAATCTTTTATCGTTACTTACATGGTGGTACTTGATTGCAAAAATTGAGGGAACAACCATCGACCGATGGTGATCTGGTATTCCATGGATTTCTTGCATCATGGTCAGATCAAAATTTACAGAGGAACTATAGAAGGCTTAAAAGCAATCACGATTGGAGATTAATGAAGAAGGACCAACCTCCAGCGTCATGTACTCATAGTACAAACTCATGAATCTTGCTTGAGGATTTTGGTCGAGCAGCTTCTCAAAGTGTTCTATTACCAAAGGATTCAATACTTCACAACGGATGAGGAACCGGAAAGACAGCTCAGCGAAACGATCTGTCAGTGGGAGAACACCCGCGAGTACTTCGAGGCTCATCGTATGAGTCGAGTGCATGCAGCCTAGCGCAATACGAAGGCAACGGTATTGAATCCGTTGCAGCTTAAGAATGTGTGTTTTTGCTGCGGATTGGAAGGAAAAGCTGCCGTACTCTAAAACCGAAAGGATGGTTGTTCGATACAACCTGATAAGATCTTCCGGGTGTGCTCCCCACCAAGTTCCGGTAATTGTACGAATAAAATTGATTCTTTGTTGGCATTTTTGTTTTAGATACGCAATATGTTTTCCCCATGTGCATTTGGAATCGAACCAGACACCTAAATACTTGAAAGATATACTTTGAGTGATTGTTCTACCCTTTAGTTGAAGCTGTAACTGTGCAGGATGATGCTTCCTAGAAAAAACAACCAACTCAGTTTTCTCCGGAGAGAATTCGATACCCAGCTTCATAGCCCAAGTAGACAAATTGTCTAAGGTATCTTGCAATGGTCGTTGCAGGTCCGGTGCACTTGGTCCTATAACGGACACAGCGCCGTCATCTGCAAGCTGCCTTTTTTTTTTTTTTTTTTTTTTTTTGATGATGATGGTCCCACCTCTTACCCCTACAAAGGTTTGAGCTGGACGATTTATCTTTAAGATAATTGAATATGACATTTTAACCAGGTTGGCAAACAAAATCGAACTGGTTTCAGTTACAGATATAGATTCCCTCTAAAGTTTACAGTTGCTTCACAGCGATATAAATGTGGAAAAGCTCAGGCGTCCACCTCTTAGTTCGCCTTTTTGTCCACCTAAAATATTCATAAGTATTACAAGCAATCAAGAGTTAATGAACAATCAACAAAGCATCGTATTACACTAGTAACCCCGCAATTTGATGCTATCATAATTTTCAGCAATGTCAGGAATGCTCACGAACCCCCAACATTTGCCAGAAAACTTACTACTAACTCAAAGTATCTTCCAAATAAGCTTCAAAATTGCATTTTTTTTTTATCAAATGTTAAATTCAGTCCTCTATATCCGTAATACGCGCGCGAGGCTCAAACCTTTGTAGACTACTTTTTTTTTTAAATTAATCTACTATAAAATCATGTATTAAAAATCCATCATCACCCTCGTGGCGAACAGAAATAGTTTTTGCAGTGCTACAATAATTATTAAAAAGTCGTTATGACAGCTATCCATATAAAATAATCCGTTAGAGATAACTTCGTCAAGATACATAATTTGTCAATTCATAAAAAAATCACTGGATAACTGTTCAAAAGACAGTTTTAACGTGTGAAATGCAGTGTCTTTTAAATTCTGTAAGTGTTGCTAAACGTTTGATATGTCTAGGCATCGAATTGAAAACATTTATTCCTTTATAATATAATGAATTTTGTGAAGCACAAGTCAAGAAATGTGGTGTTCTTATTTCAACCGCGTTTCTAGTATTATATCTATGAAAGTCACTTCCTCTTTCAATTCGATCACACAAATATCGAGGCAGCAAACCGTTAACTACTTTAAAAATGAACACCATAGTCAAATATACAATTCTTTGCTTCACCGACAACCATTGTAAGGCGTCTAACATCAAAGTAGAGGAAGTGAATCTATTACATCTCAAAATCAAACGCATTATTTTATTCTGCAAGCGCTGTAATCTCGATATTTGTGTTGCATTGGCCAGAAATAAAATGGAAGGGCAAAAGTCAAGATGAGGAGAGATGATTGATTTGTATAGCTGTATTTTACTGGCAATAGTTAAATCGTTTTTCAGTCGACATAGAATTCCATACTTCTTGGCAATTTTCTTGATGACATTGTCAATGTGAGAGTTGAACTTAAGTGTGTCATCAATAATCACGCCAAGATATTTAATCTCCCGAACGCGATCAATAGTCTCATCATCAATTACAACAGAGACGTTCTCATTTACTCGATTTCGCGAAATTACCATAAATTTAGTTTTACTTGTATTCAATTTTAACTGCTTATACTTCAACCATCTACTTAGAGAACTCAAATCTTCATTCAAGTGTAAAACGGCATCATCTAAATCCTTAGCTGCAATGAATAACACAGTATCATCTGCAAAAAGATTAATGTCGCAAAATCGTAAAACACGTCGCAAGTCATTAATATACATAATAAATAACAGGGGCCCTAATACACTTCCCTGGGGCACTCCAAGGTTATTCCCCACGGGACTGGAAACAGAATCATTAAAAACAGTCCGTTGAGTTCTGTCAGACAAATAGCTTTCAAACCATTTATATGCAGTACTCGTAATTCCAAAGCGCTTGATTGATCTTAACAATAAGGGCCTAGAAATTGTTTCAAAAGCGCGTTTAAGATCCAAAAAAACAGCAACAATCGTATCTTTACACTCCAAGTTATTTTTCCACTTCGCTAATACCAAATTCAACGCGGTTTCACAAGAATGACCTTCCCGATATCCCGATTGTTCTGGTATCAACAAACTATTACTATTTAAATACTCCAACAGCTGGCCTTTAACAACAAGTTCTAAAATTTTCTCTAATGTGTGCAACATGTTGATGGGACGAAACTCTTCGGCTTTAATCGTTCCAGCAACTTTTTGAATAGGGACCACTAAGGATTCCTTCCAAATTTGTGGCACATGTCCAGTTTGTAATGATTCATTAATAAGGTCCAGCAAGATGTGGCCAATGACATGAAAGCAATCTTGAATAACTCTAGCATTAACATTATCTACTCCAGCCGATTTTCCTAATGAAAAACAAATAACTCTAAGTTCATCTAATGTGATTGGGTGAAAAACTTCAAATCTACAACTACTATTAACTGGCTGTTTTATTTCGTCAGGTTCATCGACCAATTCAATAGATTGATTAATCAATGAAACGCTATCTACGAAATAATCATTAAACTTAGCTGCAATTACTTGTTCTGACTGTTCTAATGTGCCATTAAAAGTTATGGACCGCGGTTTGCAATTACTAGGTTTTAATAAAGATTTCAAAATTTTCCATAACTCTTTGCTGTTGTTTTGATGCTGATCAATCTTCCTTTGAACATATTCACAACGAGTTTTCTTTATCGATTGTGAATACTTATTACGCGCGATTGTGTACCTAGCCCAATGATTGTCATTATTAGATCTACAAAACTTTTTGTACAATTTGTCCCTTTTCCGTTTAAGACGCAAAAGATCCAAATTGTACCAGCTGTTCGAGTTTTTCAAAGAAACAAACTTTTGCTCAACTAGTTGATTGGTACACGTTTTCAAAGCGTTATTAAGAACAGCTGTAGATTCATCTAAGTTACCGTCCGAGCAAGCAATTTTCATCAAGACAACCATCAATGTCTTTTACATAAAAATTATAAAGAAGGGGGCTTAAACATGAGCCCTGGGGGAGACCCATGTAACTAATTCGTGAAGTTGTCGAGTTTCCATGAGAAAAGCTCATATATTTCTCAGACAACAAGTTGCTCAAATAGTTGTTCATAATTGGTGAAAGCCCACTATCGTGGAGTTTATCCGAAAGGACATCGATACAAACAGAATCAAAAGCCCCTTAATGTCCAAGAAAACTGAACCCATTTGCTGTTTTTGCGCATAGGCCAGTTGAATTTCAGTTGAAAGCAACGCAAGACAGTCGTTCGTTCCTTTGCCTCTCCGAAATCCAAATTGCGTATCTGAAAGTAAACCATTCGACTCGACCACATTTACATTTTGACAAGAAAAACAATTTTAAGTATGTGATACGTTCATCAATGATATATTTACGACTGTCAAGGAAATGGTTGATTGAAATTGATATTAAATTTTTCTAAAATTAAGTGAAAAATAGACCAATGAAAAACCTTATGTGGGGTGACATTGGGCCAAATCATAAATTTGGTTAAAATATCTTAAAATATGTAAATGCAACGTTGGTATCAGGAGTACCCTTCATTATGGTCACAATTTACTTTTCATGTATGGTTAAAGATCACGTGTAACTCTGGTCTATCCGCCTTAAAGTGTGTTCTAACTTAGGTATGCCTGTGGACATTTTTAAAAACTTGTTTTTGCTACTATTTATGCCACTTAACATGACAGCTCTATTTATATGAAAGAAATGGTTTTTATTATCTATACTTCTACATCTTCAACATCTACACTACATCTCGTTTGATCAGGAGTTCAAGGAACATAGGGTTAACTACCCCATTTCCGGCATATTAAGCACAACTCGCTCTTAGTCTGTCTTAATCTAGCGCAGTCTAGCACCAAACAGAGTGTTTTTATTACTGATGGCTTCCAAATTTATTTACCTTTCCGTACGTACCGTAAGATTTGATAAAGAGAAACCAATCGTTGAGATATTGTCAAAAGTCTAACACTGTTTCTTGACGCCTAACTCGGCCCACGAATTCTAAACTCGGCCTAACGCATTGAAACGTCAACTCAAACCCAGTATTGAGTCATCATTGCATTGATTTAAATTAAACAATCCACTCAGTACATTCAATTGCACAGAAAAATCAGACAGAAGCAAGTTAAATCCTGGGATCACATAATGGAAGTCGAACGAACCAAATTGTATGTGAACTGCTTGTATGAAAAATACATTTCGATTATCTTACATACTAGGCCACAGTTAGGCCTGCTTCTAGCGTTATTCAGAATGCTGTACCTTTTTATTCAAAATAGATGATTTGCTTTTGTTGTGCACCTTAGTGTCACCGAATACAAACGTATTGTTAACTTTATTTACTTTTTTTCTGATACATAGTTGTGTTTGCTCCATCAGTTCACCGCATTGGTAATTTCCAAATAACACCATTTGTCACCATAACGGGATACTAACGACCTCACCTCCACATCCAACCAATAATTAGCACCTATTTTGGCAAATCATCTTCCGCTCGATGACATTGATTGGCTGAAGGTCACCATTCGGCTGTCATCGCACCCATCCTAGCCTAGGCTGGATTAAATTAATCAACACTTAGAATGTTTCATCAATGTCGATGATCAATGTTGACGAGATTTGAGTGACATCAACGCTGCTGTTGCTGCACCCAAACCTTTCCTATCCACTGCAGTAGGTGTATGACATTTTCGGCTTCGAACTCAACCGGCACCGCAGAACCGGTCATCCTGGTGATCGTAAAAATTGATTTATACACAGATTAAAACCTCTGGATAGCGCACACATTTCATGTTTTGCCTGCTCAAGAAATCGCGTCACGTACTCGGACGACACCAGAGGGATGTGTTCGTTCTTCTAGTGTGACCCTTTTTCCTTGTGATTCTCACGATATGGTCACATCTACCGTTACGCAGAAGGCAGTTAAATTTATTACTTGCTCATTTTCGGGTATTGTCTTTCATGCGACTTAACGAAGTGGTGCTGATTAAGCGATTGTTGTGTGAAGTAGCTCACGCAGATAATTTTCAAGAGGTGTCACGGATGAAATATTTTCGAGGAGTCGATCGCTGTCTCGGTGATAAATACCGGATCATATCCATACAAAGTTCAGGCCGGTTGTTTTTGGGCTTTCCAATGGTGATGATGAGGCCCCGCTGACTACGCACTCCAGATTCATCCGGTTGAAGGTGAGCTACAATTTGCAAAACGAAAAACTCCCTGCGGGTAGCTGTGTGTGGTTGAGCTCATAAATGTAATTTATGACCTTCCTGAGTAAGAGTTAATGACGGTGATGGCAAGTACTGCGGAGAAGATCAGTATCGACAACCTGGGGTCGTACGGTTGAGGATGGATGCTTTCGTTTGATCGAGGTAAATAAGCGTTGCATAAGGAATTGATTCAATGAGAGTTGACTTTATTTAGATTTTGCGTAAGTTCAGATGATTTTGAGATGAACTAAATTTCATTATTAACATGACCTTTATCGCTAAATTATTTCTTGGCCAGTCGCAAAAACGGTCCCACAAAGCAGAAATATGCCAATTTGTAATGTTCAAGGCAGGTCGAAAACTGGGTTGGGCTGATCATCGTTTTTCTTTTATTTCAGTCTCTGAGCTGATAAATACCTACCACTCCGGTTGGGTTTCTTTTCGCTCCAAAAGATATGGGTTGCAGGGAGGTCAGCTGTAATTGGACAGGTTCTTCTGCTTGGATGCTGCGATAGCTGTAGGAGGTGACTATCCGCACTGTGTAATGACTGGAAGCTGCTACTTTTTGGTGTTACTCATTGAACGTAAAGTACGAATTTATGTCACGATGAGGTCATGTCTACTTAGTTGGCAGTTGAACGCTATGGCAAATATAAATATTGATCGTTCTGCGAAATGAAATTCTACACCCGAATCAGGAGTCAGCATCATTGATGGCTTCAGTGCGGGTTAGTGAATCGAATGTTTGAAATGCGGAAATACTTCGTGTTTAACCAACAGCTTAACGTGATGAATTCTGAAGAGGGAATAAGTACGGAAATGATTCAGCAAATAACCTTATCCTTATCAAAACGGGTTTCAACGTTCATTTCTGCACGAGCGAAGTACACCGATCCCAGTTGTTGATACCAAACTTTTCATAGATTGTTGATATTTGAAACCATTTGCTTCAAATTAAGGTTTCATTTGAAGGTCGTACACACTTACAAAAGTTTACTGAAGTCAGTAAAATTTAACTGGGGTTTTGAATTGCGGATCACCCAGGTATCGTCAGAGCTATATGATTACAGAAATTTCCGTAAAAAAGTAAACACGAATTTCAGAGTTGGTTGGAATTGCTAAAACTAATATCAGCATCAGTGTTCGGAAAATCATTCTCAAATCTCATTCATTCAGCCTTTCTGCGAGAAAAAACTCGCGTGCGAATGCGGAAAACAAAATTCACGCTTGAGATTCTCATGCATATTCACGCACTCACACTCACAATGCCGAAAAATCATTCCAGCTTTAAATTCATAAAAACCACTCAAACGTTAATTTATATCATGCCTATGCATGTTGTGTTAGTTTTCTAACCCCTGATGCACAAAAAATAGTAATAACAATGAATAACGCCAACATATAAAGCAATGAATTTTTGAACCTGAAAACTCATCGGTGATTTTTGTGACGTTGAATTTTGCAAGGCAAAACTCATGCATGAGATTTGAGTTTTTGAGTTTTTCCGAACACTTATCAACATGAAGCTATAGTGCGATAATTTGTGAAAGTTCTGAAGAGGATAGGTTGATAAAGAGCGAACACGAAATTATTGCGACACATTCAACAGGGCATAACTTTTTTACCATTGGGTAAAAATCAACCAAATTTTGCACACTTTCTCATTGATGTGTATTGTGTACATGCTGTCAAACTCGAAGTCGTGTTTTTCGATTCAACGAAAATGGAGGTGAACCAACGCGAGTTGAGAGAACAAATTCTTTCCAAACACCTGGAATTTCCTGACCTGTCGCACCGGCAGTTGGGAAAAATGTTGAACATTCACCATTCAACCGTCTCCAGAGTGTTGAAGCGGTTGACGTTGGACCACGGCAAAGGAGCTGGAAGAAAACCGGGACCGGAGAACAAAAAGACGGAGGGAAAGGTGAAGCGGATGATTAAAGCAAATCCCAATGTCTCAAGCCGTGATTTGGCTAAAAAGATCGGCATGTCGCAGAGCTACGTCCAGAATGCAAAGAAGAGAGCTGGACTACATACATACAAGGTACAGAACTTCCCAAACCACGATGAGCGGCAACTATCGGCGGCTAAAACTTGGGCACGGAAGCTCTACGAGAAGATGCTGACAAAATATGGCTGCTGTGTGATGGACGACGAAACGTATATAAAAGCCGATTTTAAGCAAATTCCGGGGTTGGAGTTTTTCACCGGCAAGAGCAAGTTCGATGTGGACGACAAATTTAAGAAGAAGAAAATGTCGAAGTTCGCCTCCAAATATCTCATTTGGCAGGCCATCTGCTCTTGCGGACTGAGGAGTGAGCCTTTCGTGACAAAGGGCACAGTAAATGGCGAGATCTACAAATCTGAGTGCCTCGAGAAGCGCCTTTTGCCGTTCTTGCAGCAGCACGACGAAGCTCCGCTATTTTGGCCAGATTTGGCATCATGCCACTATTCTAAAAGTGTCCTGGAGTGGTATGAGGCCAATTCTGTCCATTTTTTTTCCAAAGGACATGAATCCGCCAAACTGTCCGGAGTTGCGCCCGGTGGAGCAGTACTGGGCAATAATGAAGCGGGAAGAGCAAGAAGACAGTCAAAGACGAGAAGGACATGTTAAGAAAATGGAAAAAAAAAACTGAGAAACTGGTACCGGATGACACTGTAAAGACTTTGATGGAGGGCATCAAGCGAAAATGCGTTCAATTTTACACTCAAGACTCCATCGATTAACTTTTCTTTTGATTTTTGAAGTAAATATATGTATAAAACTACCCTAAAATTTTGGTTTGATTCTCAACATTATAAGAAAATTGGCATGACATTTTCGGTGTCGCAATAATTTCGTGTTCGCCCTTTAGATCCGTTAGAGTCATTAATGCGACAGTACTAGTCAAACGCACACTCCTTTACCTAGCTCATACATTAATGAATGAGGAGACTGGAGGTTTTTCCTCAAATCCACATGCGAATTTTCAAAATCAACAGTTCGTTCGGTAATTCACTCCAGCTACTTACTTAGAAAAATGAATGAAAATTTACGTGCACTGAGACTGACATATACGAGTGCCATTATTGATATAAAATTGAGTCATAATAGACGCAAAATTCAGCTCAATCAAACGTACTTTCGAACTTTTCAGTCTCGGAGCACTTAATTTAACATGGCATGTTTGTTTCCGTCTCATTCTTTATGTCAAAGATGGATTCCATCACGTGTAAGATTAGGTATTTCTAAGTGTGTATGTTTGGAAACCCCAGTAAAAGCGATCATTATTTTGCTAGTATTTAACTGAGAAGACAGCTAAAATGTTATTGCAGTACATGTCAGTTATATTTTCTCTGTTTGGTTTTCGAGGGGACAATATTTCAATTAAGTAATTATGAATTGTAGAGAGAAGAAATGCATTTATTTTCCTGTTAATTGTTTTGCATATTCCATTCTTTGTTTTTCATGAACACGGTTTAAATAAAATTTCTAAAGTTTTGATATCAAGAAAAAAATATCATTCAAACAAAAATATGCGATATATCTGATATAAAAAAATGTATCCAGAGAAGATTTACAGAAATTAATTATTCATTTATTTATTTGCTGACATATTGTTGTCTTAATGAATTAAAAAAGTATAATTAAAACAAAAACAGGACACATTCTAATTCAGCACAGTCTCCTAATAAAAACAGTTAACGGCACATTAAAGTCAAACAATGCATAGACGTCATTGAACGCATTAGCGATGGCTCGGATAGGTTCATTCAACTAATATTGCCGATTACGAGCTGCGAGATGTACAAAATTACGCTGTCTAATCACTCTCTCAGGTGCGTAAATGAAAAGCTGCCGAAGTAATTCGGGGGAATCAATCTCGCTGGTAATGATTTTAGCAGCAAACACAGCTTGAGCGTTCCGTCTTTTTTGTTCCAAGGTGTCAATTCCAAGCAGATGACAGCGATCCACGTAAGACAGCAAGTTAGCCGTGTTACGCCAAGGCAGATGACGAAGCGCGTAGCGAAAAAACTTTATCTGTACACTCTCAAATCTGGCTATCCAGCATGCTTGGTATGGGCACCAGACGACAGCACTATACTCTAAGATTGAACGTACTAACGAACAATACAGCGCCCGCAGGCAAAGTGGATCGCGAAAGTTTTCAGACCTCCTAATGGTTGCCCGGAAATGGAATAATCAAATATTATCGGGTTTTGTTTGCGATGAAATGATATCACATTGCACTTGTTGATGCTGAGCGTCAACAAATTACGGGAGCACCAACTTTGCATACGATCCACAATCAGCTGCAACTCCTAACAATCAGCGATGCAATTGATAACCACATACATTTTGACATCGTCAGCGTAGAATAGCCGGCATCCAGGTGACAGTAGACACGAAATCTCGTTGACGAAAAGTGAAAACGGAAGGGGTCCCAGATTACTTCCAGATTACTACACTTCAGAACGAGAAGCTCCAATCTTAACGCAAAGCGAACGGTTCGTAAGGTAAGATATGAACCACGAGATGAAGGATCCAGACACTCCGAGTTTCTCAAACTGGCTCAAAAGCTTTGTCCCCCAGAGTTCATTGTCCGAACGCAGAGCGACACGAATTCGATCAAATTGGTTGTAACTGACCGTTTTGAGGAATCCATGCTGGGCCGTGGAGATGTAATTTTTACAAGAACTGAAGAGCGCCTCATTGATGATGATCTCGAATGCTTTGGTGCAGCAACATAGTGATGTGATTCTTCTGTAATTCTGAACATTCCTTTTATCACATTTCTTGTGGACGGGGAACATATACGAAAATTTCCATGCCTCAGTCAATTTACCCTCCTGTAGTGACAGATTAAATAAATTCACCAAGGGATTGAGCAACGACTCCGAACACAGCTTCAGAACGGACGCAGGAATACCGTATGGCCCGGCAGCAAACGAGAGTTTCAACCTTTGAAGAGCTAGATTGACGGTATGTTGTGAAACTGATGTGAAACGGACGGGGCTCAAATGCATCTGTTGGAGAATCGTTTATAGCAATCGTGACTTGATTTGGTGAGGCCGAAGATTCATTGAACGAACTCATGAAATGTTGAGCAAAAAGGCGGCATTTCTCCGCTTCAGATTCAGCGGTTTGCTCACCGAGATGAACTGACAATGTCAAACCGACTTCGTTCTTTTTAGAGTTTACAAACGACCAGAAACGCTTTGGATTTCTGCGA
This sequence comes from Ochlerotatus camptorhynchus, assembly GCF_037179485.1. Lineage (NCBI taxonomy): Eukaryota > Metazoa > Arthropoda > Insecta > Diptera > Culicidae > Ochlerotatus > Ochlerotatus camptorhynchus. The sequence continues at coordinate 1,816,958 of NW_027040579.1, read as the reverse complement.
GGAGATGATTGTGTGCGGAAGACATATCGTCGATATAGGAATCTGTTGCATTTCCTATAGTCTTTACTTGTGTGGTTGAACTCCTGCTTCGTAATGTACGAACGGTTTTGGCAGTATCTTCGTAGCGATTTAGCCCTATACCGTTTCAGTCGACGCAAGTGACCGTTAGACCACGGTGGCTTTGGTGCGGGGTGGGCAATAGATACAAATTCAGCCATGATATCTCAAATCATTTGACTGAAATATTCAACGGCATCGTCAACACATCCAGCTAATTCTAAATAGCAGCACTAATCGCAACATAGTCGGCTTGACGGAAATCCAGTGTACGATTATTTTCGGAACAATTCTCAAAAACGATTGGCGCTGGGAGGTTCATCAGGACGTCTAAAGCAGGGTGGTCTGCTTCAAGAAAGATCAGAGGTTCTATGGCTTCCGAAACGGTGCATGCCAGAGTTGCAGCTTCGTTAGACAGAACAAGGTCTAGAAAGCGAGCGTTCCTATTCAATACACCATTGATCTGCTTGAGGCCATGTGAAGCGAAACCGTCGATAAGCGTTGAACTAGCAGCTGATGAACCGATTGAGGCTCAACGTGGAAAGACCCACCGTACGACTTACTCCACCGGAGCAAAGGCTGGTTATAATCTCCGAGCTGCAGAGCATAGTCATTGAATTCCAAATTGGAAACAATAGCACCGATGGAGTTCACATGATCCTGAATACCAATGACATTGTTGTAGCGGTCAGGAGGTAAATAGATCCCGCCTACACTAATAACTCGACTTGGCGTAGTGATTATAACCCACAGCTGTTCTCACTCAAAAAAGAGTTCCACTGGGTTCCAATTTGATATTCCCAATTTAATTAAGTTTTCAAGTATCGGAGACTTCGGATATTTTAAATTATGTTAATGTTTAAATGCTTTTAATGGTTCATGATGAAATCCCAGGCTTGATTTTATTCTAAATATTCTTGAAGAAATATTTAAAATACCGGATTGTTAAAAAATATGTAGATTTTTGGACATGGAAATCAATTTTCTTAACATGTTCCCTTTTCCTTTAAATATGAGCAGTAGCGTGGGTCCACGTAACATCCCCCTGTTCCCCACTACTATTTTGTCCCCAACATCTGTGTCACAGTGTTCACTCGGCTGTCGAAAGAAGCAGGCCACCCTCGATGTGTGTCATACGATCGACTGTTTTTTCGACAGCAACCATTGTGTGGTCCTCCTCATTGTTCTTCATCAGCAGTTCTTTCGGTCGATGCGTCGTCGACTTTGGAAAGCAACCGTTTAGTGATGAGTGTGTGAGTGCTGACCACGTTTTGCGTCCATTGCTGCAATGGAAGCGCTCTGGCCCTCGTTGGCGATACTGCCATACAATTAAATCACTGGAAGCGGATCCCATTATGATGGATGAGGATGATTGGATTGTGGAAGATCAAGTGTTTATTGTGTTGCACGTTTTGACTATAGTTTAACGATGTTTTGTATAGTGAACAAGCATTCTCGGCGCTGCAAAGTTGATTCGATTGAGCCTTGATATATAATTTTTTTCTTCTTTATTATCTTGATTTTCAGCCATAGGCTGGTTCATCACGTTACAAATTAATAAGCAAAACATCCGTATCAGATTTGAACGAATTTGGTTATGGTTTGAATTGGCGGGAGAACTTTAAAATTTGTTTGGGAAAATGTATGGGACACGAAAGTAAACTATTAATTTGCTTGTAAAAAAATCAAAATTTGCTACTTACATAAGGAATACTATGCAGAGCAGCTTTGTTGAAGATCGTTAATTAAATCGGCTTCTGTGCAAAAAGTTGCTAACCTTTTACTTTAGGCCAAGTGCTCCGTGTATACCTACAGACGTATATATTGTTGGGAGCCTCAATACTGATCGAATGAGCAGTGGGGAACAGTGGGTTGCTATCCGCCATACAAACCTTTCTCACCCTAATGAGCAGTCCTTACGATATGCATTACAGCAAAGATGTCAATTGGCATCGTGGAGTAATGATTTTTAACCTAAACTGTCTAACTACATTCAGCCTAATGGCCATGAAGTTCCAGTTTCATTGGTGTATGTTTTGTGGAAGTTGATATTTGAGCTCTTAAAACTTTGAGGTCAAGATCAATCAGAAATAAGATTTCCTCAGCGATTCACCTTAAGCAAAATGCCATTCGGTTTACGTCCTTAGATGGGATATGAATCACATCTGAAAATAAGAAAGCCCTCATATGCGCTTCAATTAGTTCGTACGGACAACCATTAGTTAAAGAAGAATGAGATTTTTATCAAACAACAGCTCATGAGAAAAAGAATCGTACTTTTTGCGATTCTGTCAAATTACCTATCAAATGTCCATATCAAAACCTAGCTAAGCTTATGGCTACAATCTTATAAAAAAAACAGAAATCATGAATGTACAAAGAAGATTAAGATTCTTCTCAAAGAACTGCTCTTGAGAGAAAGAATGTAATTTTTGTGTCCAGCCATTAGGCCGAAAGTCATTAGGCCGAATGGTGATGATGATGATGATGAACTAAGAGAAGAGGTGACAATACGGGGGCAATTATGAACCACTTTTCTGTCAAACGTGAACCAGCTCGTGATTGGCTGATTTGATGTGCGTAAGATAGAGATAGACAAAGATAAAGAGAAATATAAAGATAGAAATTAAAGAGTAAGAAGCCAATTGTTACCTCTTCCTCTTAGATGATGATGGTCACACCTTTTACCCCTAGAATGACTCCCTTCATCAATGTATTAGAAAATAACACAGCGCTCAATGAAAAAACTCTGCCGTGCAAAATTAAAGAGCTAAAATTGCTATATTTTGCATTTTTTACAAGATTGATTTATTGCATAAATTTTCTGAAAACCATTTTCTCAGTTCAATTGTAGGACCACAATCATAATGGTCGCTAACTTTGCTCATCAATTACACAAGTATTTAGTATGAAAGGTCATTATTTACTTTCGTAGATCGCTTCAAAATATTGTTCGGAACATTTCCTCAACATCGACAAAATACCTGTCAAATGCATTATTTCAATACAAACTATTTTTGTAACGTAATCCCAAGCATTGAACTTCGTTTTCCTAAGCAATTAACTGACTTTTGCATGTACGTCGAGTTGTACGACTACTCATGCATGTTTAAAAGAAGGTAGCATTCCTTTAAATATTGATTATTTAGAAAATAAAGAAATCAGTACAATTCGAATGAACTGCTCATGTTTAAAAGAAGAAAGCATTCCTATAAATCAAAAATATTGATAATTTAAAATTTTCTAAAATCAGTTGCCTGAAAGAACTGCTCATGTTTAAAAGAGGGAAACATTTATACAAATGATGATGATGATGATGATGATGATGACCCGTACAATGGTTTGAGTTGGACGAGTTATCTTTAAGATAATTAAATATAAACATTTTAACCAGGTTTGCAAACAAAATCGAGCTGATTGCAATTGCAGATATAAATGTCCTGTTAAATATGCTATAGGCATCAACCAAAAACTTTCGAAGGTGTAACTAGTTATCAAGAGTCCAAGTATAATCCCCGACAATACTTCCATTTACATGTGACCTGGGATTTACACGTTTAAGCTTCCGCAGTGCCAGGACTATATCCAAGGAAACGACTTCCAGCCAACCCTTTACTAATTCAAGGCTTTTGCCACAATTTCCACGTATTAGTCATTTAAACCTGTATTCCGCGAGTGAGGCTCAAACCATTGTAGACTACTCAAAGCTATTTTTACTATTACTACTACAAAATCAAAAAACTAAAAATCTATCATCACCATCGAGGCAAACAATGTAGCTTTTTGTATATGCTACACAAATTACTAAAATGTCTTTATGACAGTCTCCATACAAAATAATCCGTCAGAGATAACTTTGTCAAGATACATGATTTATCCATTCATAAAAATTGAACTGCTCAAAAAACAGCTTGTACATGTGAAATGCAGCGTCTCTTAAATTCAGTAAGTGTAGTTGCACACTTGATATGTCTAGGCATCGAATTGAAAACATTTATACCTTTGAAAAATAATGAATTTTGTGAAGCATTATTCAAAAGATGTGGTGTTCTTACTTCATCCGCGTTTCTAGTGTTACATATATGAAAATAACTTCCTCTTTCAATCCGATGACACAAATGTGAAACATTGATTATTTAAAAATTTCCGAGATCAGTACAACTCAAAAGAGCTGCTCATGTTCAAAAGAAGTAAGCATTACATTTGAATAGCTTGCCAGGTTGAAACAATCGAACCTTCTAATCATTGGCGTAGCTAGACAATTTATCTGGAGGGTGCCTAGATAATTCTGGAGGGGCAAGGTTGCAAAGACTCATTTCAGCTAAAACAATGTTTTTCTAAATTATGAAATAATTAGATGCCATGATCAAATTTTGAATTGGTAGGATACAAGAAGAGGTTGCAAAGAATGTGTTTGACATATTAAACCTGTTTATTTCACTTCATGAGAGTCACAGTCAGCGATTTTTCACAAACTCACTCACTCACTCACTCACTCACTCAGCGATCAGCAAATCGCTGATTGTGACTCATAGAAAGCAAAATTTACAGGTTTTATGTTTCCACCGCATACTTTGTAACCTCTTCTTGTAAGTTACAAGTAAAACATGCCATCATACCATCTTTTGGTTTTATTATTCCGATAAACATTATTTTAGCTGAAATGAGTCTTTGCAACCTTGTGGAGGGGGGCCTAGATAATTCTGGAGGGGGCCTGGCCCCCCTGGTACCCCCATTAGCTACGCCAATGCTTCTAATCTATTTTCGAGACTGATTTCAAAATTTACTGAGCTTTGAGAAAAGTTCAAAACTGTAGAAAATGGCATGCTCTTTGGCGAAATGACCTATTTGGCAAAATGACCCATTCGGCAAAATTACTAATTCGGCGAAATGACCTTCGGCGAAACGTCCTTCGGTGAAATGTCCCGCTCCCGCATGAATAATGGGATATATTGTCCTGCCGAAAGTGGGGCATATTTCCCATGGATGAACTATAGTAAGAAATAAATAATTTTAAAGAAAATGCATAATTTCATACATTCAGTTAAGAGTACACATATGTCATGACAAATTTTCATGTAAAACATCTCATATTATCATGGGGTTCACATAAACAAAATCCCATGAAACTTATGAGTAGATACAATGAACATAATGTATGCTTGATGTTCAGACGTAGAATGTATGTGTCCGGCTCATTGAAAACATTCGGTAGGTTCTATTGCAAATATCCATGTGTGAAAGCTTAAAAATTATATACTTTAACTAATCATGTTTTAATACTTAATGCGTGAAGTTAACGATATACATAGTTGGAGACGCTTAACGTAAATTGTCAGACGTAAAGTGGACATTTTATACTGTAGATGAGAAGATGAAAGCATAGAGTTGATAGTTCCGTTAGAGTACACACATAAAAATTCTGAATTTTAATTGTGATGTAAACATTCATTCACGTAGACTTGTATTTCATTTCACGCAACCGAACAACTTGCAAACATGTTGTTTGCAAAGACGGGCTTTTGTATACAATATTTGCTACATTGCATGAAATGTGTCAGAAGTTTACATGATATATAATGTAAACGTATGTGATATTTGACGCTCCATTTATGTGCAATGTGCATCATATTGAACAGAAATTTACACTACTTTTTTGAACTGTGTACGGCAGTGTGAAAATCCTGTATAGAAAGTAGAAAGCAAAGGACAATTTTGAGGAATGTACGAATCAGGTTCAGCATCCCTTTTACCAACCGCCTCTCCATTCCTCATCAACGGATGAGTTTGGTAAAAGGGATGGATGGTCGGCCCGATTCGTACCTTCCTCAAAATTGTCCTTTACTTGCTTTTTACTTTCTATATAGAATTTTCACACTGCCGTGCACATCGGCATCATCATAATTAACTGAGAATTCAGCAAAAAATCAGGTTTAGCCGAGATTCAGCCCCACTGTGAATCTCAGCTTGTTTCATATTGTTTCCGAAATTTGGCAAAACCGATGCCGAGCGCAAACGTAAACAATGGCTTCGCTTATCTCGGTTATGTGATATGCCGAGATTTGGTTTTTAGCATCGCTTGATTACCTAGATTCGGAATTTCAGCTTTCATCTGCCATTTTCATGGCGCTAATAAATATTTAAGTGTTTGTAAGCCTCGTGAATACCTGTGTTGTGTCTGTTATGTACAGTGGAAGTTCTTGAAAATATGGAACCGATCCTTGGAGTACTCCAGCAGGAAGACGTAAAATTGAACAAAATATGTCATTTCCGCGGTCATTTCAGCCGTTTTTGTTGCAACATGTTAAATGACGTAAATATGTTGGTTGATTGAACAATCTGATTTTTTTCAAATTTATTGAAATGTATTAAGTTTTGCTGAAATCTCGATAGAATTTATATGTGATTGTTTACATTTTTTCCAAACCGAGATTAACGGCACCAATTTGTTTGCCGAGTACTCGGCATTGAGTACTAAGTGTGTACTATAACGAAACTATCAACTCTATACTTTCATCTCCTCATTTATCGTATAAAATGTCCACTTTAAGTTTGATATTTAGCCGGCACCGGTGGTGTAGTGGTAAGCGTGACTGCTTTCTCACCCCAATGGATCTGGGTTCAATCCCAGCCGAGGTCAGTAGGATTTTTCTCTCTCTAAAAATCTCTGGTCATGTCTTCCTTCGGAAGGGAAGTAAAGCCGTTGGTCCCGACCCATGTGTGTTTGAATGGGTGAGATATCCTACGCAGGTGTGGAAGCTGCCTTCCTGCACATTATATTGCCGTCAATGGATGGCAATCGATGTCCGTCGGTGATTGGCACTAGAGTGCGGTCGGCTGGTTCATCTCTAATCGCTGATTTATCGCTAAAATGCTTACTGAAATTGCTTAAAAATCTACACCAGAAGAAAGTTTTTCCTAATTTGGTTTTTGTTACTGATTTGCGGCACTCTTTATTTGTCAAACTTGCATTGGAGAATGGTTATATGACTCCCATCAAATGTTTGGATTGTCCAGCAGTTGATTAAAATTAAATTTAAATACATTAAATTAAAAGGTTACACAAGATTACAAGATTGAATTAAACACAAACGGAGTAGATGACAGCAGTGCACGTAACCTGTCATCCGCTTTTCCACTCAGGGGTGTACACCAAATTTATACAGCGCGGTCTGGCAATGTGACTTTGTTGTCTATGCTTTTCTTATGCACTAGATAGTGAGACTTTTATAGGGTTAATGTACCTAATATTGGGCCCATACATAAATTTCGAATGAAAGAATTTGACAATGTTTCGCTAGCAACCAAAACTATCCATTTGTATTGCCCATATAAAGCACTTTTTCAGGAAAAAATTAAAAAAACAAAATATTTTATAGATCCATAGGCCAATAGCAGAGTAATTTCCCCTATGTATTAAAAAGTGGACTTTTTTCCTGAAGTTTATACGGGTTTGGCACGGTGACGCATGCTGCCAATGAATTGACTAAAATTTAGAAAGTGATGATTTCGGAATTCAAGAAAAAGAAACGGAAGCAAATCGAAAGATGGTTGGTTAGTTGTCTCTAAATCCTAGATTCGTAGGAATGCAAAGGGGTCGTTTTGCCCCGATGGGGCCTATTATAAACATCTACCCTATTGTTGTCTGTGTGTTGATATCCAGCTCAAAACTGCAGGTACTGTTATTTTTTCAAACTGGCGAACAGTTTCTTTCTACCAACCAAAATTCAAAATTGGCTACGTTAATAGCCTAGTAGTGTCTGGTGCGTGAATTCCATGAAAACGAAAGACGCTTAAAATATTACTCAAACATTTTGCGTCCACTTCACGACGCGAATCAGCAGCAACTACAATGGATGCTTAAAATTCTCGCAAACCTAAAGAGAAAATATCATTCATGCCCCACTAAGGCTGAAAAACGAAAACACCATAACTTAACTCCAGCAACAGAAGATCTCCCTTTGCGAGGCCGTTCGGACTGGGCATGCGAATGGCTCATTGTTCCAATACACGTGTTTTTTTTTCTTTAGATCACAAGGTTCGCAGGCCGCTGGGTGGTTCAAGGTGAAGAAGAAAAAATTCCGGACCGATTCGCGTGATAAGAAACGGCTTGCTGTCCAAAAGCAAGGCGGATAATCACAGGTGGGCTGGAACTCACAGTCCGCTAGTGTTGGTGAGTTATTTATCTGTTAATGAAATGCTCACTATTTTGCCATAAACAGCTGCAAAGTTAAGGGTGGATTTGGACAGATTTGGACCTGTCAAATTGATTTTCTTCGCAAGTAATGTGAATTTAGCGAATAAAACGAGAAGTGTTGATTATAGCAAAACTTGCCATATACAATCGTCTTAGTTCATTTTAGTAAATAAACTAACACTTCTTCCTTCTGTGGCACCTTTGATTATCCGCCTCGACCCAAATGCACATCTTTGTTGTTGTTGTTATTGAAACGAGTTGACTGTCGGATCATAATCGGAAATTGACAATTTGTCATGTCACGAGCCTCACCTGTCTCAATCGTCGGACTGTATGAAGTGGGAAGCTAGACTTCACTTTTATGAACGTAGCAGAGGCATGGTTCGGTGTGATAAATTCTCCATAGAGCCGTTGTGAAGGCCGTGGACGTTGATTTATAATTTTATTAGATTTTAAAGCTGATCGCACCCAAAACATAACAGAATCAAGGTACAATCATGATCCCGCAAAACAAGTTTTCGAAGGAATTCGTTTATTCGGATCTGTTAGTGGACAATAGGTTGGCTGGAATTTCTTCTAGTTTATGCGATGTGTTTAAAAATGGAACTATGTTTCACCTTTAACCCACAGGCGTGGTTCGCAGGACAGCTGAACCTCATTTGTGTGTAAACATTCGTAAATCTTGGTTGAGGTGATTAAATTTGGTTTTGATTACTGATTGAACAAATATTCAAGGTTTATCTGTACAATTTCGGGCTTGATCGATTAGGTCTGTTGGCAGCTGGAGCCTAACAATCTCTTCTTATTTGAGAACGTCTTTTCAAACTGCTGCAGTTTGAAGAATAAAATTAGCTGAAATTTTGCTCATTTATGAAAAAAACATTGGTCTATTTTTTTCTTCAACTTTACAGGGTGATTCGGAACAACTCTCACTTTTAAATTTTGTCAAAATGATTGAACGCTTGCATGATTTTTTGATAACAATATATTCCATATATACTAGGGGAAATGACGGCTTCGGCATGACAGACTATTTTCGGCAACCCAAATTGAAACACTATTTTCACTGAATTTTCTTACGAAAACACTTCGCTGAATGCATGCAAACGATTCTTTATGCTTTCAGCTTCAATTTGACTATATTTTTACCACTGAGAAAACCAATCTAGCAGGGTTTTCTTGAAATCAAGAGAAAATTTTCATTACGTCGAATGTAACAAAGGTAAACAAAGTCGAGCTATCAGTGTCAATCGATTCTCCTGCTATTACACTATGTACTGTCCGAATATAGGATCAAATCCCATTTTTAAATTTATTTACCAGTCAAATTGCTTTTTGACGTAATCACCTTCCGATCAAAATAGTTTTCGATGTTACTTAAGTCACCCAATTTCTATGGAGATGCCGTTTGACTTAAGTAACAGCGCTGAGAAACCCGTGAAAAGTGTACGTTCGTCGTTTCGCTTTCTCATTATTAAATTGAATAAATCGAACTGTTTGTTGCTTTGTTGTATGTTGATGATTTCGGTGGTCCTAAAATGATGAATGGGCTGCACGTAAGGAGACGTAATTGATAATTCTCCCGAATATCCTGGTAAATACACTTTGACTTAAGTAACAATAGGGGCCACCAAACGACGTATAATAACTTTTGACTCAAAAACCAATATTTCTTAGCATGAAAGCTAGCGATTTGCATTTGTATGATTAAAAACTCTGCTAAATATGTTAAACATTGCTATCAATATGAAATTATATGTGTTTAATTCGAAATAGGAATAACTTTTCGGTCATCAAAACAAAACTTTATTTTTTCGGATTGGTGCGAATGTTACTTACGACATAATGAAAATTTGCTCTTGAAATGAAACACACGTACTACAAATTGTAGCTGATTTCGAGTTGCCGATAATAGAACAGCAGATTTACATGAAGTTCAAATGGAACGGTTGCCGAAGAAAAACTGGTTGCCGACAATACTCGCTCTCACTAGAGAAGATTGGAGCTTTGTAAAAGCGTTTCAAACAGTTTTTGACAATTCTTTCGACTGAAATTGTTAGAGCAGCTGGCAGCAAAAGATTATAAACAAACCAATACTGCATATGTGTGCGTCCCATATAGAAAAAGGCTATAGAAAGAAGGTCGCTGCTTAGGTTGCCGAGAATACGTAAATTCCCCTACATAATAAAAATGGGCATAAGATTGAGTGCGTGAATGAATTTTCATAATATGTACATAAATAACCTTCAACTTAGCATGCTTTAATTCAAATCTCTCTCCCTTTGCTTTTAATTACCAGCCACATTTGTCACAAAAATGAACCACAGCTGGCACTCACGTTTTAGTTCCACACTTTTGGAGTCCTGGCAATGCGTCAAAGGTCTGATATTGAACGGATTTTCCATAATCCTCTGAAGAGGTTTCAGTTTCTAAAAGATAACACTTTTTAAACAGATTTGTGACAGGATTCATATTTACGTCCATGGCTGCTTGAAATCGAAGACGAATGAAATTTCAAATCCTACTATCAGTACAAGCTGATATTTGTACACACTTTAAATCAAACGTACTTGAACATATACCCATCTACCCATTGAGAATTGCATATTTGTGAAATCGGTGACAGTTATTCTGAATCACCCTGTATTAAAATACGTTTAGTACGAACGACGTTATAACAGCTTAGTTTTATTTATAAAGGGTTAATTGATAAACATACCTAGTTTCAAGGGTCACATTGGTCGCATCAGGACATCCCCCGGGGAAGTTTCCAGTTCCTGATCAAAACTATCACTCATCATGCGACACTTCAAATCACATCAGAATTCAAAAACAAGATCAAAGACAGCCAATCCAGGACCACATTGGCCACATCTAGCCATGTTTCGGGTATAGACTGTTCAAGTTATACTTTCAGTCCAAACATTTATGTTTCACTACTTAAGCTTAATGCTTTCTTGAGCATGTTTTAAGCACTACTCATAAGCAACATAGAAAAATAATAAACAATATGTATGAAGCATTCAGACATGTAACGAAAAAGGCACCGATGAAGTCTGCAAGTAGTAAACGAAATACGCGTATCTGTCAAAAGATAAGCAATTATAACGGAATTTAAAGGAAATAAACCAACCCACTCAAAGCTCTTCATAAAGGGATTCCGTCAAGAGGTTCGACAAATTTAAAGGATATATTATTTGCTGCTCGCACTGTTATTAAAGAATCCGGTTATGAAACCAGGGTCCCAATAAGATCGTTGACCGTTAGCTCGATTGGACCTTGAATAAATCAACTTTGCAAAAGGTCAGCTTCATGTGTCTCTGCGAGGTTTCCAAAATCTACCAACTATCTACTCATTCCCATTGAAAAGTTGTGCAACATTCCAGTGCAGAAACCACCGGTCCTGAGAATTAGCATAATATATAACAACGCTTTCAGAGAAGATGGGAGCACTCCCAGCTGCGTTTAAAACAGAGAAGATTGTCAACTGTTGATAATGCAGACGAAAGGCCATCCAGTTTGTCTGTCGGTATGTTCAATCAATTACTAAATACGCGCAGAATACATACTCGCATGGTGTAATCACCTGACGACTTGATTAGCTTGCAAGTGGTTTAGGTGGACGTATATTTATCCAACTGAAGATGTTTCCTCCGAAAAGTGTAATCAAGGCACCTCTTGCTCGGAATCCGTTAATTACCTGAGCAAATATATCCCAAAATTGTTTGATGGACTATTGCCACTCACGCGGAACGTCTACAGCGTTTCTAATTGTTGAAACCGGGCGTTCAAAAGTGGACTCACCGCTGGATGCTGCCAAAGTAAGGAGGCAACCATAATGTGAACAAATTCTTGTGGCCGATTGATTCAAATTTGGTGCATCTCCGGTAGAAGAGGTATAGCACTCGTCTGGAAACTTGACGTCATACAAGTGGGATCACATTTCAAAGTTGTTTGAAACAAGGAACGAGGAAATTTGGATGATTGATTCGACTCGGCTTAGAAAAAAAAACAATTGGCGATGATGGTAGCCTCTCGAAGACGTCGCCTTTGAACTTGTGCCGGATGGTTTGCTTCCCACTCGAATATATTTGAGTGGTGCAATAAGACTAATGGAATCATCAAAGGATACTACTGCATTTGGAAATAATACAGAGTTGCGATTTCTAAGTTTTAATCTGGCGATCAAAGCAAGATGCGTCATCTTATTTTATTTCCAACGCACTATTTATGGTAGTGTTATCAAATGTTATAATATCAATTCAAACAAATCAAATCCACACTACTACGTTGTAAGCTATACTTAACATTCAATGTATGTCAAACTATTTTATGCCCCTCATAGAGAAAATAAATTCCTACACATCGTATCATTTCGCAGTTTGAATATCCCTGCCTAGAAGTTGATTTGTACGGGAAAAAAAGTTTTATTTATTACACACAAAACCAGTCTGAGACGTTCTCGGTGGGTCTCATCTCCCCGCGTTATTGACAGTGAACTTGGTGGTCAGTTTTTTCCTGTTCTCCTCCAGCATATGTGCGCGCAAATAGTAGTTTGAACGTCGCAAGCTGTTGGAAATTTTGCGATTTCAAATTGCCTCCACTCAACCATCGTCGGCGGTCAATGAATCTTGTTTTGGATTGGACTTGACGATGATGCGTGAACCCATGGCTAAGTACATGCGTACAGTGTGAGTATTTGACGGAAGAGGGGTGAAAACACAACAAAGGGTTCGTCGCTAATGGATTTAGCATTTAAATTACCCGATCTGTGGCAATGACATGCCTACGGATGATACGATAATTATATGTACTGAATGTACATGTTCAATTTCAAGTGTACGTGTTACGCAAAATGTTTGATAAGTTGTCGTGTTTCGTTACGAGAAATGATGGTGATTGGGAGACTTGCTGAAGGTCAAGTGAAATTGATTTTCAGGAAACTAACGAAGAAATCTTCGGTTGATTAATTTTTCCGGATGACTGAAGACAAATTTGTGCAAAATCCATGTTCACGAATTTATGAGACTTGAAAACATTCCAGCATCGCTCGGTCGGTGTTCGTTGTTGGTCACTTTCCAGCTGCAGACAAATCCTACTGATTGCCGAGCGAGATAATGTTTTGAGGACGCGCTCAACCGGAATATAAATGAGACAGGTCATAATGTGAAACAAGATTGCCAGAATAAATCTTCTTTCCGCCTGTTGCACAACGGTTTTGGGTTGGATGTTTCACCACGCGTTATGGTTTGCAGTCATTTTTTTCCTGTGATTAAGTAGGGTAAACGCTTTTATAGTAGCGGTACGTTAGAAGTGTTAGGTTCTTATAGTTGTGTATTGAGTCTCCATGCACAACTATAGGAACCTAACGCTTCTAACGTACCGCAACTATAGGAGCGGTTCCCCTAGTCTTATGCATATCAAAGAAAAGCGCTGGTTTTTGGTATATTTCGGTGCCATAACCATATTCTACACAGATAAAAATTCTGAATTTTAATTGTGATGTAAACATTCATTCACGTAGACTTGTATTTCATTTCACGCAACCGAGCAACTTGCAAACAATGTTGTTTACAAAGATGGGCTATTGTATATAATATTTGCTACATTGCATGAAATGTGTCAGAGCTTTATATGATATATAATGTAAACGTATATGATATGTGACGCTCCATTTATGTGCATCATATTGAACAGAAATTTGGTAATGGTATTGATTGACAGAGCTATTCACAGAAACTTGCTACTAGAACAGAGGATCCCAATCTTTCGGCCGCGACCCACTGATTTCAGGGTTGTAATCAATAGTTGAAACTATCATTTTTAATACAACAACTTATCTACCTAATTTGGTCCCTTAAGGAGCCTTTACCCTAGTCCAGTTCACGATTTGCTTCCTATGTCAATTTCCTCAACGCGCGCCATTCCACCGACACTTGCTCGTAAAAAATCAATCGCAATACGTCAAATGCTTATGATCGTGCACTTTTCTATTAGCATGTTATGAGAAAATCGCATAGGGGAAACGCTCCTAAAGTTGTGGTACGTTAGAAGCGTTAGGTTCCTACAGTTATGCATGGAGACTCAATACACAACTATAGGAACCTAACGCTTCTAACGTACCACAACATTAGGAGCGCTTACCCTACTACCTAACTTCAAGTTAGTTATTGATATTTGAATTGGCAATGTGAATTTTTCTTCTCTTGTACTCTTACGCTATTCTTATGCAATAGCGACTCACTCACTGTTCCTTTTAAGTTACGGTACGTTAGAATCGTTAGGATCCTATAGGGTTTTTGACGTTTAATCGACACACACTACTGCACCATTTACATTAAACGAATGCGAGCAAGAGGGAAACAGATTAGTGGGAGAACAATCCGTCCATTCATCCATGTGTGCTAAATAGAGAAAGACTATTAAAGGCCAAAAAGGTCTATAGTTGTGTATGAAGTCCCCATGTACAACTATTGCAACCTTACACTTCTAACGGACAGTATATTTCATAGGTTCATACACGCAAACCGAAAATCTATTACAATTTATGTTAGTTCCGTTTCCTATCATCCTCTGTTCATGAACATCGCAACGATTGTTATAAATTGACCATGCAGGCAATGTAATGGTTTTTTGTCTTTTTTATTTCGTGTTCTATCTACGCTTTCGACTATATCAGTAAGCTTGTAGAACGACGCACATTGTAGAACATTGTAAAACGACGCACACACTTGCCTCGAATCTCTCCAGCAGAAAAAGCATACGAAGTCGAGTATGCGAGAAAATGAACGCTTCATGTTTGCTTTTAGGCTATTCAAATTCAGAAGCATGGAGAGAGCAGTGGAGAAAGCACAGGTCTGATAATCGTAACGCTTGTGGATCGAGTCCAGTCAGCCATCTGGTTCCTAATTTTTTCGAAATAACTAATTTACCTCACTAATACACTCTACATTTTTCGTTCTCCAATTTTCTCGCATTGGACCGCAGCTAGGTATATCGCATCCTCGGTTCATGCGGTCTCCACTAACATCCTCTGATGATGAATCTCACATAATTGTAAGCGAATCTTACATCCCCCGGTTGGGTGTAATTCCAAATAATAACATTTTAGCTCCAATGAGCAATTGCAAGCCTGATTAGGGGAACCGCTCCTATAGTTGCGATACGTTAGAAGCGTTAGGTTCCTATAGTTGTGCGTCGTTTACCCTACAATAACAGCACACCAAGTGTCAAAGGATAGGAAACAATAGAAGATTCCATCAAACACTATTACGAAGCAGTGATGCCATAGCTTTCAATTCAAGACAAATCTATAATATTAGGCCAAAGTTTGTTATACAGTTCCAAGTCCAGTCCAAGTTAAAGTCTGCAAAAAGCATAAGATGAGTACCAATTTCATCTGAAATTAATATTAGGAAAATTCTATGCAACAATCAACATTACATTCTAGCAACAAGGCTGGCTGTGAAACTAGAACTGACCAAGAGAAACTTCTCTGCACGGGTTAAACAAATGGAAACATCCCAAAGGCAGGCGAATTTCTGCAACTTCTAGAAAACGGTTAGTAGGGTAGAGCGCTACTTCGTCGTAATCATGCTTGGCATACACAGTTTTGGTCACGAACTGCTCATTTGCTAATAACTTTGTACACAGTTGACGAACATAGTTCTTATTGAATCAGTCGATAGAATAGAGTTTCATCTAGTTATAAATACGTACAAAAAAGTAAGTTTTAATTCTAAAAATAAACTGTATGTGTTTTTGCGATGTAAAATTAAGTGAGAAATGCTCGCTGCACATCTCGAACTTTAAGTGTAAAAATTCAGTGGTGTTGATTCAAATGTTAATATTTACCTACTCCTTGAATGTCTACAGTAAACTGTGATCCTAATCGATCAATTACTTTAAAGAAAAATACATTTCAACAACTGAGTGAAAAGTTATTAACAAATGAGCGGTTGGTGTGTACAACTGTGCACGCCAAGCAGGGTCGTAATCGCCTATTTCCGTTCTATCGATCAGAAAAGATCAATAATATCAATGATTTCACTTCGCACAAATCAATAATAAGTTTGTTCCGATGCGTTAGTTCATTAGCTACAACATAAATCCTATTAGAGCGCATTGTATGAATATTTACGCTCATTGTTCTCAAAACAAAAGAAGCACTTCTAGCGAATCCCCTTTTTCTACGTTTATCCGAAGGACGAAGAAAATCTAATGGCGTTTCAATGCGTTAGAACGGAATTGAAACTCGTAGAACGAATTTAGAAGCAAGAAGCAGTATTAGATTTTAAACAAAATCTCAACAATTTGTGACTCTTTGTCAAATCG
This sequence comes from Ochlerotatus camptorhynchus, assembly GCF_037179485.1. Lineage (NCBI taxonomy): Eukaryota > Metazoa > Arthropoda > Insecta > Diptera > Culicidae > Ochlerotatus > Ochlerotatus camptorhynchus. The sequence goes on along the minus strand of NW_027040579.1, from coordinate 1,800,370 downwards.
TACCGTATGGAAAGGTGAATAAATTTGGAAGTCATCTTTGGTAGAAATATTCCATTTTTAGTTTATTCTCGTTCAGAAAAGAGAGGTAAAGCGCGGGTTGTGCTTAATAGGACGAAAATCGAAAACCCAATTCAGGATGACATTTATAATCTTCAAAATTACAGTGATTTACATGTGATCACATATACTTCACATCACATAGCTTTATAGTAATGTGCAAAAAGTAGGAGTTTTCACCACTTGTTTAAGCCGTTCCCTACCTTATGTTGGTTGCTATTTAAGAGGACATTTTCTCACGGGAGCAACAATCAATAGTTTCGTCGTACACAGCAAAAAAATAATTTTGATATCACGTCAAAGTGGATGCACTACAATCGTGTCGAAAATATGGCGTAATATTACTTGCTAAAAAGGACAAAATTATCATTAATACAATGCATGAACTGACATTACACTGCTTTTACTGCATTTGTTTATTTATGTGGTCATAAAAATTACATGAAATTTTCGACATGATTGTAGTGCATCCACTTTGATGTGATATCAAAATTATTTTTTTGCTGTGTAGCTCACATGAATGTGATGAAAACAGGGGTTAGGATGACTGTAACAAACTACTCTTTCTCTTGCACTGCGATGCAAGTGTGAAAGAGTAAGCTGTTTTGTTCTGTCATAGGGCTTAGATCTAATTTAGGGCCTACGGCCAACTGTACTCAGAGTTAATATTTTTGCAGCGAGTAAATTTGAGTAACTCATTATTACTCAAAGTTGATCAAAGTAGTCGAACATTCATCAACAAATAAGAATTAAAAACTGTTTTGATAAACATCAACTGTCAGAGTGATCTTTTTCGTAATATTTTCATATATTGATACTAATATTAACCAGGCAAATTTAATTCATTTACAGCACATTAGCCAGATATGCTAAATCTTGAAAAAAATGTATGTTCAGGTTGTGTGACGTTAAGCTTATCCAATCCAAATTAATCAATTCACAAATCCGTCTAAACTGCTGCGAAACCGTGTGAGGGTCGCTACGGGAGATTTTAGCTTGGATTGGATGATTAACTTGGAGAATTGTTGAGTCAAGCGGAAGCCTTTATTTAAGAGTGGACAATAAAATAGAAAACTAGCTAGATAGATAGGGTTACGGTATGTAATGTGGGTCTAGTCCTTTCATTCGGCCTATCACGCAAATAAATAATTAATTAAGGAATATTACACAAAAAATAAGGAAAATATTGATCACTGATGGTTGATAAATGTGTACCACACACAAATCAATTTATATCACAACATTTCAATACATTTTCAGCTCTCGTAAGTAATAAAACTGGTTGAGAATATCACAATGTTCGGAGTTTTTAGCCGCCATGACTTATAAGGTTAAGATGGGAAGGTTGACTGACGATCATCAAATGGCCTGATTATGGCATTTATTGATTGGAATTACCTGATAATACACACTAGACGTAAAACTTACAGTTGCTGTTTGAATATTTTATGTTTATTTTAATTGTTTAACAACGTTTTCACAAGTAAAACATGGACCCAACTTTAGGGACACATTTCTTTTCTATGTTCCTAACTATGGCCCATGAAATTCATTTGACAGCATATAGCAATAAGAGTAACGTCAACAATGTTGTTTTGCATTTGGATGATAAGGAACGAACAGGAAGGGAGATTTTTTCTGCCAAACCTGTATAATGAACATCACAATGTTCTGATTTAGATATTCTGCGGTCAAAAGACGATAAGCGAAATTTTTAATTTTTAATTTTTAAATTGAGTGATTTAATGTAGTTTTCGTAAAATTTTCTCTAAGAAATGTTTTGAGGAATGAAGAGCATTAAGTTAACAGTGATAGTGATAAAAAAAAATACATCAGAAAACGTTACCAAGAGCGTTTTTTTGAGGATCAAACAAGATAGGACGAAGTTGCATCCATAAATAGACCCAATTTGGGGACAATAGACCCATATTACATACATTTCCCTCGTGAGTTATTGTCTTAAAAAAAGTAAGTTTTTCAACTTTTCGTGGTTTCTGATAGCAAACGACATGATAAGCATATCTAAGCATACCATTTAGCAGTAGAATATCGTTTGCAGGTAAATTCATTGATGAGTTATGATTAAAAACGTAATCGATGGCTGCATATTAGACCGAGGTTAGGGACGTATACCCTATATAGCTCCACAGAAGATGCCATTAACAGTAAACTCGTTGTCGAAACATCCAGAAAGGTGTGCATAATTATGGACGTTTTAAGCAAATTTGGGATCTACAATTGTATTTGTAAACTACAGTAATTCAAATTACATAGATCGAATTTATGATGAAGGAAACTCAATATCCTTCTTGAGTTTCCTTCTTTATTTGAATTTACCTAGCATAAAGTTTTGAATAAACAAATATGCCTAGACGATGAAAAGCTTCTTTTTTACGAATGCAACACTCTAAGCTACGATTACCTAAAATTATCGGTTATTTTTACCAATAAAAATCGTTACTTTTTACTTAAAATTTGATATTTTTTTACTATAAATGAGGACATTTTTAACGTTAATTATTGGTAATCCATAATGGTGGATAATTTAGGTGGGTGCACTTTCTTCGATTATCGGTAATGTTTACCGATATCTAGGTATTCTCTACCGACTTTAGGTATGCACATCTTAGCGTGAATCTTTTCATGTTGATGGTGACCATTGAATGATGATTGTCTGCATTCAATTCAGGTGAAAACTAAAGGGTGATACGGTCAAAATTTGGTCAAGGGAAAACGCGTGTAAATCGGTGAAGCCGTTTATTTAAAAAATCAAATTAAATTTCTTTTTCAAGTTCAATTAGTATAAAATTCAGGAAAAATATTCAGTTAGGCTTCCGCTTTTCCAAATCTGAATTGCCGGGCCTTACGTTTGACCCCTGCCATCAGATTTTGTACAGCCACCTTGTCCACCTTCTTCGCCGCAGAAAGCCAGTTTGCCTTGAACTGCTGCTCGCCCTTAGCAGTTTTTTTTGGTCTTCTTTAGGTTCCGCTTGACAATAGCCCAGTATTTCTCAATTGGGCGGAGCTCTGGCGTGTTGGGAGGGTTCTTGTCCTTGGGAACCACCTGCACGTTGTTGGCGGCGTACCACTCCATGGCCTTTTTACCGTAATGGCTAGATGCCAAATCCGGCCAAAACAGTACGGAACAACCGTGTTTCTTCAGGAAAGGCAGCAGACGTTTATTCAAACACTCTTTCACGTAAATTTCTTGGTTGACAGTCCCGGAAGCTATGAAAATGCTGCTTTTCAAGCCACAGGTACAGATGGCTTGCCAAACCAGATATTTCTTTGCGAACTTTGACAGTTTCATGTGCTTGAAAACATCTGCTACCTTTCCCCTTCCTTTTGCCGTATAAAACTCCTGTCCCGGAAGCTGCTTGTAGTCAGCTTTGACGTAGGTTTCGTCGTCCATTACCACGCAGTCAAACTTCGTCAGCATCGTCGTGTACAGCCTCCGGGATCGCGCTTTGGCCGTCGTATTTTGTTTATCATCGCGATTTGGAGTCACTACCTTCTTGTAAGTCGATAGTCCGGCTCGTTTTTTGGCTCGATGCACGGTTGTAGACGATACACCCAGCTTATTTGCGGCATCTCGGAGAGAGAGGTTAGGGTTTCGCTTGAAACTACCGGCAACTTTCTTTGTCGTCTCAGCGGCTTCCGGTTTTCGATTTCCCCCCGATCCAGACTTCCTGGCTGTCGACAAACGTTCCCCAAACACTTTAATTACATTTGTAACGGTTGATTTGGCAACTTTTAGCGATTTTGCCAACTTTGCGTGCGAGTAGCTCGGATTTTCGCGATGCGCGAGCAAAATTTTGATACGCTGCTCTTCTTGCTTGGACGGCATTTTGACAACTGAAGAGTGAATTTCAAAATCAAAATAGGAGCAACATTCTACACACACACACCTTCAAAATGAGGGGTGTTCAGGTTTTTTAAATGCAAAATTGAAAGAAATACGTCAAGTTGATATTGACCAAATTTTGACCGTATCACCCTTTACTTAGTAAGGTTTAACAAAAATGTACGAAGATTAAGGGATTTGAGAATAGTGATCCAGTACGATACGTCAATGGATGGTGATCGGTTTGAAACTTCTGAAATGTTTGCTTCGCCAAACATCTGACGGCGACATTTGGGAAACAAACACGTACACAAACAGGTTGCTATGCTACCGTGCATTCAATACTGAGCAACTCGAGTTACTCAGAGCTACTCAAAATTAACTTCAATATTACTCATGAATAAAAGCTGTCTTGCCCCTAGGTTTTTACTGTAGATGAATTCTAAATTTATTTACCTTTCGTAAGTACCATAAAATTTGCAAAAGAGAAACAAATTGTTGAAATATTGTTAAAAATCTAACACCGCTGAGCATGAGCATGAGCATGATTGACTGCCCACGGTTGCTACTCTGTTATTGCCAGACCAGATGTAATTACACAGAGAACCAATAGACGATGCTTGGGACTAGCAATCATCCTCAATGTGTAAAAACTGGTGATCTCAAACTAGGCAATACCAGCGCCGGCCGCACCCGAACACAGGTCAAGAAAGGAAGGGGTAGGAATGTGTTAACGTGACACTCGCTTTGATGGAAGCCGAGAACACCTCTGCACTTCCACGAGGAATCACTGGGATATTGGGTAATAGCAACAATCAATACGAAACTAACGATTTTAAATTGGCTCACTACTTGACTAGCCTATTGGTCCCTAGCAAATCAACTAACGTACCCCATTCTAGTCGAAATTCCAGTACTACAGTTTGTTTTGATTCGCTATGAAAGTATGACAGATAAAATGAGGGGTTAGTGGATTTTCCTATGTTTCGAGGGGTGAATCGATTAGCTTGGGACCGAAGATAGTACCAGAGCTGAGCCAAAAAGTTGAGCTCGTTTCTTCGGGACTTTCTGGTCTTAGAGTTACCTCTGTGGTAATAGGGTTGGGTTTGCAGTCCTAACGCGAAGGAGCTTGGGATTGAACCCACGGTCTACTGCTCAGTAAGCAAAAACGTTTGCCACCAGGCAGACGAGCTCCTTTTTAATCATTGACGAATCTTGAATGTGGATGGGCTTGAGATTAGACTCATGATGTTCTGCTCAGTAAGCAAACCGGTTGCTCTAAGGCCACCGAGTCCCTCATATCACATTATAGCGTTACTCAAGTTTTTAGAACTATTCAAACCCGGCACCGACGACAACGAAAAGTTTTACAAAATACACGATAAAAAAGCGATCTTACCATACATTTTTAATATGAAAGGACCTGGGACCGCGTTTTTCTGCTCAGTAAGCAAGCCACTGAAACCGACGATCTTTGAAATCCTAAAACTTAAAGCTACGAAAGAGTACTTAGGCCTTCATTAAGATCCACTTTCACGCAACGTTCAATGTTTCGATTTTCTCTTTACGCATGGTTCAGGCAATCATAACAAGCTATGACCGACGTGACGATTGTTTAAGACCTGGTTAAACAAGCTATTCAAATGAAACTACGTTCTCGAATTTCACTTGGCATGTAATGAACAACAGAAAAACGCGATAATTCATATTTTCAGCGGTTGATGGTTAATTTTAAATACACTAACGGTACTGCCTACGACTACGACGGCGATTACGACAGTGACTACGACGGAGCCTATGACAACGACAACAGCGAATTTGTAACTTACCATTTGTCTAGGATAAACACCTTTGCCCGGCACCTCCACTGGTTCTTCATGTCCTCTATCTGTCACTGTTTGCAAAATATCTAATAGCAATTACCTTTGTTGTAATACTTCCTGTATTGCCATGGTCATCTGGGAGGAGGGTCGCATCTAGTGCTTTCCCCAGGAACCGTTCACGGCCACCAGCTACCGACCGTCCAGTCTTGGGCGTATCTAGCGAGACATCCTTCAGCTTACTCACAATCTCCGACACTCAATGCAAATCGCAGGCACACTTACGCTAGTTAGACAAAAAAATCACACACACCCTAGCAAAGAAACGGATCCAATAAACGGCACTCTCGCGAAAGCACACCCGTCGTCGGTGAACGGCCAAAAAAAGGAATAGGTGGGCAATTTTGTGATACGGATTTCCAAAATCAACCGGGAATGCACGAATTTCACCACACCCAACTGCGAAACACGTTCAGAAGCACTTTTGGTACACTTTCGTTCGAAAACACTTAATTTTTATTCAAAAATAGTTGCGAGTGAGCCAACATCATTACCGCGTAAATAAACTAAAATTAAAATTATCACTCGCGATGCCACAAGGACCGGGAGAAAAAAATATCAAACAACGCAGATAGCGTTAAATCTTCTGTTGCTTGCAAACATGATGAATCATGTTTTCTTTCTCGATTCTAAAACTTCTCGGAAAGCGAGAAAACCACCACTCACACACGTATAACCGCCCGGGAGGCAGAGTGCCAGCGCTAATCCGGCAAATGCAACCGAAAACTATGAAAGCGAATGCACGCACAAAACAGAGAACAAACTTAAAATACAACCGTATCCAAAGGCGTTCGAAACTCGACCGTCAGTTAAAAATCTAACACTGCTTCTTGACTCTAAACTCAGGCTACAGATTCTAAATTAAGCCTCATGCATTGAAATGCCATTCAAATGCCTTTGAATTCGATTCGGCCTATCGGATTAATAGCGAATTCGTTTATTATCGGAGTTGGAACCAGTTCCAATCCAGTGCGAAACCAAACTTTTTGTCAGTGCAAACCTCAACCTGAGCTGGGTTTCAACGACGTTTGTCAGAAAATAAGCACACCCAATCTTGATACCCGATCCAGGTTGGAACTGAATAATAATTGAATTCGCTATAAGATAAAAATTGATTGGGTCTACCATTTAATTGGTTTCAGGCCTTAACTTATTCTCAGACGTCATTTTGATCAAATAGGGGAAATGGATGTAATATCAGCCTACATGCCCCTAATTTGGGCCCATACTTAAATTCAGCTTCTATTCAATACCTGCAAGACGCAACATAAGATCTCGAAAACAAAAGGCGCACTTGAAGTGTACAAAAGGTGCATGCGAATTTATATTTCTTTCCGTTCGATAGGTCCAAGAGAAACCCAATGGCGTTTCAATGGCTATTAGGCCCAAGAAAACCCGTGCACCAATGAGCCGCCAGAAGCAGTTTTGCATCTTCAACAATAAACGAATATTTCGCGACCTCTTATCAGAACTAACGGTACATACGGAAATGTAAATAAATTTGGAAGCCATCTGTAATAATAACACTCCGTTTGGTGCTAAACTACGCTAGATTAAGAAAGACTACGTGTGGGTTGTCCTTAATAGGCTGGAAATGGGGTAATTAACTCTAGTTTAAAATTCCGCGCACTCGATATTTTTTTCAAAAAAAATATGTATTTTGCATTTTATAATCTCAGTGAAAATGAAAATAAACGCATGTAGGCGATTACTCACAGCCCACGCAGAGCTTGGTACTGAGAAGACAGAGGTAATTTGGATATGCTTGAAGATTTAAATTTGTGAAATTATATTTGCTCGTTAATGGTTCTTTGGTGAACGTTCGTGCTCTTGCACTTTTAAATGATGAGCGTGAGCCATCAAAGAAGGCATAATCGTCGCACGGCCGATAAATCTAACTCATATTTGATTTGCGTTCACTCAAACTCGCAAAAACGTAAGTCATTGTTGCACTGAGTAAAGTTCTCCATGATTTTTCAAGAAAAATTATTCAAATATGAGGAAAATCGAGAGAGGTTTCATTCAGACTATTAGTACTCCTACACAGCTAAAAAAAAGTAGTGTAAATTTCCGTTACTATGTTGCACATAAATGGAGCGTCATACATCATACAAGTTTAGATTACTGATCGTGTAAATTTATGAGACATGTCATGCAATATTCCAAATATTGTATGCAACTGTCCACTTTTGTTTGCAACATTTATTGCAAGCTGCTAGTTTACGTGAAAAGGAAGTTTACATGTATGATGTATGAATGTTTGCATGCATGGATGTTTACATCGCCAGTAAAATCCAGAATTTTTTGGTGTGTAGACTGAGTAAAATTTTCGGCGATAATCCACATATTCGTGCAGAATTTTGAGGAAAATTTTACTCAGTCTATGAGTAACCTACGTTTTTTTGCGATTTTGAGTCTAACATTACTCAATGTTGAGTTGAGTTGAAGCTCTGAATTATGATAAATCATTCAGAAAAGCAAGATTAATTTGTTAAATAACCCAACTTTAATAGTTGCTTCAAAACACTTTTCGTATCACCCACTATTATCTACCCATTTTTTTTTTGCCTTGCCATGAAAAGGTAAAGATAACTGTCAGAGGCGCATTATCCTTTTCTATGTCAGTATTAATTCCTCGCATTTTTGGTTTTTATGCTTATCAGAACCAAAGTGCAACCAAAAACTCTTGATAACTTTTCTAAAAAAACATTTATTTGATTTATTTCACAAATTATTGATACAGATATCGTCACAGATTTGCTGTAAAAAAACGACGATGAAAAGTTTTTTTTTGCGAAAACACAGGTTTGAATTTGGCAACCCTGCTGATTGCTACTCGCGATTTGAGCATTTTCAATCAGACGTTAGAGATGCCCTGAATCCTACCCCAATTCTCAGCACACTTTAGATTCAGCTCGAAAAATAATAATATTAAAGTTCAACTGTTCCAAAGCCTGTCTGCATCATAATTATCATTATGCAAGTTAGATTCCCGTAGCCACTCCGGAATAGTAGAACAAATAATCATTAACATACAAAATAGTGATGTCACGATTGCACTTTCCCTGCGTGTTTTATTGATTGGTTCATTACAAAGTAATTTTCCTGTTTATCACTCGTGTGAAGATTCGCAAAGCCGTTGGCTGATGATTAATAGAGCCACCGTGGATAATTTATTTAAAAACAAGCAAATAATTGTGAGCATAGCTAACATATGGCTTACACAGTCCTATTAGCAGCTCATGATCACGCCAAACACTTGTTATCATTGTGATGAGGATTAATAGTCTCTAGTAAATCTTGCCATGTTGTCCTGGCAACCACAAATATGCGATTTAGACGGTCATGGCCGCCTCGATATCAAGCACCTCCCGATCCAAGGAGTTTGAATTTGTTTAATAAGTTGACCGACAGTTCGCTCACTAAAGTGAGTATTACCGGTAATTAGACCCTCCTCCACATTAAAAAATTTGCTGACCTTCGTCCAATCCATTTGCTGTGCACCGCATCCTCCACAGCCATTAATTACTCGTACACATAAAATTGATCCATCTCAAAGTTGCACTCCCTGACTAGTAGCTGACGTCTGCTAGATTGGTTTTCCGTAACAGCACACATTGCTAAGCTTATACTTATGGTAATAAAAGAAACATAGTCAAGGCCACACGAAGCAATTCGATACATCCTCCCATTATTGGAAAGACGCGGGAGATAGTATCTCTCACCGGACAGGAGATTCGCACGTTAATTGTATCTGTTGAAGCCGCTCAAGCCTGCTCGTGTATCTTTCCATCGGTGTGAAAACCAAGAAACCGGATAAGTCACGGGTTTAGTATCTGGCTATTACACCGTTTTATTCAGTGATTCCTCATAAAGCTAGCTAAAGCAGACTTTATTCAATTACTTGAATGGGTTAGCACAGGCTGCCCGCACAACAGGCTCAGTGGTAGCAAAGTGGACGCAACCCCTGCACTTATTGTTTGAATAAAAATGCTGTCTGACTCCCTGGACTCCCATCACAAACGACGAAGGTGGTTAGCTAATTTACTTTAAGTATAATTTGCATACATGGATAACGTTCCGTTTGGCTAATCTTTTGGAAATCTTGATCTAAGCTAACTACCGACAACGGTCGGTGGAAGTCATCTATAAGGCAATTTACAGCGAAACTCATTCTGTTTGCTCACAGTCCGCATAGTATTACGTCACATTGGTCATCTCGACAGCGTATAAAAAGAACTCACTGAAGCTACCTACTTAGAATTCATGAGTCCATCGTCAATCGTTGTTACTGGCTAATTACTCAGTCGCTCGTCTAAAGGTAAGCTTTCCAACACCAAAGCTTGTCGGATGAGAAATGCTATTAAAAGCAAACAGTTGCTTCTGTGGTCATTCGTGTTGCCCATTATCGCACATTTTCAATCTTTATATTTAAATTGGCTTGTTTTGTCGGCAGATTCTACAGGTAGGAGTAAATTGTTGCTGTGCGGACACAACTCGGATGCTCAGATGGTGTGTCATAGCTAAATAGAACAGGAAGGGGTTTTCTGATCACAGCGCTGGCGGCTCTTGTACTTTGCATAGATTGTTTATAATTAAATAGAAATGAAACAGAGCAGCATTAGGGGGCGTTACATCTAAATCATATTTCCAAGATGCTCAAAAAAAAATTCACTGTTGCGAACAGTGTTGGAAAAGTTCATCAAAACTTACTATGACTCGCGAACTTTTCCTTTGGTAAACTTCATGAACTATTGAGAACTTTTCCAACCCTGGTTGAGAATCAGTCTTCAAAAGCAATTTCTTTCGTTTATCGTATCCTAATCAATATTTATTTCTTTACCGTACTACACAGTTCGAAAAAGTAGTGCAAATTTCTGTTCAATATGATGCACATAAATAGAGCCCCTGATAAACATGTCATTGGGGGTCTCCCTTAGCTCAGTCGGTAAAGGCGCAGTTACAAAGCAAGACCATGCTGGAGGTGGCTGAGTTTGATTCCCGGTCCGGTCTAGGAATTTTTCGGGTAGGAAAATTTCTCGACTTCCCTGGGCATAGAAGTATGATTGGACTTGCCACACAATTATACCAATGCAAAAATGGTACAGGCATCGAAAGCTCTCAATTAATAACTGTGGAAGTGCATCTAGAACACTAAGTTGAGAGCACGAAATAAGCTAATATGCGATATGCAATAAGCTTGAAATGCGAAGAAAAAGAAGATGATAAACATGTGCTGGAAATTTCAAAAAGTTTTTATTTGAAATGGCTACATGATTAGCCTGTTTAAAAGGATTAAAAGTGATGTACATGTTCAGGGAATAATAAATAAATTTGTCAAACCTTTGTTGTTGTAGTAGACATTGATTAAAAATGTTAAACTTGAAATGGTTAGTGCACCTGGTAAACATGTTCAGGTTGAAATAGTCAAAAATCTTTCTCAAATTCGGGATTTTTTACTTAGAAAATCCTGGAAAAACCTGGGAAAACTTGAGGCAAATTTACTCATCGCTGAGTTCCTGCACTTTTGGCGATTATGAGTGAACTAAACTCAAATTTGGGTCGTTCTTATTCGCCGTGTAGACATTTTGACATTATGATGCTTTCAAAAAATTTTCACGTTGAGGTATGCGAGAAAAGTTTGAAATCATATAAAAAAAGCTCGAAATTACTTCGAAAAGTACTTTAGAATGGTTCGGAATCACTTCGAAAAGTACTGAATCGCTTAAATACAGTTTGGAATCATTTCGGAAGGTACTGAATCACTTAATAAAATAATTGAACCATTTCGGAAAGCAGTTAATCACTTCAGGAATATTCGACATCACTTCAAATAGGACTGAAGCACTTCATAAAAGTTCTGAATCACTTTTGAAAGTGCTGAATACTTCAGAAATGTTTTGATCACGTCGGAAAATACTATATCACTTCAAAATGTTTGGAACTGTTGTATACAAGATTCGGTAAAACAGTCAGTTACCGATTTAGAATTCAGGAGGTAAAATAATGACATGAATGAATGAGATGATAGAAGCATAAAAAGACAGGTAGAACGAAAAGGGAAAATAAAGTTGTAAAGTTTGAGAGTGGAAATAAATCCAATCAGAAGTATTGTGGTGATAAACTGAAGAACACTGTTCTTTTAACAAAGTACCGAAAACCTTAAATTAGTGTTAAGGCATGTTAGATGCTAAAGTAGCATATATTTTAGTGGCGACGAGGATAACCCAGACAACCAGAATGCACGTATATTTAAAAATGTTTTCGTGATATACAAACATATATACAAACAAACAAGTCGTATAGAATGCAAAGAAATGGCTTATACGTACAAAAGTGGAGGCCATAAAGTTGTAAAGTTTGAGAGTGGATATAAATCCAATCAGAAGTATTGTGGTGATAAACTGAAGAACACTGTTCTATTAACAAAGTAGCGAAAACATCAAATTAGTGTTAAAGCGTGTTAGATGCTAAAGTAGCATATATTTTAGGAACCACTTCTGAACGTATTGAATCGATCCATAACAGTTTGGAATCACTTTAGAAAGTACTGTATCACTTTAAAAGTGTCAAAAGCCACTCCAAAAAGTACTGAATAACATCAAAAAAGATCTGCAGATCAGAAAAAAAGAAATCACTTTGAAGAATACTAAAACATTGCGGAAAGTTCACTTTAGAAATATTTGGAATCCCTTCGAAAAATACCGATCACTTTACGAACGCTCGGAATCACTTCTGAAGTACTGAATTGCTTCAGAATGTTAATAATCACTTCGGAAAGTACTGTATCATTTCAAGTATGTTTGGAATCACTTCCGAAAGTACTGAATCACTTCGAAAAGAACTAAATCACTTTTGAAAAGCTTGTAATCACTTCTGAAAGTACTGAATCACTTCAGAAAAGCTCGGAAATTCTCCGAATAGTATAAAATGACTTAATAAAATTTATGAATCTCTTTGGAAAATATTTAATCTTTCCAGAAAGTTTATAATCGTTTCCGTAAGAACTTTCCGTAAGAAATTTCGGAAAGAACTGAATCACTTCACAAAACTTCAGACAGTACTGTATAAATTTTCGCAAGTTTGCAATCACTTCCTCAAGAACTGAATCACTTTGTAATAAGTGAATCACTTCAAAAAAGTTTGGAATCACTTCAGAAAAATGTTAATCACTTTGGAGAGCACAGAATCATTTGAAAAACGTTTGAAATTTCTTCTGAAAGTACTGAAACAGTTTAGAAAATCTCGGAATCAATTTGAAAAGAACTGAATTACTGCAGAAAAACTTCAGAAAATATTGAATCACTTCAGACAAAGACTGTCAAAGTAACATGGCAAGCTTTATAGAGGTTTTATAGCATTCTACAAGTCCAAATCATGGTCTACATAACCCTCATAAAACCAAAATTATTGGGTATACACGAAAAAAATGCAACAGACAAAAATGATCACCAAAAATTCATTTTAAGTCGGATATTTTTTAAACTCTCAGGGAATATATAAACACATATTAGCTATGTTTTTGCAAAGTTGGTTTATTCATCCTCCTCTCCTAGGTTAAATGCCCGCAACTTGGACTTAACGCTAACCATCAAATCCTGTGCAACACTTGCGCCATCTTTCTTACACCCTTTCATCCACTCTTTCTTCAAATCCTTGTCGTTTCGACCTTCTTTCCGGAGATTGTCCTTCACAATCGCCCAGAATTTTTCTACTGGGCGAAGTTTTAGCGAGTTTGGCGGATTTGCCTCCTTCGGCACAAAAACAACATCGTTGGCTTCGTACCCCTCCATCACCGGTTTTGAGTAATGACACAATGCCATATCCGGCCAAAACAGAGTGTTCTCTTCGTGGGACCGGAGGGAAGACAGCAGGCGCTTCTGGAGGCATTCTTCTTTATATATTTGGCCGTTGTGTACGCATCCAGAGATCGCTTGCCTAATTACTTCTGGGCAAATTTGTCGACCTTCTTCTTCCGGAACTTCTCCGGAACATCCAGATGGCATTGCCGACGAAATACTCCAGGCCGGGGATCTGCTCCAACCACTCGCGATACAGCTTCCTGGCGTAGGATTTGGCCACCGTATTCTGTTTATCGGTTCGGTTGGCCACGTCCCGAATCGAAAGGCTTAGATTGTGCTTGAAGTAATCCCACACCTTCTTGCGTTCACGGGGCCGGTCGTTTTCGCTTTTCTTCCACTGCCAGCTCACCGTTGAGTCATCTGGGTTTCCTTGAACAATTTTTTCACACGGGACGCGGTCGAATTGTCGATTCTGAACTGTTTCGCGATGCACTTGTGGGACTGGACGGGATTTTCCACGACCGCTCCTCTTATTTTTTGTCGAAGCTATTCTTGCTTGGAAGCCATCTCGATAACCACTTGACAGATTGTGATAAATTTTTACCCATGCAATAAAAAGTTATTCACGAAGATAGTGTTTCATTTTTTCGAGTACAATCTTTCTTATAGACACAATGAAGCATGAGAGTGATTAATCACTCGCGTTTGCTACTCTGTTATTACCAGATCACCTGTATTACACAGAGAAACAAAAAACGACTTACAATCGTCTATTGAAGAAACGACTTCTTGACGTTTTTATTCAACTGCATGCTTAATAATACTTGCATTATTTTTAATAATAACTTCTGTTCAGGCTTTGTTCACACAAATCTGGAGAATTTATTCAACCACAACACATTGAAATATTGGTATTGTATAAGATATGTCGAGAAGCTGTTATTCGACTTATATTTATATTAGTTGTAACAGAGCTTATAGGATAACATTTTTGATTATTTAGCGTTTATTAGACATCACTGGTCGTGAGTCACGTGATCGATGATTACTATTTAAATGAATTAGGCGTAGAACTCATATAGAAAAGGGTTGAGCTTGGGGATTGAACTCACGACCTTCTACTTGGAAAGCAGAAACGGTAACCACTACTCTACTGATTTCGTCTTGTTGATAGACTGAACCAGTGCACAGTGGTCCAGAGTGCAGATTTAGGTGGAATGATATGTTTTGAGCCTGAAATTGAAACTTTAGACTATAAGCCTCTTCTACAAAGTTATTCCTTATAGTTAGGCCCTCATTTTTATGACAATGAATTCTAGGGTGGTTCACATTATCATTAAAATCAAAAATCTTACTTTTTTGTTTGAATAAATTAAGGTATACATTCTTCGGCAAAGTTATAGCTGAGCTAATTTCAAGCAACTTTGTTTAATATAACTTTTTTACATCTCTTAAATTGGCCGATTTAGAGCTTTTTTCTTGAATTGAGTTAGGGTGGCTCTTAAACAAACAGTTTTTTTGCTCTAGTTTTCTTATTTCGAATTTCTCAGCAAAGATGTCTTTGAATAACTTTTAGATCTTAAGAAGTAGACGTGTTTTTTTATCAAAGGCAAGTGTCGCTCGAGCCATTCAAAATATTCGTTATTTTATAAATTGCTGTTATGGTTCGAGTGACACTTGCCTTTGATAAAAAACACGTCTACTGAGGATTCATATTTATGAAAAAATCATATATCAATGAAACAGTCATCGGTCGTCATTGAAAAGCAATGCAACTATGTTCTGTCAATCTAATTGACTTTTATTGGTTCTGTTGCCTTGTGAATTTTAGCTAAAACGGCCTCTTTTCTGATTTTTATCTCTCAATCTATGAAATAAACACGAAAACTATGTTGGAATGAAACTTCTAGAACAATATGAGGAACATTATGCCGTACACTACACATTTTTATATCATACGGGTGGAAAATTCGTAGAACAAATACTTTAAAATTCTTCACTTTTTAAGATATCTTCGAGCATGAAACTAAGTCAAACTTCAATAAAATCACTTCTAATAGTCAACCTTTGGTGACAAAGTTGATACATGACACATTAAACTTTGCTATGAAAGTTGTTACAGCAGCTTTCGTTGTTTCAGTCTCGAGATACAAATATTATAAGCCGTAAATTACCTTAAAAACATAAAATTAACTTAAAGCACCTCAAAATCATCACCGATTTTGCTGAACATTTACACAGAAGTACAAATTAACATGACAAACAGTAATCACGGTTGACCCGTTACATTCCGAACATTTCGTTTAAAATGAACAGGTCTAATGTATACCTTAATTTATTCAAACAAAAAAGTTAGATTTTTGATTTTAATGATAATAGGAACCACCGTAGAATTCATTGTCATAAAAATGCGGGCCTAACTATAAGGATCAACTTTGTAGAAAAAAACTTTTAGTCTAAAGCTTCAATTTCAGGCTCAAAACATTTCATTCCACCTAAATCTGCATTCTGGACCACTGTGCAGTGTTGTCGAATAATGAATCTAATTCGTCGTTTATTAAGCATTTACAAGGCATGTGATTAAAACATGGACGCATAGTGGAATAAGAGCTATTATGCTGACTGTATCCACCTTTATTCAGCAATATTGTAAAGCAATGCAATGAAATCTAATAATGGAGGTGCAGAACAGTTATTAGACGTCTAATCAGGGTTCTGCATTTTCGAAACAAAGAAAAGAAAATGAACTCTCCGCAGAATCGCTTCATTTCGAGCAATATCATTTTCGTGTAAGTCATCGTATTTCTTGTTATCGAGTCACGATGAACATTCCTCTTTTCGAACATGACTGGACTATCACTTGTTTCGTTCGTCAAGTGCTTCAGTTCATTCCATTTGAAGCAAAGACTTGTTTCAATTGACGCTATGAATGACTCGAAAATTGCTTCCTTCGTTTTTTCCACTTTCACTTCAATTCGGGGCACATTCGACTTGTCACGACCCGACGAAGCAGGCATCAGCATATGGTATCCGGATAGTATCCGCACAATATCGGCTGCCGATAGGGATGGCATCCGGATTATATGTAGTATTTAATAATATATTATTTTATATTAAACGAAAATTAAATTGACGAGGCCATTCTGGAGTTCAAGATGGCAGCCATCGGGGTCAGGGAAAGTCTCAAATACCCTACACTACGGGTATTTTCGGAACGGGGACGACGCGAAGATACCGAAAATCGATATTGGACGTCATTTTTGAATCCAAAATGGCAGCCATCGGGTTTCAGAAAAAAAAGTGTCGAAAACCCTACAATAGGGTATTTTTGGAACGGGGATGCCGCGTAGATGCTGAAAAATTATATCCGACGCCATTTTGGAATTAAAGATAGTGGCTATTGGTTTTATGAAGTGTCAAATACCCTAAGATATAGTTATTTTCGGAACGGGACCAACGCGTAGATGCCAAAAATCGATATCCGACACTATGTTGGAATCCAATATGGCGGCCATTAGGATTCAGAAAGTGTCAACTATCCTAAAATATGGGTATTTTCGGAAAGGGGATGCCGACAATCGATATTCGACGCCAAAAAAAAACCCACATTGATCGGTATTTGACAATATTTCACAGTTTTTCTGAACCAAAGCCGCCATCTTGGATTCCAAAGACGAGACGGCGTGACATCAGTTTTCGGCATCTACGTCTCATCCCCATTCTGAAAATAACCATATTTTAGGATATTTGACACTTTTCCACACATCGGAAGCCGCCGTCTTGGATTACAAAATGGCGTCGGATATCGATTTCCGGCTTCTAGACGTTACCATGATTCTAAAAAAAACCGTTTGTATGGGTATTTGATAGAATTTACAACTTATTCTCAAACCGGAAGTCGCCATCATGGATGGTGTCGGATATTGATTTCACCCCGTCCAAATATACCCATAACGGCATCAGCATTTCCTATTTTTTTCCGAATGATCTCTAGACGTCACCCCGATTAATAAAAAAAAAACCATATTGATGGGTAAACAAACCACCCGACAATGATAAATTTGACATCCACGTGCACAGATCTATGCGCATACGCTTAAATGAACCGAGTCAACAAGCAACAAAAGTCATAGAATTTGGATCGAACAGCTTCGCTTCAATGCAAAAGTAAGCTCATTTGACAATGAAAAAAGAAATGAACACAAGTCAAGTCAAAACAAACAGCATTAAAACTGATCGAAAGTGGTTCTGTTGATGTTGACGGGGATCTGCTCGAAGAGAAGACAGAATGACTTTCAATTGAAAGTGATGGTTGACAGCTTCATTGTCGCTTGACGATTTTCGATTGAAAGTGACTTTGTGGGACCCTGCGTCTAATAGAGCATGTTATTAAATCAATTGAAAAAATTGAATTAAATGTCAATGTATGTACAAATTACACTTATTCAGTTTTTTTATTAGATCAAACTTCTGGCGTTGAATTGGGAAGATATTCAACGTTTATACAGCTTTTAATAAGAAAATTTATCGAATCTTAGCAAACAGTGGAATAAATGTGCATCTATCGATCTCAATGAGGTTTTTTCAGCACATAATTCGACAACTAGTTTTATTCAGCATTGTACACTGTAATACAGCATTTATTCAATTTATATGCTTATTTGTGACTCTGAATTGTTTGTTGGGTAGCATCTGCAATGTATAAAAACTGGTGATCTCATACACGATAGGCAATAAAAGCACCAACCGCGTCCAAATGCAGATAAATTAGGGAATAGATAGGAATTTGTTGACGTGATTCTCGCTTTGTTGGGAACCGGGAAATTCTCCTCACTTCCACGAGTTCTGCAATAGTTTTTCAACAGGAATCGCTAAATGGAGTAATGATTCTTATCGCTAGGCCAAATTAGTACTAAATTGTGACACATCGAAAAAGATTTTGGCAACATAGATGAAGAACAGTCAACTCTCCACAACTTGATGTCCAATAACTTGATATCGAGTTATAGAACCATAGGAAAATGAACGTTCTGGCTACTGCGATAGAGAATTTGTATGGGATTGTCATTGGGAAAAAATGGAATCACGTTGAAAACGTTCATAATCACTTCAGATAGTGCTAAATAGCTTGAGAAAAGCTTAGGATCACTTTGGAAAGTACTGGACCATTTCAGAAGAGCTTAGCACGTTCAAAATCACTTTGAACAGTACTGAATTTTACAAAACTTTTAAATCACTTTTGAAAAAAATGTAAACTAAGCTCATACAATATTAACTTCAGAAAAGCTTGAGTTCAGTAGGGATATTGTTGGATCGCTCAAGAATAGGCTAACTTCCAAAAGTGTCAAATTTTCTGGACTGTTTTCACACTTTCGGCAGTAATGCCACGAGATCTTGGGCATGTCTGAAAAAACAACCTGTTATAAACGTAAAAAACTGGCACTGAAATAGCAAACGTATTGCATATTAAAGTTTCCAACGGTAACATCAATTGTAACAGCACAAACATCTCAGATCTTTTGCTAACGAATAAACAAGCATTTTGCTTTAAAAAGACCCTTGCACGTAAATGAAATCATAAACACTGAATGACTAATTCACTAACATCTTCATAAATGTTGAGATGCATGGGACATGTTCATAATTATTTCGGTAAACAGCTGAGAACAGTGAACAAAATATCAGCATTCAAACCGATAGAAAAAAATGTCTGGCAATGACCACGCGCTAAACGAAACCAAAAAATATCTTATCCATGTTTCGAATCTGAATGACATTAAATGATTATTTATATGCACAACGTATAAATTGTTGAGTTAATTTATGTAACAACAGAAGCTGGTCACATTGCATAATCTAGATGCAAAAATCTGAAAACGCTCAACATTTCTCCATATCTCTGATGCATCTGTGCATGCACGATCCAGTTTACTCAACCGTTATCTAGCGACTTGATTTAAATAGGTTATCAGCCTGAGCAGAATATGTAATTTGTACAACAACTCCTCGTTGCCTGGTTGCCTTGGTAGTGGTTTTTTCAAATCATCTACCAGTTGTCCAAGTTCTCACATACCTAGGTGCATATGTATCGTTCAGAACGTACTTATAGGAGAAGCGTATTAGGTGCAACTTGACAAACAAGTGCCAACCGTGCAGACACAGCCCGAACGTGATAAAAGCCACTGAAGGTCGTTGGATCTGCGATGCTGTAGTTTTGTCAAATATTTATCATCCTATTATCATATGGCAAAGATGAGCACCATGCTGAAGAAAAGTAGAAAACAATACAACGAACACGTCAAAGCCGGTTTTGTACCGGCAGGTTTGAATGAACCTGTTTGATATTTGGTGGCCTTTTGCTATAACATTTTCGCGATTTATAAAGAAAACGAATCCTTTGTTCGGTGGATCTTCCGGGATGGATGCTATGATTAACAGAGGGGGCATTAGCAATTCTAATTCGCAACAGTCAACCATCAGACATCGGTCGAAGAGTAGCGTCTACCGGTGCATAGTCAACAGCCATGTCATCGTTCAAGGTGAAGTTCCTGGTCTGCGATCACTTGCTTGAATTTTTAGAACTTTACCGGCATACTAACATTATTAAATATTTAATATTAACATGTACATTTATTTTCTCTCCACTGTTAGAAATTTCACCTTCTGGCAATCGTATCACTGCTGGCGGTCTGTCGGGCGGACATTCCGTTGCTGGAACTCGGACAAGACCAGGAAGCAGCACAGGCGGCACAACAGTTCAGGAATGTGATCGAACCAAGTGAATCGGAAAACGTTTTCAGAGGATACTCCAACGAGAAACCGATAGTTGCATTCGAGCCAAAATGCGAAGGAGGACCGGATGTTTGTGGTTACCCAGATGGTACTCCATCGTGTCCGTGGGAGACGCGAACAGTTACAAAAACGGCTACAGAAACCGAGACCATAGTATCGACCGCAATTCAAACGAAGATCCAAAAGGAAACAGTTACACAGACCATTCCGACGACAGTGACGGAAACTACAACCAGTGTTAGGCCGTTCTGTGGAAACACCAATTCCTATCTTCCTCCGGAACCAGATGTAACTACTACCATCAGACCTAAACCAAGTACCACAACAGTAACATTGCCTCCTACAACAACAACCATTACTTCTCGTGGATCGCCAATTGCTACGACTCGCACTATAACTCCAACGACTACGATCGTCATCAGCCAAACTCCTTTCGTTACGAATACTCGCACTGTAACTCCCACCATTACCAGTGTTTTCACTGCCAGCAGTACTTCGGTCACGAGGACCATCACACCAACGTCCACCTTTTTATCCTACTTGCCGTCAGTGTCCATTACCCGAACTATCACTCCAACATATACCAGCTTAGAGTATCTAGATTCGGTTACACTTACACGAACCATAACTCCCACGTATACAAACCTTCAATATTTACCTTCTGTAACTATCAATCGAACGGTGACTCCCACATCCACGAGTCTGTTTTACCTTCCATCGGTAACAGTAAACAGGACGGTCACTCCAACAAGTACCAACGTCTTCTACGAGCTAGCGGCAACCATCAACCGAACTGTGACTCCCACTTCTACCAACGTATTCTATGCAGTATCTGTCACCGTTAATCGAACCGTTACACCCACATCAACCAGACTCTCCTACCTGAATTCAGTAACCGTAGACCGTACTATAACTCCCACATCGACCAGACTGATCACACTAGACTCAACAAACACCCAAACCAGAACGATTACGCCGTCCTTCTTCGTTCAGGAAACGGCTGCCACACGGACAATCACCAGGTAATTTCTATAGTAACATCCCTTGTTTCTAGGCTTAACAATTTCTCTATTTTAGAACCATCACGCCATCGTTCGTTGTCCAGACAACTGAACCGACGACAACCGTTACCAGAACTTTGACTCCAACCAACGTGATCACAACTACCGCCAGTACCACCAACACCATCACCCGTACGGAAACACCACGAGCGACCAGCACTACTACAATCTCGGCTCCAGCACTGACCATCACCTCCCGAGGAACGAAAACCATCACTATAACTCCATCGCTGGAAGTAACCCCAACCATCTACTCCACCGTTACTCTGCCTCCCGCTTCACAAACCGTTTGCAAGCCCGCCAATGCCTACCTTCCAGCACCAGGGGAAGTCACCTCCATTCGCACCGTAACCGTTACAGAACGACTAACCGAAACGGTCATCACCTGTACTCCAACGAATGCATACCTCCCGGTCGAAGCAACTGCCACCGTCAAGCGATCACCGCTTAATCTCGACATCATTCCACCGGAACCGGAAAGATTCAACCTGATCTAGACCCCTAGTAGTGATATCGTATGAACAAGAAATACTCTGTCCCGTTGTAGTAGTAGTAGTAGTAGTTAGTGAGATATGCCAGAAGCGAAGCTTCTCTTTCCGATCTTTCCTCCGAAAGCTGGTGCTGTCCATCCAGATTTTCTTTCTTCCTTACGCGAGATAAAACAAATACTCAACATTTCACTGTTGATACAAAGTTTAACGCTGTGTTAGCAATAGATTTTGTTCGTTCATTGTAGTGTAAATAAATTAAAAAGGCTGCCGCAGCCAGTGCGCTGTGCATGTTGCGACGAAATGACCAAAATAAATATGAAGATAGCCAGTCGGATAATGAGAGCAGTTTTCATCCAAGAAACGATACCATAGAATTTAACGAAAGCTTGCTGATGAATAGTAACCCAACATGTGTTCAAAACGAAGGCACTTGAAATAAAGACTTCATGGTTGTATTTTTGAATTTATTAGTATTAGTGATAAGTTAAAATCCCGGTTATTTCAGGGTTTTTTTTTCCGGATGGCTTACGTAGTTTTCTCGGTTTAATGGAAACAGTTAAATATGGTGAAATATTCCAAGTAACATTATAAATTTTATCGAACTTTTGAAGACCAAGCCTAATTCATGGTCTGCAGCAGTATGATGAAACCAACGTTGTTATTTGAGACATAGACAATTATTTCGGATAACTTTTGACCCAAAAGAGTGCAGTGGGGGTTATTTCGATAGTCGAAGTGACTTTTGTCACTACTGAAGTGAGAAAAGTTACGTCGTGGTGACTCTCTGTTCAAGTCACATGAAGAGTCACGTCACCACGGCGTGATTTGTCTCACTTCACTAGAGACAAAAGTCACTGCAACTCTCGGAATAACCCCCAGTGTGTAGTTGTGAGATCAAAAGACATAATTTTCAAAGGATTTCAGAAGAGATCTTTTGACAAATGCTGAGAAAAAGTTCAACGTTATGAGGATAATATAAAGGGAATCCTTAGAAAATACGTTGCTAACTAAATATCAAGGGATTTTCCTAATAAAATCAGAGAATTCCTTAATAGGTCTGTTAAGATTTCCAAGACAATTCTGGGATGAACGCCAAGGAAATTCTTAGCACTATTTCAAAGATGAATTTTCAAAGGGTAACTTACACATAATTATGGAAATAATTTTAACACTCCGAATACGGTGGGTAAAAAACTTTACGTGTAACGGTAAGTTTGCAATGGCATAACTTAGCCATTTTTTAATCAATTTCAAAAAATGGTGGTACCTTTAGAATCCCTAGGGTTTGTAGATGATTTTGATTGTGAAAAGATTGAAAATAGAATCGTCTACTGTTTTAAAAAGCGAAAAGAGTTATTACGCTTTTTTTTTTTTTTTTTGAAAGGAGTGTTTTTAGGGTTTTGCAAGTGGCGCAAGATCTGTAATTTAGATTATGAGCACAAATGTTCACAATTAGCCAGAATACAGTCATGGTTCGTATATATGGATCCTGGAGACAACGGAACGGTCCTCGATAAATCCGGATCATCCGTAAAAGTGGTCAATCCACTAACCTGATCCTAGAGCTCTGCGGTTTTGTTTGAAAACATTAGGAACTGTGATATAAAAAAAAATATTTGGTGTCGTGACATAAACATGTACCTGGATGGCCATGGGACCGTCCTCCGGAAGATCCGGAACATCCGTAAAAGTGGACAATCCATGAAACTGATCCTAGTGCTCCACGTTTTTTTTTAACATTACGATCTGTGAAATAATAATGAATTTGGGTCATGGATAAGATGGCCATCGGACCGTCTAGCGGAAGCTCCGGAACATCCGTAAAAGTGATCAATCCACAATCATGATCCTAGAGCTCCGCGTTTTTTTTTAACATTAGGAACTGTGATGATAAAAAGAATTTGGGGTTGTGACATAAACATGAAGCTGGATGGTCCATAGGACCGTCCTCTGGAAGATCAGGAATATCCGTAAAAGTGATCAATCCACGAAACTGATCCTAGATCTACACGTTATTTTTTTGAAAACATTAGGAACTGTGATGATAGAAATAATTTGGGGTTGTGACATAAACATGAACATGGATGTCCATGGGAACGTCCTCCAGAAGATCCAGAACATCAGTAAAAGAGGTCAATCAATTAAATTGATCGGAGAGCTCCGCAGTTTTTTCAAAACCATTAGGAACTGTGATATAAGACAGAATTTGTGGTCGTAACAAAAGCATGGACCGTCCTCTGGAAGATACGAAAAATCCGTAAAAATGATCCAGTGGTTTCTTATATTTAAACACTGTGATATAAGAAACCACTGGATCACACAGTACTGCAGAGCTCTAGGATCAGTTTCATAGTATGACAAATTTACGGATGTTCCGGAGCTTTTGGAGGACAGTCCCATGGCCATCCGGATCCATGTTTATGTCACGACCCTTAATTCTATCTTAAATCGCAGTTCCAAGAGTTTTCGAAAAAAAAACCACTGTTTTTTCATAGTTTCATGGATGATCCACTTTTACGGATGATCCGGATCTTCTGGAGGACGGTCAAATGCCCATCCAGGTTCATGTTGATGTCCAGATCCTAAATTCATTAATATATCACAGTTCGAATGTTTATGTCATGACCCCAAATTCTTTCTTATATCGCAGTTTCACATGCTTTAAAAAAAAAACCGTAAAACTCTAGGATCAGTTTAGATGTTCTAGATCTTACGAAGGACGGTCATATGGCCTTCTAGGTACATGTTTATGTCACGACCGCAAATTAATTTATATATGTCAGTTCCAAGTGTTTTCGAAAAAACCGTGGAGTTCTAGGATCAGTTCCATACATTGACCACTTGAACGGATTTTTCGGATCTTCCGGAGGACGGTCCGATGGCCATCTGGGTCCATGTTTATGTCACGATCCCAAATTCATTCTAATATCACAGTTCCTAACGTTTTGAAGAATACCACGGAGCTCTAGGATCAGTTTCGTGAATTTTCCACTTTCATGGATGTTCTGGATCTTCGGAGGACGGTCTCATGGCCATCAAGGTCCATGTTTATGTCACGACCCCAATTTCATTCTATCATCTCAGTTTTTAGTGTTTTTCAAAAAAAATGCGGAGCTCTAGGATCAATTTCATGAATTGACTACTTTTACGGATGTTCCGGATCTTCCGGAGGACGTTCCCATGGACATCCAGGTTCATGTTTGTGTCACAACTTCAAATTCTTTCTATCATCACAGTTCTTAATATTTAAAAAAAAAACGCGGAGCTCTAGGATCAGGATCGTGGATTTACTACATTTACGGATGTTCCAGATCTTCCGCTGGACGGTCCGATGGAAATCACAGATCCTAATGTTAAGGGGGTATTCCCGATCTTTTTTTCAAAAAATCAAATTTTTGTTTTTCACGTTTTTTTGTACTTTAGACTATATACTTTCATCCCCCCAAGCCGTTTTCCGATCAGCGAATTCGGTGTCCAGGCATAGCTGACTAATGGTAAGAACCCCCAAATGGTTTTATCTAAAGTCAAAACTTTAAACGCGTTTTTCTCGAAACCACATTTTTTTTATCGGGCGAAGATTTTTCTCAGAAACTATAAGAGATATTGACTTGAATCTTTGCGCATTTTGTTCCTTATTAAATTCTTTGGAGCTTCTCCCACTTTCAGCCAAAAATATTAACATTTAACATTGTTTGAAGCACCTTAAAGCTGCAAAAAAGCGGGCTAAAAATCACCTGTTTTTTCATATGGCCGCCATTTTGTTAATTTGCAAGATTTTTTGCTGCCAACGGGAGAAGCTCCAGAGAATCTTATGCAGATTATTAATTTCATCACGAAATCTGTTTCAGATGAAGCCGTTTCAGAGAAAAGTCTTCGCCCGTCCAGGCGTTTGCGGCGAACAGGGGTCTGTTTGTCGCCATTTTGTGACGTCAATAATGTCTTTTTTTATGTCGAAAAAAATTTATTTGTAAACTTTAATGTTCAATAAACAAGAATCCCAAAGAGTTAGGCGCATTACTATTCATTTTCCTTGAAAAAAAATTAATTGAAAAACAGGCCGAAAAAAGGCAAAAGATTGGGAATACCCCCTTAAAAAACGCGTAGCTCTAGGATCAGTTTCATGGATTGATCACTTTTACGGATGTTCCGGATCTTCCGGAAGACGGTTCTATGAACATCCAGGTTCATGTTTATGTCACAACCCCAAATTCTTTCTATCATCACTGTTCCTAAATTAAAAAAAAAGCGCGGAGCTCTAGGATCAGGATCGTGGATTTACTACATTTACGGATGTTCCAGATCTTCCGCTGGACGGTCCGATGGCCATCTGTTTCATTCTTATAACACAGATCCTTATGTTAAAAAAATGCGTAGCTCTAGGATCAGTTTCATGGATTGATCACTTTTACGGATGTTCCGGATCTTTCGGAGGACGGTTCTATGGCCATCCAGGTACATGTTTATGTCACGACCCCAAATATTTTTTTTTTATATCAGAGTTCCTAATGTTTTCAAAAAAAAAAAAACCGCAGAGCTCTAGGATCAGGTTCATGGATTGACCACTTTTACGGATGTTCCGGATTTTTCGAGGACCGTTCCGTTGTCTCCAGGATCAATTTATAGGAAACATGACTGTATTTTGACTAATTGGGAACATTAGTGCCCATAATCTAAATTACAGATCTTGCGCCACTTGCTAAACCCTACAAACACACCTTTCAAAAAAACGTGTAACAACTCTTTTCGTTTTTTTAAAAAAGTAGACGACTTTATTTTCAATCAAAATCATCTACAAACCCTAGGAATTCTAAAGGTACCACAATTTTTGAAATTGATTAAGAAATGGCTAAGTTATGCCATTGCAAAGTTGCCGTTACACGTTTTTCGGAGGCATCGTATTCGGAGTGTTAATAGAATGATTGAGAATTATAAGATAATTGAAGAATAAATTCTAGGATTTACAAGAAGGGATTCCAAAAGATAATTTGTAAGGTTGTTATGGACGGAAATTTCAAGGGAAGCCAGAAGAAATTATAAGATGATTCTGAGGAATCCTGAAAGCAACTCTGATGGCATCCTGGGATGATCATAACGTATATCCTATGAAGAATTACATCTTATTCATATCTTGAAATTATCTAGTTATGCGTGTATTAGCAACAAGGGACTGATAGGTTTGGAATTTTTTCAACATATTAGGCAAACATAGCTTTTTCTCTTGAATTGTTGGAAGTACATTTAATTTAAAGATGTTTCATTCATTTATCTCATTAAAATAATACTAGAAGTGAAATCTACCGATGTCATGTGGAATCAATTTTTTGGCCGTACAGAAAGTTGCTGTCTTCAGCAAAGTTGTTCATGTGACCAAGTCCTTTCGGATGGTGGACATATTAGTTCAGAACTCTCACACTACGCAGCGCTAGTGTACATGTGGAATTCCATATTTGTAAGTTTTTGCAGTTATTTTAGAGTTTTTATTGAACTGATGGCCGCCATATTGGATGCCAAAATGGCATCTGGAATCGATTTCCAGGACGTTTCCTTTTCGGAAATACTCATATTTTAGAGTATTGGACAGTTTTTCTTGACCCGATGGCCGCCATCTTGGATTCAACAATGACTTCTGGCATTGATTTCCGGCCCGGTTATTTTACAGTTTTTTTTTGTTGAACCGATGGCCGCCATCTTGAATTCCGAAATGCCATCTGCTATCGATTTCCGGCCTCTACACGTCATTCCCAATCTGGATGCCCATAATGTCTGTTAATGATATCCTTCCTCATTTTCCAAAAATATCGATATTTTAGGGTATTTGACCGTTTTTTTAACCAATTACCGCCATCTTGGATTTCAAAATGGCATCAGAAATAAAATTCCAGCCTCTAAACGTCATCCCTTTTCCTGCTCCTGTTTTCATATTGTACAGCAACATCTTATATGGACAAGATTTCGAGACATAACATACACTGATAGGCAAAATAAAGTGCCCACCCCATCATTTTTTGAATTTCTCTCATTTATTTGGTTCAAATTAAAGTAAATACACTGTAGTATTTTTTATATCTTATTCTTTATATTCTTTTTAAGTTTCACTTATAGAATACCAGATAAAAAGAAGAGACTGACTCGAAGAAAAAAAAATCAAAATGGGTGTAAAAAAGAACAGTGACAAAAAAAAGTGCCCACTGCATTTTAACTCCAGAAAACATAAAATAAAGTAAAAGAATACCAGCCTAATAGTTAATGTGTCCTCCTTTGGCCTTCAGGACCAGCTGCAGGCGCTTCGGCATGCTCTCCACTAGATTCTTCAGGTGCTGTGGATCTAGTTCTTCCCAGGCGCGCTCCAGGGCTTCAAAATAGTTATTTTTATTGGTAACACCAGTTTTGTCAACCCTGGCATCGAGAATCGCCCACAAATTCTCGATGGGGTTGAGGTCCGGGCTTTGTGGAGGCCATTCCAGTGGTTTAATTCGACATGACCGGAAGAAAGACTTAGTCTTCTTGGCAGTATGCTTCGGATCGTTGTCCTGCTGGAATACGAATTTCTCCTCAAGGCCCGTCTGGATCAGCGAAACTTCCAGATTTTCCCGCAGGATGTCGATGTAGGAATCTGCCGTCATTATCCCGTCGATTTTCACCAGGCTTCCCACTCCACCCCACGAAAAGCACCCCCAGACCATCACATTTCCTCCTCCATGCTTCACCGTGCCTTGTATGTGGCGCTCCTGAAGCTCCTCACCCGATCTACACCACACACGAACCCGTCGCTTCCGGTTGAACAGTTCGAATTTTGATTCGTCCGTCCAGAGAACCGTTTTCCAGAACTCTAGGGGCTTATCAGCATGCTCCTTAGCAAACTTAAGCCGTTTGACTTTGTTTGCCTTGCTGATAAATGGGCGCTTCCGAGCAACTTTGCTGTTCAACCCCTGTGCTACGAGACGGCGACGAACAGTTCGACTGGAAACTGTTAGCTGAAGAGCCTCCTGGATCTCGCGGACAGTTACCTTCGGGTTCTTCTTCACTTCACGCATGATCTTGGTGTCCGTTCTCGCATCCGTTTTGCGCATCCTGCCTCTGCCAGGGCGATCCACCACTGATCCGAACGATTTCATTTTCTGCAGAATTTTCCCGACCGCTGTTTTGCTGATATTGTACTTCCTAGCGACAGACCGGTGCGATTCACCGTTTTGCACATCACGAACAACCAATTTTCGGATACACACGGGAATTGCTTTCGAAATCACTACGTCCTCCATTTTTTTCAACTGATTCAAATGCGATCACGTGTACAAATGCACCAGTTCCACCCGTTTGCTTCAATACATGTCAAACTTTCAAAACAAAAACAATCGAGGGGTTTTCCGATGGAAACTTATCGAAAACATACCGATTTTTGAAGTGGGCACTTTTTTTTGTCACTGTTTTCTTTTTCAATCCAAATTGATTTTCTTTTACTTCAAGTAAAACTTTATATTTTCAGTATTCCATAGGTGTAACTTTAAAAGAATAATAAAGGTAAGACATCGAAACAGACTACGGTGTGTTTATTTGAATTTGAACCAAATAAATGAGAGAAATTTCAAAAATGATGGGGTGGGCACTTTATTTTGCCTATCAGTGTATTAAGGAAGTTCATGTGTACACTAGCGCCACGTAGTGTGAGAGTTATGGAATAACATGAGCACCATCCGAAAGGACTTAGTCACCTGAACAACTTTGCTGAAGACAGTAACCTTCTATATGGCCAGGCTCTCGAGATACAGTTTATATAGGAATTGCACGTGCACACTAGCACCCCTGCGCTTTGGTCAGAGAGCGTATAGGGCGTCGTTGTGCCAATTTGGTCGTGGCACATTACGAGTATGAGAGAGTGATTGCAGTTTGCTCAAAAGTGCCTGAGTAAAATGCAAGTATTTTCGATGATTACCCGTAGTTGTTACAGTGAAGATATACACCCATATTCTCGTTTATGTCTGGACGTGTTTGCCATACAGAAACATTTTTATTTGATTTTGTGTGGTGGATGGGTTTCGGGCGTGGACAGGCATATGGGTGATAATATTAAGTTTACGTTAGGATAACGTTGAAACATTGAGAAATGTATCGCTTCAGTTTAAGAAACACTTCACTTCGCAACCGATGAACCATTCTGACGGCCCACATTGCCGTGCTGGCGCCGTGTGTTGGCAGGGTCCAATATTGAACAGTTTGACGTTTATAAAGTACCATCAGTTAAAACTGTATTTTTGAACTTTATCTCTATACATTCTTAGATGTTTCTTAGTAGATTATCATGTTGGTGTAAGCTGATTCAAAGAGTAAATGGTATTAACATTGAGCTGTCCATAGTTGGGCGTTGTTGAACCTCTGGTACTTGCACGACATTTCATGTGAATACCAAAGTAACCATATAATCACAAAATAGCTTTAGGTGTGGGTTCAGAGTGGTACAATGTCACTGAGATATGATTAGTTGGGTATTCAGATGAAACTATTACTTTAAAAAACTAATCCTGGTTGCATCTCTTTTTCGTTTTTTCGTTTGCATGTAACACTGTTTGATATTACTAACCGCACCGAGCCTTCATTCCGAGTGGTGAGCGAACCTGAAGAAGAAGAAGAAGAAGACCATAAACCCCTTCTCGGAACGAGTGTTTTGTTAGTGGACCTGGTCTGCAATTCAAGGTTGGACTCTGTGGTGATAAGTATCACATAACAGGTAAAGTAGGCAGCATCATCTTTATCGAAATGTAAGTATTATTGACAATAATCATAACTAGATTATATGCAAATTTATATGATAGGTACCTGGATCAACGTTGTTTAAACATGCGCATTCAATCGAGACGGCTAATATATATATATATATATATATATATCAATTTAAGTCAATATATATATATATATATATATATATATATATATATATATTCATTAAAATTACTCACTATAAATTTCATGCATTGTTTCTTCTCATTGTAGACAGCGAATAACGAATAGCGAGCAAGGGCGCTATAACCTAGGCGAATACAGCATTCCCTCCGTATAGGTTACGTCCGCACACCGCTCTCTGTTGTCCTTCGACTCAGGTCGGCTGGATCGATTGAGGGATGGCAGTGGGTGGGCGGTGCCGTCCACGCTTGTACGGAGGGAGGACTGTACGCTCGAACACAAGGGGTAAATACCTGTGTTCCATCCCAGGAGATCGGACAACCAAGGAGTGTACATTAACTTTCTTAGCTCTGTCACTCCCAACGATTTATATAGCCTATTTTCAAATCCTGCATACGGAGCGGTTGGTACGGTATGTCCCCGCTCTTTGATTACCTGTGGATTAAATGTTAACCACTGTCTATACTTATTAAGTAGACATGGTAAACATTCACTTCCACAAAAATTAACTAAACGCTACACAGTAGGCCTGGCCGCTTTATTGTTTGTTTCACATCCTTGATGTGCAGCAGGCATTAATAATGACAAGAAAAATGATAGATGTATCATTTTCCAGGATTCTTTCAAGTACTGGCTGTGTATGTGTAGACTAGACTAGACTAGACTAGAATTGCACGTGCACACTAGCACTGCGTAGTGAGAGAGTTCTGAACTCATATGTCCACCAACCGAAAGGACTTAGTCACCTGGACAACTTTGCTCAGGACAGCAACTTTCTGTATGGCCAGGATCACGAAATATTCTAACTTGGGTCCAACGTTCCATATATTATAACGCCAGTCATAAGTAATATAAGAGAGAAGCGCCTCTAGCGGCGTAGTTCCCGATTAAACCTGAATCCAATGACACAGGCTTGTTGGTCTATCCCAGTACAACAACTTTGTCTAAGCCTGTATAGCTTTATATATTGAAATAAATGAGATAATCCACCATAGCCCCCATTAGTGAAAATCCCATAAGCTGTGGGTATCCTTATTAAAGGTTCCTTATTCACGCCCCGTTACCCCGGCAATAAGGATTCCTGACTGTATTTGGGAAAATCGACTATTGGTCAGCTAGCGTAGAATAAATACCCCTCTGTGCGGTGCGTGGTGACTTGTGCGAGAATGAGATTGGAACAGTGGAAAAAAATTAATCTACCGTACAAATACTAAAATACTAATACAATACTATATACTAATAATAATAAAAATACAAATACTAAATAGAAGAGGGCCGAGTTGCTCAATTTCAAAATTTTGCTACGATTAAGCTAAGGTAGCGTCCGGTTGGTCGTTAACAATCATATAGGCGCGAAACATTATAAAAGCACACAGCAACTATTCGGAGTTTGGAACCCTAACAATACAAAACGGATTCTATAAAAATTGGTGAACTGCATCATGAATAATGATTTCCACAAGTATCCCACCAAATGCCCTTGAACGAGTGGAATTTTCTAAGTACACTGCATTACAAAATTATAGGCCTATATAGCAGTAGTCAACGAAAAAATCAATGTCAGCCTCACTTCAAACACGAACACAGAAGCGTCTCTCTCTCAGAAGTATTTTTTTTTTATTTAACACACCTAACAGGATCGAAAGCAAATCCTCTTAATATGTAACGCCTAAATCTATTCGCACATCATCACACACTCGTTTCCTACATCTACATCTCGTTCTTAGACGCTTGCATGCAAACCACGCATCAATCAGTACGGAGGCAACGCTCCGAGATTGAGCGAAATTTGCTGCTGTTCCAGTGGGTTGAACCGTACACTATTTTGGCTAACAGCATCACTATCAACACCAGCAAGGCTCAAAATGTTAACCCCTGTGTTGCTTCGAGACTCTTCTCCACATGGAGGCAGGTACTCATTATTTGGACGACCCCGAGCATCGTCACTTACTACCGGTGGAGGAAGATAACCGTTGTTCAAGGATTGTTGATTGCTGCTGCTATCATCCTGAATGCCGCTGAAAGCCGTTACGGTGGACACGATAGTGGAATATAGGATCACGGGACTTGGCGTTATAACCACTGTTCTTGTTTGGGTTTCAATTTGGGTCACTGGTTGAACGACGGTGGAAAACACTGTGAAGTATTGCCGATCCACCACGGTTGATGTGTAATATACAGGAACTTGGACGGCTTCTCGGAGGGTCTGCGTTACATACGATGTTGAACAAACAGGCGCTGGTTCAAGTGGAATGCTTGGCTTGGGGTAGTAATATCCTTGATATCCTTGACCATTACAGCCGAGGATCACGGCCAAAACCAGCAATGCACTTTTCTGAAAAAAATAATGTCCTTTAAAATCAAGCTTTTGATTGACGAATATGACGAATATTTACCATTTCAACACGTTGCTCTAGCAAATCAGCAGTTCCCTCAGGAGGATGGATTTGTTGTACCTTTCGCTTTCAAGATCACAATTAATGGTTTGCAGATCATTCGTTTTATTTAAATAGTTCGGCGGAATCAGTCGCCTTATAGTGGGGGATGATGTCCAGCGCACCTTGTATGGAGTAATATACCAAAGTGATAATTGACGAACAAAACGTTTGCAAGCTGCCTTCGGTTTCCCAGGTCGAGAGATCCGCAACTGACTCGCTTTGGTGTGTATTGACACTGAAAATACTTTGTATCTGCGGTCAAACACAGTTTCTTACTTCACCGTTTGTTGATCGGCATCAGGTTCAACCAGATATGTAATTCAATTAGCATATATATTCACCTTAGCTCATATCAGATTTATGACATGACTACTGTTAGTTTCGATACGTGTTTGTGTAAATAATAATGATAGTGAAAATGGTAAGGTAGATGACCTGAGTGTTGGAATGGGTGTGTCAAAATTAAGTCCATGTCAAAAACACAGATATAATTCCATCACTATTAGTAATGGATTATATCTGTGTTTCTTTTATATCAATTTTCTGATTTTTTGATAACATTTTGTATTCGCATATTATTTTTAAATAAAATAGATTTATAGCGTAAATATGTGTTTCGAACTATACAGGGTGCGCCATATTTTATGTCGGTATGTAAACCATGAATAACTTGGAAAAAAACAACCGATTTTCAAATACGAGACTAATTTTTGAATACAACATCAATCAAGTAGCCGCCACAGTAAAGTGTGCCATTTTTTCTGCGTTTTTCATCACTTTTATCTTAGGCGATATAGCGATGATTTCGGCACAAATGTGTGCCTTGAGTTCGTCAATGGTCTGAGCCTTGCTGGCGTAAACTTTGCTTTAAAAAAAAACCCCACAAAAATAAGTCTGGAAGCGTCAAACCTGGAGAGGTTGCCTTTTTTATACCAGATGTCCAGGGAATTTTAGTTGCAAAAACTGAATTGTTTGATTTGCAGTGTGGCATGGCACACCGTTAAGCGTCCAGTCCTTTTTTTATTTATTGTTTGATCCACTGACGTCAAAATGCAGAGCGCGGTGGCGATACGACACATTTGGGTCCTAGGCAACACTTTCTCATACCACTTCAACCAACGACATGTGGACGATCTCCCACTATCTCATGCTCAACCAAATTTGACACCAAACGACGAGCAGTTTTGTCAGTCGGCGCCTGCTTGTCACGATATTTTCGACGATATGCACGTTGAATTAACACAACTCTACAAATATTTTCAATGTGCATCGTTACGATTTCAGCGCGTTGTTTTGGTGTGAAGTGATTCATGATTAAAATTGTACTGAATTGAAGTTTCCAAAATTTGTCTACTGAAGTCAATCGGTTGACAAATGTCAAAGTTGTTCAATATTTACATACCAACATACAATATGGCACACCCTGTACAGCAATATGTCATTTTTAAATTAAACCAAGACGTTTGGCTGAATGGATCCCCATAAAAAATCCTCCCGATTTTCCCCTCGACTAAATCGGTTCACGTCGGTAAGATTGACCGACTATGAAACCGACGTATTTATAAATTGTTGCATCGACTCTCAAAGGGAGGTTGCCGACGCGTCAGCACACGAAATCGGTAGTCGAAAACATAGGAAATCAGTCAACTAGAAGCGACCAAATCGAACGATTAGTAGGATGACAGAGTTGTAGCCGGGCTTCTATGAAACCAGACGAAATATACTGGTTGATCAGTTTATTAAATTATTGTTTCTATGATGAAAACAGATTAAGTCGACAAATAAATCAGCATACGCAATTGATGAAACCAAACGAAATAGAGTGGTTAATCGGTTCATTCAGTTGTTTGTACGATGGGAAAGATTAAGTCAACTGTTAAATCGGTTTATGAAATTGATGAAACCAGATGAAGTACACTAATTAATCGGGTTATTAAATTGTTCCTTCTGATAAAACATACTAAATCGACAGATATAATTGAATAATGCATTGGCAGACAACATTATTAATATCAAGTGAGCGTATACTAGATGGTACAGAAGAGGAAATTGAATTCAACAAATAAACATTATACACATTTGGTTTTGAAAGGTTTATTTATTTATTATATAGAGAGAAAAAACCGACAACAGTTTACGATTATTTCAGCGGAGTATAGGCAGGGGATTCAACGTCTTCCTCGATGTCATCATCAGATTCCTCCGAACCCTAAACCGCTGAATCCGATGGAGAAGCATCTACATTTTCAACCATATGCACCACAACACGCGTTTCCTCCTTTTTAGTTTTCTTCGCACCTGATGGTTTCCCAAAGAGCTCTACAGTTCTGGAAGGTGGAGCCAAGGGTGGGGCATTTTCCTTGGCCACAGATTTCTTTGCTTCTCTCCGTCGTTGTGAGTATGCTCTTCCTTTCCCTTGGTTCACCAAGGCTGTGAACTGTTTGTCCGTGGTAAATGTGATGTTATCTATACGGAAGAAAAATACAAACACGGTTACTAAATATGAAATCAATAAAACCGAAACAACTTACTCAGTATATGTTTGATGAAGTTCAAATGGCGAATTTCATCTGCGGTATGCTAATGGGAAACAACCTGGTCAGACATTATTGCCCGCAGCCATTAATCCTGGTTGACA
Organism: Ochlerotatus camptorhynchus; assembly: GCF_037179485.1. Taxonomy (NCBI): domain Eukaryota; kingdom Metazoa; phylum Arthropoda; class Insecta; order Diptera; family Culicidae; genus Ochlerotatus; species Ochlerotatus camptorhynchus. The sequence goes on along the minus strand of NW_027040579.1, from coordinate 1,764,472 downwards.
CTGCTCAAAGGATATGTTATTTCTTGTCTGATATCGGCTGCCTGATCCGGGTGCTCGAATTTGCCAACAACAGTTTGTAAATCCTCGATGGTTTTTACCGGAAACGTCCGTTTTGTTGGTGGCGTCATGTGCTTTTGGATGAGCTGGAGCCGGTTGTTGCATTCTGATAGCAGTTCCCGTGTCGCTCGTTGATGAACCAACGTATCACGTTGTTGTTGTTCAACTAAAGAAAAACATATAAAAAAAATACTAATTAGTGTGCCGTAGCACAATAAAGTGAATAACTATAATTACCTCTGTCAAACCGAGCATTGATTCGATCAAATTCCCTCTCCAAAAATCTTCGCAACGAATTCGAGTCGCTCATTAATTGTTACTGAACAATAAAAAAATTTCACCAAGCAAAATGAAAGTCAGCACAGCTTGACATGCCAAAAACGATTGAGCGAACGATTTTTGGGACAGATCTTGTGAGAGTTGTTTTCTTCATTTCACACGGTGACTTGAAAGTCCCAATTAAAGAGTAAAACTTTACCATTTTAAAGAAAAGTGCGCACGCATTTTAGCGAGTGGCCTAACACATTAAATGAGTAAAAGGGGATTTACTCATTAATATGTATTCGACGAATACTTCAAAACATGGGTACTTTTTACCCTGCATGTTATTTTTTTTTGTGCATGAGTAAAAAGTACCCATTTTACTGAAAATGTCGCGGTGACTAATCCTGTTCTGTTCAAAAATTTAATTAATTTTTATTTTTTTATTCAGCACATTTTTAGCACGTTCCTGGTACATGTCTGGCTGTTTAAAAGTTATCACAACGTTCATATTTAATCAAAGGCCAACAGACATAACCAACTGAATATTTCTCACTGTAAAACATCGTCGCTAAACATAACCGCCATCTGTTGAGTACACTCTGGTGGGCAGTACGCTGAACAGATGGCGGTAGTGTGTAAACGTCAAACACAAGGGAATTGACTATGCGCAATTTGTGAGTGTTATGTCTGTTTGTCTGTGGTTAATATATGGAGATTTTTTATTATCGGACAAAATAGGCCGAAGGGTCTAAGAATTTAATGAAATTTTGCCCACATGTAGATTTTATGGATCTAAGAACGATAAAAATATTTAAAAAATTGTAGGTGGTCAATTTTTCTGGAAAATTTTAGTTGAGCTTTCAGATTTTCCCGAACATGACATACTTTGAAAATTCATAAATTTTAAGCCATGCCTCTTAGGAATAACGTTTTTCAGTGAAAAAATAAGTAAATTTTCGGAACAATTGAATAACAATATGACCTTAAAAAGTTTACTCTCAAAACTTTTCACGCGAAGGAAAATTGCAATTCAATTTCTTCGGTTAAATTTTCAGCGTACCATACACCAATCTTGGTAAAATCAATTGGTAATTGCGCCTCTTTGGCCTTCATAATCTGCAAAACCAAGAACTTTAGCAGGGATTCCATCTATCATAACACAATCATCTTTGCCGTTTACGCTAATTACTTTTCTATTATTAAAATAGCAGGTGCGGTATGCAAATAAACAGCCATATAGACGCTTTTTCATTTGAAATATTTCTGCAAATTGGTTTTGATAACCAGGCTTTTCAGCGATTTTTGTTTGTTCAACTGTTCGATTGTAAAGTTGCTGCACAAGTTGATGCTTTTTAGTTAAAGTTCTTTTTATCTCTAGCATAAAGTTTTCATACCTGAAAGCGCTGATTGAGGGCAGATTTCCATACAATTCAACATAGTCTGCTAAATGCAATAACATATGCACGTTGTGCGTAAGACCAGTTGCACCATAGAATCTATGAAACATATGAACAAAATTTCTAAGAAATTGTCTTGCTAACTCTATGTCATTGTTTAATGGATTTCTCATAGAAAGCAGACGAAGAGCACAATAGTACAACATAAAATGCTCGTGATGTTCTTTTTCAAAGAACTTCCCGGTGACAAGCAAACCAATGTAAGAATCAAACAAACGAAATTCGGTTGCTTTAAAGTTAGACAATTCTTCGAATGGTTTTGGACGCCTTGCAAATTCCTTTGGATTGAGCTTCCCTAATTCAAAGTAAAATGAACCTTTAAAGAAAAAAGTGAAAAATTAGACAAATATTTCATCTTTATCAAAGCCAGCAGAACAAACCTGTTTTAATTCGATCAGTTTTACGCAATCTCCTCCCTTTGTATCCGGCTTTTTTCAACTTCCCGAACATGCTTTCAAGTACCTTTTTTGTTACACCAAGGTAACAAGCGTGCATAGGATCTACTCCTAGTTGTAGAATCATATCCAATCCATTGATGCGCTCAACTCCGTAAACGGACTGGACACGGTGATGTTCAGGTTCGTGCGCAGCTCTCTTCCTTCGAATAAACAATGACACAATTTACGCGGCTACCAACTTGCTCGCAATTCGGACAACCGTGTTTGCTGACGTGTGACACCGTTCCGCTTATTTTACACGTTGCTGGGCGGTCACATATGAACAGGCGAATTTTAAAATTTAGTCTGACCGTTCCAGATTCAGGAGTTATTTCAATACCTTTTGCTATCAAATCGTTGACTTCTGCTACAAAGTCAACCAGAAAGTCATCAAAATTAGATGGTTATTTCAGACCTGCATAGCACCCAACAACAAACGGAGAGATTTCGAACACGTTTGGGAATGCAGCTAGGATAGGCCATAAGCATCTTCCATTTTTTGAAACGGGGAGACCATCGATATTGATGTCTAAATTTATCTCGCTCATTGTTGACGCAATTGAATCACCAACCAAATTAGAAAACGTGTTTTTAATTCCAAAATGGACGTATTCACCAGGGTGAACTTTTTTAGGCAGTAAAGCACTTTGAGGAGTTTCCAACAAGGTCACACAACTTATCGGAACATCGAGACCTTCATCTCGAAATATTTCTAATAATGTTTTGGTAGCTTCAACACTCAGGTGGTAACGTGACACGAAATATGCAAGCCGATATTTCAGTGGAACGTTAGATTTGAGATCTTTAAAGTTTTCTGCCTCGAATTCATCCGTCTCGCTCTTTTTCATGCACAGTGTCACTGCTGCTAGGAGAAACAGAAAAAAAACACTGCTTTAGTACATTGTGGCTTTGATAGTTTGTATATAAATTAAAACATATTCTAGCACGCAGAATCATGAGGACCTAACTAATATGACAGATTTTCTTCATTGATTTTACCTTTGGGGTAAGTTGTAATTTTTTGTAATTTTAATAATTTTTCCTTGCATTTTCCTGAACATTTTTCAATACAGTATCGTAAAAGGTTATATTGGCTAACAAAAGCAACAGCAAATGCACTGAGAATTGTTCCAACGCAAGGAAGACCGCCCCCCCTCCTGCATCCACTTATTAGACATTTGCATTCATTTTCTGGTCTTATATGTGGATAGGAGTGGGCGTCTTATATCATGTACAGATCCAAAATTCAGCAAATCTGTAAGTCAGTGTGTCCTTTCACTTATAAGACCAGGACCAGCTTCACTTATACGACCTGTAGTTGGTGGATGGAAATAGGTGGGCTTCACTTTTAAGATTGATGCCAACCGATTATCGCAGTTAGGCCCTTACGATTCTGAACGCTAGATATGTTTATTATCTGACCACTGTCTACATTACTAGGATACCTAATAGAATCATTATGATGTATTCCATCCTTTTGCAGTGTCTCAATCAAGGGCTCTTCATTTCCTTCAAAACTGATTTCAATTCCGTCGTTCATGCTCCATTGTTCATGCTCCATTGAGGGCTGCAGATCATCATCGGAATCACTTTTTATATCTGATTCTTCCAGGTATTGGTGATATAACTTGTCGTATTCTTTGTGTTTAGCAGCTTTTTTTTTTTACTACCCAAGTACTCCACCTGCTTGCCATTGTATGCTTTCCTAAATAACAAAAATATTAATACCAACTTACCAGGTTGTAATGAAATTTGATAATAAAGCTGCACTCACTTAGCCTCACTGTCACTATTTTATAATCACTACGTAAACCAAATTCGTCTGTATATTAATACGTACAATAAAATAATCACCGATCAAAAAACATACAATTTCCAGATTTTACACTAGATTAAATCTATGGCCGACGGTCCCGGCGGAATCCGATTAAATACACTAACGAATATGCTGACAAAAATAACCAGTGTACTAATCCCGAAGTTTTCGGTTTACTAATAGGGCTTTTTTGTATACAACCGATTTCGTCGGTCGACAGGACGAGGCTCGGTAGCTCAGTGGTTACCGTTTCTGCTTACTGAGCAGAAGGTCGGGAGTTCAATCCCAGGCCCGTCCCCTTCCTTGCAATTTTTCACTTTGCCTTATTCTATACCCACTAGATTTTAATGAAAACAAATTCTTCTTTAACACCGATCGCATCACTTTAACACAGTGTGGGTCCTGATCTAAAAATAGAAATTGGATGAGTGCGCGCGCGTGTGTGTGTGTGTGTGTGTGTGTGTGGTGTATTATAATCGCTCTACCAAAAAAACGATCCCTGCGTGTGCGTGCAACCTTTCCCCCCACATCCAACATCCCAGTGATTTCTCGTGGAAGCGCAGAGGATTTCTCGGTTTCCTTCACAGCGAGTATTACGTCAACACATTCCTTCCCATTCCCAAGTTGACCTGCATTCGGACACGGCCGGCGCTGGTATTGCTAAATATTAGATCTCCAGTTCTTACACATTGAGGATGAATGTTAGTCCCAAACATCATCTGTTGGTTCTCTGTGCACACACTAATCGAGTCAGTACGGTTTTACCGAGTTTTTGAATTGCGGAACTGTTCGGTAAAAGTTTAAAAATCTGTGGAAAATTTATTAATGAGAAAATTTGTTCTGAACTTGTCATACTTAGTTCTGTAAACCCCATTTAATGATAGAAAATAAAATTGGTCGATTTCATTGATTCCTTACGGATAACGATCATTTGAATTTTTACCGACATTTTCAGTAATTCAAAAACCCAGTAAAAAAATACTGACTCCTGTAAAAAAAATCTTAGTGTGTGTAATTGCAGCTGATCTGGTAATAACAGAGCAGCAACCGTGGGCGGTCAATCTGATTTGATTTGATTTGATTTGAACCGATTTCGTCGGTCGACAGGGAAATTCCCCATCTGTCAATTTTTTTTATGGGGATACACTCGTTTAAAAGTTATCGAAGATGGAACGCGAGAGACGTGAAAATATTCTACACACTCACGTTGAAAACCCAACGTGGTCAGGAGGAATGATTGCAATGATTCTCATATTTTCAAAATCGACAGTAAATACCGTCTATAAACGTTATCGGGAAACACTAACATTGGATCGCGCAAAGCAAAACAAACGTAAAAGTGGAACATGTGAACGGAAATTACGAGCGAAGATCATTAGGGCAGTCCAATATAATCCTGGGATCTCCGGGCGTGATCTGACGAAAAGGTTCAGTGCGGCGCACAGTACAGTTCGGCGAATCTGTATGCGAGAAGGTTTTCGGTTGTACCATGCCAGCAAACATCCCAACAGGTCGCCGAAACAAAACCTCGTTGCCTCGGAAGCTGGACGAGCAAGTTCTAATTAAGTGCAACTGATGGATTTGGATGGACGTTGAAATTTACGTGAAATTGGACAAATTCCAGGTCAAAAATTATACCTTGCGTTCAAATTTGACTTCGCAGATAAATTTGCTAGCAAATTGATGATTTGGCAAGGCATCTGCAGATTTGGAAAAAAATAAACATTCAAAGTGTGTTTATGTTACTTCATACGTGAAGTTAACGATATTCAGAGTTGGTTGAAAATGCTATCATGAAGCTTTAGTGCGATAATTTATATACAGGCAAAAAAGTGTGCGCCCGCCTTTGCTCATATATTGTCTGCGGCTGTGGAATAGTTCTAGCGAAGTTTCATCACTACCTAAAGCCCACGTTACCCCAAGTATTTCTAGTCGATGGTGTAGGATGGTTGTTGCGTGCTGTACCTTCAAAGGTTTTCATCACTGGAGCAATGTCTCCAGAAGAGAAATTTGCCTTTCTTTCAGTCACACGAAGGTCCGGTAAAGTTCTGGCCCGACTTAGCCAGGTGCGATTACAGCAGGGATGTCATTGAATGGTATAAGCAGAATCATGTCGATGTTATTGAAAACAGTATCAGTCCACGAAATTGTCTGGATTATGTCTATAGTGTCTAGTGTAATTTGTGCAACGCCAGCGCCTTCAGGTTGTCAAAGAGAATTTTTTAAGTGGGGAAGTCGCCGTTAGTAGCGCTTAAGTTGAATAGGAATCATTTCACAAATTTTTACAGAAATATTGTTCGATTCTCAACGTCTGTTCTCTGTGATACAACTCAAAATCTGTAAGAGACACCACTCTGAAATTTTCACCAGTGAAAGATAAGAAGTATTGATGCATGGAATAAAAGCATTAGAGAAACTTGCTTTGCACTGAATGTTTTTTTTTCTTCTGATTTTCCTAGCGATTCCTCCACCGTGAAAATGTGTTATTGATATGTATTCACCATTAAAAACATCCACTTATCTATGTTGTGAAATCAAGCGAATAAAACTTCAAATCAGATCAAATCATTAATTTGTATTTTCGGGATTCAAAGGGTTAGATTGAACCTGCAATTTGGTTCTCGTTTACAGATGCAAAGCTAAGTGTGGGCAAAATCCTCCAAAATTCAAATTGTGCATACATAAAGCTCGATTCAAAGTAAATCTGGATGCACGGTTTAATACACCACCGCGCCCCTGGTGGTTGGAACAAAAAACATTTGACAGGCATTTGTTGATGTATCTAGTGCACTGTATTCGTTGAATAATGCGCTTTAATGCAGAACTAGAATAAAATCGATTGTCACGAGTGGGTTATATCGGTTTACAACTCTAGCGACAATCTACAGTGAAAAGGAAGTGATACTCATAATGAGGGCCGTGATTGCCATACAAATGAAATGGGAATCACTTAGTTGTGACGACAAGTCTTCAAATTTTACATTTCCTTAAATTCAAGCAATTCCTCGAGCAATTTCCTCCCGATCAAAAAATGTTCGAATTTTAAGCCATTCTCGCAGCACAGTTCGACAGATGATGATATTATGATGATGCCTGAATTAACAGATTCAATGGAAGATGTATTTGCATTTGCATTAATTTTCTGATGTTACGCGTGAATTTTTCAATTATTTCAATATTTCTTTCAAACTTAATATTATTATACTAATAATAATTAACGGATTTAAGGCAGAGTTCATTGACAAAAAAAATATAATCAGGTTTTGGTTGCAGACACTAAGATGATTCAAACCAATTGTGTGCTTTTATTTGTATTATCGCCAACATATGATCACATCCGTATTCAGAATTGACGCGATAGCACTTATGAAATTCGCCTCCCCATTGTTCATCTTTCCATGGGTCAACTAAACAATACTATGGGCAGAACTCCAAACCGATAGGAAACGATGAGTCCCATGTGCACAGGACACGAATTGATCGTTACCGATCAACTTGACACACTCAAGTTATCCGTGCTGGGAAGACAATTGCATACCAGCTGCGATTTTTTCCCGGAAATAGCACAGCGTGTGAATGTCCAAAGTATTCACCAGCTCCAGTGTCCGTTCAGCTGTCTGGGATAGCAAATTTGAATTCTTAATATGGTCATTACCGACGGATTTACGTAAAATAATGAAGTTTGATATGTCACACGAGGGGTTCTGGTTCTTATTGGGAGTTGGAAATCTACCCGAGGGGGGGGGGGGACAATTAAATGGGACTGTGGACTGTCTAAGACCATTATTAGCCGTGCAGAATAATGAAGTTTAAAGTTCGTCCGGGGACACAGGAACATGCCCGAGAGGGCTAGTGTGACCGTCGAGTCTCATTAAGGCCATTACCAGCCAAAGTTTGGAAAATCATGAATTTTGATATGTCGCACGATGGGTTTTTGGTTCTTAATGAGAATTGGCCACTTCTCCGGGGGCACCAGAACATGTCTGGGAGGGCTAGTGTGACCATGGACTCTCAATAAGACCATTACTGGCCAAGATTTGTAAAATCATGAAGTTTGATATGTCGCACGATAGGTTTCGTTCTTGTTGAGAATTGGCCACTTCCCCGGGGGCACCGGAACATTCCCGGAAGGGCTAGTGTGACCATGGAATTTCAATAAGGCCATTACTGGCCAAGATTTGTAAAATCATGAAGTTTGATATGTCGCACGATGGCTTTCGTTCTTGTTGAGAATTGGCCACTTCCCCGGGGGCACCGGAACCATGGACTTTCAATAAGGCCATTACTGGCCAAGATTTGTAAAATCATGAAGTTTGATATGTCGAATGATGGGTTTTGGTTCTTGTTGAGAATTGGCCACTTCCCCGGGAGCACCGGAACATTCCCGGAAGGGCTAGTGTGAACATGGAATTTCAATAAGGCCATTACTGGCCAACATTTGTAAAATCATGAAGTTTGATATGTCGCACGATGGGTTTCGTTCTTGTTGAGAATTGGCCACTTCCCCGGGGCACCGGAACATTCCCGGAAGGGCTAGTGTGACCATGGACTTTCAATAAGGCCATTACTGGCCAAGATTTGTAAAATCATGAAGTTTGATATGTCGCACGATGGGTTTCGTTCTTGTTGAGAATTGGCCACTTCCCCGGGGGCACCGGAATATTCCCGGAAGGGCTAGTGTGACCATGGAATTTCAATAAGGCCATTACTGGCCAAGATTTGTAAAATCATGAAGTTTGATATGTCACACGATGGCTTTCGTTCGTGTTGAGAATTGGCCACTTCCCCGGGGGCACCGGAACATTCCCGGAAGGGCTAGTGTGACCATGGACTTTCAATAAGGCCATTACTGGCCAAGATTTGTAAAATCATGAAGTTTGATATGTCGAATGATGGGTTTTGGTTCTTGTTGAGAATTGGCCACTTCCCCGGGGCACTGAAACATTTTCGGGATGCCCAATGTGATTGTGAACCATCGAAATAGCTGCCACTGGTCCAATTACATCGTTTGAGAAAAAAAAAAACATGATGTTCATCGTGTGTATACTTATTACAGAACAATAAAGCCGAATGCCGACCAAAAGTGACCCCAACGGGAACCGATATAACTCAGGAACCATGAATTGATCAAAATATTTTCAGATGTATTCAGAATCTTCAATAGATTCAAGACAAAATTCAATTTGTTGTAAAGAAAAATATTGAGAAATTATGTTTTTAGAGCTAATTGATTTTTGAAATCTATGCAAATTTAGACGTTAGGCACGCAAAGGTTAACAATTTTTTTTGTAATTCTGTATTCGTTCGCATCCACCAAATTAAATTCGTTATTTCTTAGGTTGAACCAGGCAGCACACACAAACATTCCTTTCATTGTCGCATTCTCCGGTGCTGTGACAGGGGCGTGATCCAGGATATAGTTAATTGCCCTGCCTACACCTCGGCAGTAATGAAATCCGACTACATTTCCAATCACGAACCGATCGTTGCATGTGAATTGGCACCAATCACCAACGTAGATTTCCTCGTAGGTCCCAGGAGATGTATGTTTATAGGGTCTATTCTGAAGTCATAACAGCGGTAGCGATACAATTTATCAGAGCTGACATTATCCTTAACGTAGCAAAAGGGCCTGTGAATTTTTGTTTCACGGGCCAATAACGAAAGGGTCTAACGGTACGCTGGGGGAAATTTAAGTACATTTCTCGTTGTACATTAATGGAGTTAATGTACTTAATTTATGCGACTTGTAATTAAAACTGAAATTTGTACTTAAAAGTAATTAAATCAAAACAATTCCGACGCTCGTAATTAAAGTAATTAATCATGTAGTTAACTGTAATTATTGTACTTAAAAAAGGCTTGCGTAGGAGTTAAAGGTTATTGCGTGCCCCTCGGATGTTTCATTAACGAAGGAATTGGTGAAAAGTTTTTCTCGATTGATTGGCGCATCCCGGAATTACGAATCATGGAACATGGAACAATAAGTGTTAAAATTCCCAAAGTCAACGGTGAGTCTTGTAATCAAACGCTACAAGGATACTCTGAGTGTGGATAGAGTACAGCGCATCTGTCATAAAAGTGGCACTAGGGACAAAGAGCTGAGGAGAAAAGTGTTGAGGTACGTGAAAAGCAACCGAGGTGTCTCCATACGTGATTTGGCAAAGAAATATGTTTCCAACTTTTTCACCGTGCGTAACATCCTTTCAAGAGAAGGATATAAGTCTTTTTGTGCCAGTAAACATCCGAATCGCTCCCAGAAACAAAATTTAGTGGCCAAAAAGCGAGCACGATTACTATACGAACGAGTTTTGACGAAATTTGATGGCTGTATTTTAATGGATGACGAAACATATGTCAAAATGGATTATAAACAAATCCCCGGACGAAAATTTTACCTGGCAACTGGTCGTGGGGATGTCTCTTCCAGGTATAAATTTGTTTTTGCTGAAAAGTTTGCTCGGAAACTAATGGTTTGGCAAGGAATCTGCAGTTGTGACCTTAAAACCAAGGTTTTCATCATATATCATACAATGACGTCGAAGGTTTACATTAAAGAGTGTCTGAAAAAGCGGATTTTACCCTTCATTCGGCAACACAAGACCATCGTTATGTTTTGGCCGGATCTAGCCAGCTGCCACTATAGTCGCTATATTCATAGTCTGGCGGAGAGAAATTCCATCTAGCAAAAAAGGGAACCAATTCAAGATACTGAAGACCAATAAATGAAAAGGGGCTCAAATATTATAATCAAAACTAAGATATTTCATTCCTTGCAAACTGAACGCAAATTAAAAGCACCATAGAATAGGGAAAACGTTCCCCAAGTAAATTATGATGTTGTTTTGCCTAGGCAAGCTTTGAATCGCGAGAAAAGTGTTTCCAGAATTTAGGTCACAAAACCTGATGTGCTCTTTTCTGTTGTTGGTCGTGATATGCTCGATTGGTTCCGTTATTTGACAGTTCAATTGGTTCCCGAAATTCTATCCGCCAGACTATGAATATAGCGACTATAGCTGCCACTACTCTAAGGAGGTATTGGAATGGTATGCTGCAAACAATGCTAATTTCGTAGCAAAAAAGATTAATCCTCCGAATTGCCCTGAGCTCAGACCGATCGAAAAATATTGGGCAATTGTCAAGCGAAAACTTCGAGGATGCGGTAAAAAGTGACAAATGCACAACAAATGCGTTTAAAGTGGAATAAGTTCGCCGATACAGTGTCACCACCGACTGTGCAGATCAAGATGACATCGATCACAAGTAAAGTGCGACAGTTCGTTCGAAATGGTAAAATGTAATAATTTGTTACATATCGTTTGAAAGCTGAATAAATACCCTTTTGTTTGACGTTTTGATGAACCATGTATGCAAGGTTGCAAAGACTCATTTCAGCTAAAATAATGTTTTTCGGAATAATAAAACCAAAAGATGGTATGATGGCATGTTTTACTTGTAACTTACAAGAAGAGGTTACAAAGTATGCGTTGGAAACATAAAACCTGTAAATTTTGCTTTCTATGAGTCACAATCAGCGATTTGCTGATCGCTGAGTGAGTGAGTGAGTGAGTGAGTGAGTTTGTGAAAAATCGCTGATTGTGACTCTCATGAAGTGAAATAAACAGGTTTAATATGTCAAACACATTCTTTGCAACCTCTTCTTGTATCCTACCAATTCAAAATTTGATCATGGCATCTAATTATTTCATAATTTAGAAAAACATTGTTTTAGCTGAAATGAGTCTTTGCAACCTTGCATGTATGTTGTTTAATTCTTGAGTTATGATCACTTGAATGCGTCCAAATTTACTTTGAATTGGGCTTTATGCTTTTTCAAATGGGGATATAATTCTGTTTAACACGATTGCGAAAATGCAGATGATCCACCCACGTGAGTTGAATTGTAATATATCGACTTTGAATTTACACACGACCATTTCTGATTGGCCACTTTTATCTGCTAATCTCGGTTATCAGAGAGTAATTTGCATGGTATGAGTGATGACATCTGAAAGGATATATCAGTTAATCTGATGCATCTCTGAGCAAAACGAACGCTTTGCGTTGTAAGTGGTTCTGCTCCGTGCTAGACTGGGTGGTAATGCTAGGATGTTACGAAAAAACTTAACGCTTGCATCTGGCTAGCCGTTTATGGAGCGTCTCAGCTATGCAGTCAGTTGGCTTATAGCCAGCTGAAGCGTTACAAGTGTAGGGGATTTTTTTGTTTCATTATCGGAAAGGTTTGAGCCAAAGGTTCTGAGAATGATGTGGAATTAGTTTATGATCATATGAACGAAGCAAAAATAAAAATAAAAAATTGGTTGGTAAATTTTCCTGGAAAACTTTGGATTAAGTTTTCGTAGTTTCCCGGACAACGTACTTTGAAAATACATAACTCATGAACAAATAATCTTAGAACAAAAATTAAATTGTGAAATGATAAGGCCATTATCACAGCAATTCATATAAAATATAATCTTTCGCACGAAAATTTTCACGATGGAGGAAAATAACTAAGAAGAAATGCAGGAAAATCCATTTTCTGAGTGATGTGAAAATTTCAAACTGGTATCTCTTACCGTTTTTGAGTTATGAACAAAACTACCTGCCTTGAAAATTCAATTTTTACGGACTAAGGAACTTTAAAAATCTAAAAGTGAAAGCGAAAGGAAAGTGAAATAAATTTTGTTTTCTAAGCATGACAAAAAAAATTGTTGGAAAAATTGTCATCACTTTCTGCTTTTCTAAGTGATTTTCCTCCATCGTGAAAATTTAAGCGGAATTTTTTTATAAAGTAAATTTTAGCAAATTGTTTTACGATGCCCGGTTCATGTGTTATGAATTTTCAAATACGGTAAGACGGGGTGACATTGCGTCAAAATTGAAAAATGTTCATTGATGCAAATATCATGAATATACATAAAATCACGACTAGAATATGTTTCGTGGACTTCTGGAGTAAATTGTAGATAACATGAAACTGGTCTTTGACTATATGTTTAATATTACTTCTGCGTGAAGTCAACGATTTACATAGTTGAAGGTGCTAATTTCAAATAACATACTAAAGTGATAATTTTTATACGATAGATGAGCAGATGAAAGTATAGAGTTGATAGTTCCGTTAGAGTGCGGCAGTGTGAAAATTGCATATAGAGAGTAGAAAGCGAGCAAGGACAACTTTAGGAAGGTACACATCGGTTTGATCATCTCTCTTTACCAAACTCCCCCGTTGGAGAGGGACGGTGAGGGGTATTCCCCCCTCCCCCCCTGCCACCACTGGCAAAAATGGATGATCATCGACACGCTCAAGTACCGACGATGTGTTTGGAACAGTTCTATCGATTTTTACCGCACTCCAGTTGTTACCTGAAGGAAGGCATCCAGTCGTAGGTTTGGAAATTGCAACTATTGTTACCTCTACCACGGTATGTGCTCCTGCCATCGTCGACTTGACGATCTCGAGGGACACGGGTAGGGTAAGTGCTGCTACTGTACCTATCGACCAATTGGTAAAGAGAGATGATCAAACCGATTTGTACCTTCCTAAAGTTGTCCTTGCTCGCTTTGTACTCTCTATATGCAATTTTCACATTGCCGTACTCTAACGGAACTATCAATTCTATACTTTCATATCATCATCTATCGTATAAAAATTACCAGTTAAAGATGCTAATTTCAAATAACAGACTAATTATTTGAAGTTAGCATCTTCAACTATGAACCTGTTGCTTTATTTTAAAAGCACTGTAAACTTAAGTGTCATAAATAGTAGCAAAAACACGTCTTAAAAAATGTCCACAGGCAAACAAAAGTTTGAACACACTTTAATGTGAATAGACATGGGTACTCGCGACCTTTAGCCAAACATACGAATTACATTTTGATCATTACCAAGTGTACTTCTAATAGCTACGTTACTTTTTTTTTAAATATTTTAACCAAATTTATGTTTTGGCCTAATGTCACCTCTCATAAGGTTTTACATTGGACTATTTTTATTTATTTTTAGTAAATTGAGATATCAATTTGCATGAACCATCCATCACATCAATGACAGTCATAAATATATGATTGATGAAAATATTAACATGTTTAAAAAAGATATCCCAGCTAAAACGTGAATGTTGTAAGGTAAAGAACGAAAATTTTGATTTATTTGGCCGAATGTCACCTCCACTAACGGTACGTGATGTCTGGGAAAATCCAAAAAATTAAATTAAAGTTTTCCGGGAAAATGGGCCCTTTAATTTTTATTATATTTTTATTGATTTTATTGATCATTAACTCTACATGTCGGCCAAATTTTATAGCATTCTGAGAACCTTCGACACATTTTGCCAAATAATAAAAAAAAACTCCTGTACAGAACACGGGTTCTGAGTTTAGAAAAGGATTCGAGATTTATTTTACGAGCACATTTCTTCTGAACATAAACATGAATAACTCATGATTATCAGTCACACACGCACAGCAAGACGCTAGAGAAATGAAGACTCAAGGGCTTGACAGTTAGTTTTGCGGAATCCTACCTCTCATTGGCTGAATTCCAGTTTGATATATCCTCAAATGACATAAGCATATGGAAATTTATACAACCTTACATAAAATTCCAGCAGGCCAACAGAATAGACATCTAGTCCTCATCAAACCATAATAAAATCCAACTGTCACGACCATCAATAAAATTGAAAAATGTCTCCTAATGTCTTCTCCCCCACCCAATAAAAATGCCAACCGTTGCATGATCAATAGCTAAAAAAAGGCCAAATCAGAACTTTAGAAAGCAAGGTGATGCTAATAAAGCAATTTTTAATACTTCCAAAACTGAATGGAAAGCGTTCGTAAAAAAATAATAATAATGCATTTAACAAGAACCAACCAAATGACAGCAATAACCGTTGAAACACATGCTGTCTGATTTTGATTACTATCGCTTTATGATTTCACTTCATTTGAATCTTCCTCATTTTGACTCCCGCAAAGGATGGCTAAATGTTAAACTTGGATCGAATGTCAAAGCAGTTTGACGCCGATCGGGATATAAGAAGAAGGAACGAGAATATTAAAAAATCCGGTCCCGGTTTGCTGTGGGACTGCGTCGTGACGAAATATAAGTATTAAACCAAGGACGGTGCCATATACCACGAGGTCGTAAAAATGTTATCTGACAGTTTGAATGCACATTTGATCAACATTCGGGTAGATATGTGTCCCTGGAGTTTGTATTGCTTCTTTGGCTTATAGGTACGTCCAAGCGAAACTATTCTTAAAGCTGTGTACCATTTTCTAGATGTGTTATGTTGAGTGGCAAAAGACCGTAAGGACGTCACCGGTGCCGTTATTGATCTATAAATAGATGGAATTAAAAAGTTCGTTCATTGGGGTGGGTCAACTTCACAACCCTCTGTTCCACACTGCTTTTTCAATGTGTATTTAAGGTGATTCCTTGTAGAGTCCACAAATGGCCGCCACGTTGCTTATACATGCACTTCCACTTTTCAATTACACAGATATCGGAAATCGGTGCTCGATTTCAACAAAAATTGCTACTTCATGTATGCTGAAGTTCAACAAACGTGGAGTAACAATTTGAATTTTGCACGTGTCGTAGAAGCTGAAATTTGTGCACTTAAAGATTCTAAGTGGTTCCGAGAATAAGGATGTCGCAGTAATTCACCTTAAGTTCCCAACAACTGTGCAAAATTTGAACGAATTTGGTTATAATCTCGATTTGTATGGGAAAAAGATTTGCTTACCAAAAATGCTCAAATTTCGCCAAATCTCGAACTAAGATTGAGAATACTATGCAAAACAACTTTGTACAAGACCTCAAATCAATTTTATCTTTGTACAAAAAAGTTCCTAATCTTTCACTTTAGACCAAGTGTTCCATACGTTCCTCCAAACTCATACGAGGTGAGGTAAAAAGTAATCTCCTTGACCGCCTGAATGCGCTGCTACTGCAAAAAAGTAATAGGGTCTGTGCCTTGGGGCACGAATGGAAGCTTGACGTAGCACCGCTAGTGGACGGAATAAATGTGAAGAGCATTTAGTTCTTTTAATTGATCAATTATCTATTATCTCAACTCTTTCCGTTTTTGAATTGTAGGCGTACCAAATTTGTAGTAATTTTTTCAAAGAGAAAGTTGATTAAGAGAATCAATCAAAATCACTTGCACACCTGCTTCCAAGTTTGGTTACAAGATTACAACTCTGGAGAGCATTTTGTGTGGTCGTTGGGAGCTTGTGGTTCTGAATATGGACAAACAAGCACAGATAAATTCTATTCCAACTCTTTACTGATGTAAGCTTGATGGCCCTGAAAAGGGCCGTTTTATTGAAGAGGACATCCATGGCCACTTACGCTTGGCGTGTTTAGTGTAGGTGACAGCATCACGGACCTCATTTTCCAGGAACACCTTCAGCACACCTCGTAGATCAGACCGGAGATACGTTTGACACCACCACAGCGAGCCAGACGACCGATGGCGGTTATCTCGAAGAACTTTGCGATGACGCCTGGCGCCTCCTTTACCAGACCTTTTCCTCCTTTGCCACGACCAGTCAATTGTTGCTTGTTAGGTGTGAAGAAGTGGACTAGCCACCACTAGAGCCACCACCTTCCTACTGCTGCTATTGCTGTTCACCACGCCGTCCGAAGCGAAAATGAGCTAATGCCTTTTTTTTTACATTAAATGATCTTTATTTCTTGTGTTTGTGTAGTTTACATGTATGAATTTGTTAAGTGACACAGATGCGTCTTTTCAACTTTAGTACATTTGAGATTTTAATTATTATTTACAGTTCCTAGTCCTATCAGGCCTGTTTTTAAAGTATGACCACCTTGGTGGGATTGGTTTGATTTGAATTGGAAAAAGGAGACTACTTATAACTACTATTTACAACTACAACTAACCTACAACTACTATATACACCTAATCTACTGTATACAAATTGCTTATCAAAGCATGTTCTGACAAATTACATTTTTGTGCAAATTTAGTTTTAATTTCGTTAATTCTGGAATCTATTTTGGCAATGCCTGCCTCTTCGTGTAAATTTGTTATTCTAGTGTCGAAAGGACGATCATGTACCATCCTCAGCACTCTATTCTGAGCGACCTGAATTTTGTTCCTGTGAGTCTGTGCACATGATTCCCAAACCGGAGCTACGTAGAGGATCGCAGGTGCTATTATTTGTTTGTAGACAGCCAGTTTGTTCACTCTTGAGAGGCGGGATCTACGGCAAATCAGCGGATACAGACTCCTAACCAAGGCAGAACACTTGACTACAGTTTTCTCTACATGCGAACGGAAGAGGAGCTTTTCATCGAACAACATTCCGAGGTAGGTTACTTCGGCGGACCACTAAACCCTTGTGCCATCCATGATTACAGTACAAGAGGGAGCTGGTTTTGTTAGCCGATGGAAGAACATTATTGTTTGGGTTTTGGAAGCATTGATTTTAATTTTCCACGTGGTGGCATAATCAGCAAAGGCGTCAAGGCATCGTTGGAGCTTGTTTGTTATTTCGCGAGGCATCCTACCCTTGACGGTTATTGCGGTATCATCTGCGAACAGAAAGAACACGCAACCGTCTCCGAGGGGAGGAATGTCTGAAGTGTAGATGCTGTAAAGCAAGGGGCCCAACAGACTTCCTTGCGGAACTCCTGCTGGGACGGAGAACGTGTTTGAATGGCAGCCATTCAACGATACCTTAAACGACCTTTGCTGAAGGTAGTTACGGGTGATTTTAACAAGATGCAAAGGAAAGTCGAAGTTACAAAGCTTGTATGCAAGCCCATTGTGCCAGACATTGTCAAACGCTTTCTCAACGTCTAACAATGCCATGGCTGTGGACTTGTATACAGCCTTGTTACTTCGGATGTTATTCATCACCCGTACTAGCTGATGATTTGTGGAGTACCCTTTCCTGAACCCGAACTGTTCCGGTAGGAGAATGTTTTGCTCCTCGACAAACTTGAGCAAACGATTGAGAATAAGTTTCTCGAACAATTTGCTCAGCAATGAAAGGAGGCTGATTGGTCTGTAGCTTGAAGCTAGCGTTGGGTCCTTCCCGGGTTTGCGGATAGGTATGATTTTCGCTGTCTTCCAGATACTTGGAAAGTAGTGCAGTTCCAAGGATCTGTTGAAGACAGCAGCCAGCAGAGAGTGAACCTTCATGCTGAGATTTTTCAACACTAGGTTGAATATTGCGTCAAACCCGGGGGCCTTCATGTTTTTGGTGCATTTCAGCGCTGAGCAAATCTGTTCCACTGTGATTCTATCCTCCGGAGGGATGGCACAAGGGGAGGAATCAAGGTTGAGTACGCATTGCTCAACCTGAACTTCGAGCGGACTTTGGATGTTGGAGCCAAGCAAGTGCGATTTGGCAATATGCTCACCAATCGCATTTGCTTTCTCCTGAGGGGTGATTATGAGCCGATCGTCATCATTTTCATCTTTGAGTGGTGCAATGGGTTTAGGGTGCGTCTTTAAGACCTTGGCAACTTTCCAGAATGGTCTGAAGCGGTCGTCCAGATTCTGGACAAGCCGCCCGAAACATTCGTTCCGGATTGAGACCATTCTGGAAGCAACCCAACCAACATTGAAAGCTGAATTAGAGCTTGTTCATGCAAAATTTAGCTTCTCCAGCTATTTTTTAGCTTATTCAGCTTTTAATCAGTTCAAATTGTTTGTTGGGAATCTCCTTGTTCAGATCGGCCATTTCACGTTTCCTCGCTAGATCTCCAGTCCTCTGAAACTGGCGTCAACGAACATTTCTCAGGCGAATTAAGAGTTGGGTGTGGGAATCAATGGCAATAAATTTACCCCTCACAGGAACTCGTCGGACGCACGCCTCGTCAGCAACGGTTATGACTTGGTGGAGTCCCTCCAACGCTCGGTCGATGTCCTCCACGGAGTCAAGCGGCGGGTTGTCGATGATGTGCCTGTCTGCCACGCGTTCAAACTGGGCCCAGTTTACGCGATGATAGTCCTTACGCAGGCTTGAAGCAAGAGCCACGTTGCAGCCCAATTCAGCCACCACCGGTTGGTGGTCGGAGCTGAGTTCGTTCAAGGCTACCGGCTTTGACAAGCCGATGTTTGTCAGGAACAGGTCTAGCGTCGATGGGTTGCCCGCCGGTGAGATAAATGTTGGCTCATCCGATAACCAAACGGAGTACAGCCCATGCTGTGAGTGGTCGAACAGCAGACGACCGTTCTGGTTCTGCCTGTAGTTCCACCAGACCTCATAGCGAGCGTTAAGACCTCTTCCTACTACGAAACGGGAACCGTTACGGGTGATGGTGGACAGGTCCTTTTTGAATTTAGCCACTAGTCCACTGCTGGCGGCACACTGTCGAGGGCAGTAGACGGCGATAAACTGGACGAATCCAGTCGACGACTCCACTTCCACACCAAGGGCCTCAATGATAGAGGTGCGGATATGGGACAGAGTGTGGTATTTTATTCCTTTCTTGACGACGACCGCAACACCACCCCCCTGGAGCTGGTACGATCAAGCCGGATAGTGTTGTGGTCAGGCAACCAGAAGCTGTCGCCGGACTTTAGATGGGTCTCGGTTAAAAGGCCCACGTCGATGCTGTGCTTGCGGAGGAAGTCGGCAAGCTCAATCTCTTTTGCTCTTACAGAGCAAGCATTCCAGGTGACAATAGTTAGCGGTTTAAACGCCATACTGGATGATGAACTTACCGAGCACTTGGATCTGATCGGGCTTATTGCGGCACTTACGAAGAGCACCGGACATGTTGACGAAAATTTCCATCAATTCGTCCGCTGAGAACAGATCGGGGTTGTTGTTTTGCGCTGTTGGTTGTCTCCAGAATCCAGGGGGGATGGAGAGCTTTGACCAGTGGAATCACCGGAAGCTTCTTGAGGGATGGCGGGTTGCACCCGCGAATTCGCTTGTCTCCATCCGCAGGGCAGTCAGAAGTGGCGTGTTCGTGAGCGCAGTTGCTGCAGCGTGGCTTGATGTTGCAGTTGCGGATACCGTGTCCAAAATTGAGGCACCGCTGGCACTGCGTTACGTCACGATGGCCGCCGCGGTATGGCTCCCATCGTACGATGATGGATGGCTTGCAGCGCATTGAGTGTCACCGTCCCTTTCTGGAAGTGCACCAGGAAAAGACAATCCGGGTACGTCTTCACGTTTTCGTCTCTCCTTGTCATTCGGAAGACAGCGATTGGGGCTAGCTTGTACCGGTTGATTTCAGCTTCGACCATCTTGGGGCCGAAGTTTGGTAGACCCCTGATGACTACCTTGAAGGGCTTCTCACCGGGGATGTCGTGCGTGAAGAATTCCGCCTTGGAATCCTTCAGATATTTCACGGCCACTTCGTACTCCGCTTTCGTTCGGAGCATCACCTTGGTGCCGATCCTGCCGAGCTTAAACTCAGCTGCAACGCCCAGCGATGAGAGATCGCCAATCAGCGAGTTGAGTGGGACTTGCTTCACCACCAGTGGAGGAAGCTTCATTTTTGTTGCACTCGGGCTGGCAGCAGTTTCGTTGTCGACGGCGTCGCCGAAATCACTGTGGCCGCTTCACCGTGGCTGAGCTGGAATTCCCTACATCGGTGGGAAGAGTAGCGTACCTATTCGAAATAGGTACACTCAAGCTACCCTCACCGCTGTTCTTCTTCTCCGTTTTCTCTCGGAGCCTGCTCCGGCAGCGCTGTCTTCCCATCACACGAAGCGACCGACACTACTGACGACGCGATTAAACTGCGAATGTTTGGAACAAACTAGAAACTTTAGAACAACTCGACAGAGCGAGCAAAGACCGAACTGTACTGCTTGACGTTCAAGCAGAGAATCCATGAGCTAATGCCATACAGCAGCGCTCTTTTATATCTTTTCAGGTTGAAGCAGAATGATGTGCAACCAAGTGGTATAAAAGCTACAAAAACTCCTCCCATTATGAGTAGTTTGCTATCAAGTAGCGACACTGGCTCTTTTTCTTTTGCGTACACGGCGAATGAGAACGACCCAAATTTGAGTTTAGTTCACCCATAATCGCTCAAAATGCAGGAACTCAGTGATGAGTAAATTTGTCTCGTGGTTTCCTGTGGAAAACCTAAAAAATCTGCCAGAAAATGAGGAAATTGACGAAAGTTTTATTCAGTCTCGTAGTACTACCAACAGACTGAGTGAATCCAATCTTTACTTTTCTCAAATTCGGGAATTTTCCCTGAAAAATCCTGGAAAAACCTGGGAAAACATGAGGCAAATTTACTCATCGCTGAGTTCCTGCACCTTATTTATTATTTCTGAGATAACTAAACTCAAATTTGGGTCAACCTCACTCGCCGTGATATCACCTTGAAAGATATCGGCACGGTGGTTAGCGTGCTTACCTCTTACCCAGCAGGCCTGGGTTCAATCTCATGTTCTAAGGCATAGCATCTCTGATCACGCCTTCCTTCGGGAAGTAAAGCCGTTGGTCCCGGGTTGAGTTTATGGGTCGATTGGTAGGGTTCAGGTGTGGGAGCTGCCTCCCTGGCGTCGGTAGCATTGGAGCTCAGTACGAAAAACAAATCTTGCGTCACTTTTCAATAGGTCCTATCTACATTGATCGATTCTCTTCATCGACAATTTCTTTCGTAAATAACTCGGCTTCACAAATGTTTCCTGCCGTCTTCGTCGAATTAGATGCTAGATTGTTGCTTCTTCCATCGAAAATATCCGGTCGTAGCGATTCAAAGTTGATCAAAATAATGTGTACCCCTGCTTCCAGTTTGATTACATGAGCATTTTGTGTGGTCGTTGGTTCTGAATATGGACAAACAGGCAGATGAATTCTATTCCTACTCTTTACTGTAATAAGCTTGGTGGCCTTGAAAAGAGCCGTTTTGTTGCCAAAGTTGGTGATGATTTAACCTCCGAAACCAAACAGAGTGCGTCTCTGTCACTTCAAAACGTAGATGGCATCCATGGCCGCTTACGCTTGGCGTGTTTAGTGTAGGTGACAGCATCACGGATCTCATTTTTCAGGAACACCTTCAGCACACCTCGTAAATCAGACCGGAGATACGTCAGACGGTGAGCCAGACGACGGATGGTGGTTATCTCGATGAATTTGCGTTTGGTTCTGAATATGGCGAAATATTACGCAATTCCATCCTCCCTATTCGCACGCGCCCGAGGATCGGAGGCGAATGCCACTTCGACTTGTTTCGTCTAATTACTACACTCTGACGACTGTGCTGGGGAAGCAGCATATGCATGAAGGTAATTGGTGGATTTGTTAGTTAATTAAACGCTTTTGGACAATGCTGGACATTTACCAGTTTTTCAATAGTTTCTTGTTAAAAATCAACATTCGGCATTTTAATCGATGCGTAGCCATTTTTTTGATCGATTGGTGATAAAATTATTGAAATGGGACCAGGGACAGCTGAGTTATTAACGTTCAAAATCTTTCTTAATTTGTTACATGTTCCATTTTCGGTTTTCACAAAGTGTACTCCCATATAGAAATCAAAGACGTAGTGTTTAATGGAGTGACACTTGCCTTTGATAAAAAAACACGTCTACTGAGGATTCATATTTATGAAAAAATCATATATCAATGAAACAGTCATCGGTCGTCATTGAAAAGCAATGCAACTATGTTCTGTCAATCTAATTGACTTTTATTTGCTCTGTTGTCTTGTGAATTTTAGCTAAACGGCCTCTTATCTGATTTTTATTTCTCAATCTATGAAGTATACACGAAAACTATGTTTGAACGAAACTTCTAGAACAATATGAGGAACATTATGCCGTAGACTATACATTTTATAACATATGGGTGGAAAATTCGTAGAACAAATACTTTAAAATTCTTCACTTTTTGAGATATCTTCGAGCATGAAACTAAATCAAACTTCAATAAAATCACTTCGAATAGTCAACCTTTGGTTACAAAGTTGATACATAACACATTATACTTTGCTATGAAAGTTGTTACAGCAGCTTTCGTGGTTTCAGTCTCGAGATACAAATATTGTAAGCCGTAAATTACCTTAAAAACATAAAATTAACTTGAAGCACCTCTAAATCATCACCGATTTTGCTGAACATTTACACAGAAGTTCAAATTAACGTGACAAACAGTAATCACGGTTGACCAGTTACATTCCGAACATTTCGTTTAAAATGAACAGGTCTACTACACCCGGATATATTCCGGGTACCCCCAGGCAGTGGTGTAGCGTCACTGGATGACACGGGGGTGGGGGCTTGGTCACTGATAATGACAATAAAATAAATAAACTTGAATAAGTAAGAAGGGTCTGATCACACCATAGGTGGATAAATTCGGGTTTTATAATTTGGTTTTGGAATGGTATTGTGGGAACATAATTTTGGAATTATTTTTTGGTATTTAACCTCTTATGTCAGGCTCATCCATACCAATTAAAGGTATCGAGATATTCATTAATGCTCGGGTTCTCTTGTTTTTGAGAACAATGGGTGTCAAATTTCTTTATTATGGAGAATCGCTCGTCCCTACAACGTCGGAACATAGATTTTCCCATACATCTACGCAAATAAAACCATTAAAAATATTTTAAACTCGATTAAGCCCTTGGGCCAAAAACTGGACCACTAGTGCCATAACTGGCACACATACCCCAGTATGTTCAATTAATTAGAAAATACCAAATACAAGCATCGAAAACCTGACTCATAATACATAATTGCAAAATGAATCAAACCAGACACATTCGCTACGGCACACGATCAAAATATTAATATTTCAAACATTATTGCTTGACAAATTGATCCAGCGTCCAATTAAACATCCATTTGTGCGCATAAATTTTCACGAGCTCCTAGACTAAACAGTCGTGCTACGAGGAGCTTTAGAGTGGTGCTCACGGTTCACGCGTTCGAACTAAAAGAACTTGATCGACCAGATTTTACAGCACAACGCGACCTTGCTTCCGAATTCTATTCCGCGACAAGGTCTGCCTTTACGCGTGATTAATGCTGTCAACGCTTTTTTAAATCAACTCCTGCTTTGTTTACTTGTCCTCTCCACCGTTGAAGGCTTTTGAAGAATGTAAACAAATCTTTTCGTCTATCAATGCTCTTAGCTTTTATCAGCTGCGCCGACGTCGATGTCGATTTCTATTCAGTCCATGCGATTATTTGAGCCAGAAAGCAAGCTTCGCTGAAAACGGCGGTTATTTAGAATTTCATTCAAATCCGGGTTGGCGTGTTCCAAAATAATAACCCAGTTGGAGACAACGGCTCTGAAGAAATATTTCTCCCCAAAAGATAAAAGCTTGCAGAAGAATTTTTACCTAAAAACTGGTTTAACTCAGGCTTTTTGCATCTGGATATTATGCTAATTTTGCACTCCATCCAGAATTTTTTCGGTTTATAAGCCAATAAAGGAAAAAAATCCAGTCTATCTCGAGTGATTGTATGAAGTAGTGTCTGGTCACGCCATTCCGAGAAAGTCTGCTTCTACCGAACTATGAAATGGATATAAATCAGAATGACAAAATTCTAATCCGTCTGTCGTCCAAGAGGTGATTCAGTGCTATTGACCGAGAAGTTGGGGTTGGTAGTCCAAATAAAGTTTCAATGCCCCTTGACATTTTATTTGGGATATGTTTCCCCGATCGGCGATCACCACCACATAAAATCTTCATCATCTTGCAGGCAGAAAAAAAAAATAACCTTTCATTTCATACCAGCTCAAATTGGTGCATCAAGTGAGGTCATCTTTGCAAATGTCATTTCAATTCTTTTTTTTTGCGGAAGCGAGGATGTCTGCAGTTCTAAAAACACACACTAAAAAAATATTAAAATCAAAATATATTAAAAGTTGCGCCAAATCTCTACTCAATTTGGATTATTCATCTGATAGTTGAGTAGTTCCACACAGATTCGCAAATCGTTTCGGATCCATGTTTTTAGAATTACTTGTTAATTTACACAATTGTTTGTTATTGTCCAACATGCCATTTTACATATTTGCCCTCCCCATGGACATGGATGTTGACGGTGATGTTTAATTTCTTTATATTTGCAACGATGATGATTTCCTATAGTGACACATATCACCTTCTTAATGCTTCAGTATGCCTCAAACGATTAATTCTCCGTTGTTAATAGAACTTCCTTGATGAAATCGGCTGCTTCATGCAGACTGAGCAATTCTGATTATAGTATCAGATTTGTTCTGTATACAGAGGAACTGGGAGGGCTTATTAGAAACTTCTCACCAATAAAGTTATGATCTTCTAGTAAATTTTGCATATAATTTTATTATTATTTTATTTTATTTAAGCATATTATTTTTGTTACAGTCAATTAACATTAGCATACGATACAAGAGATTTAATATTACTTGCTCGTTTTGCGTAAAATAATCAATATCTATTTTACTTGTAATTACCTTTGAAAGTTTTTTTCAAGTTTTTTCTTGTGATCTGAAAATTTTCCCAGTTTGGTTAGAAGTTTCGAAGCTAACGCATGTCCACAGGCCTAATAGAAAGATAGGTAGAAAAAGTGTATCATGAAGAATGGTTGCATGCAGGGTTGCTTTCACTCACTTGCTATAGATGAGTGATTTTCGGAGTTTTGAATTCGTTAGATGTTGTAATGGAGATTTGTGTTGTTGGATGCGGGAGGAGATTGCCCGCCCTCCAATCTCCTCCCGCATTTGACGAATAGAGCCTGTCAATTTCGCTTTCAGAGTGTCGCAGTCAGCGGTTTTATGATTCGTGAGCGCTCGCGATTCGTAGAACCGTTGATTGTGACTGCAAGTGGATTTGGCGGGTTTTGTGAGTCGGACGCTTGCTTTTTGGCCTCTTCTTGTGTCTAACATGTGCAGAGTATCATTATAGCGTCAAATGGTTTTGAGATTCCTGGTTGCGTGAAATATATTTGTGAGAATTTTTTTTTTGAGATTTTAGTAGTCACGTTTTGTTTGTAGTTTATATTTTATTTCTTTCATGTAATTATCGTAAATAATAGTTATTCAATAATAGATAGTTCATCCATATATTCGTACTTTGACGCGAAGCACTGTGGATTATGAGATGCTCGATGACCCTGGAAGGATCGATTTTGCTTACTGAGCAGAAAATAATGGATTTAACCCCAAGCTCTTCCACAGCACAATAAATCGCCACCATCATTTGTATATTTGATATTGAACAATAACCTCGGAAACTATTTGCATATCAAGCGAAAACGTAGTCCTGTACTGTCGCGAAGCGTTATGGTTCTGAGATGCTCGTTGACCCTGGAGGGATCGTTTTTGCTTACTGAGCAGAAAATCATGGTTATAATCCGAAGCTCTCCGTCATGACTCTTAAAATTCATGATCACTAAACAAAATGAATATGTTCTTTCGATAGCCGGCTATCGAGAGATTAAATAAACAACAAATAAACAATACATACTTTTGGTTGCATCACCAACTTGAGGTGAATCCTACACTCAAAAAATTTCACACGTTTGATCGAAGTGTTTAAACACTTGATTTTTTAAATGCAGAATCACATTTACTTTAAGTGTATTTCACCTTGGTTCGATGTGTTATACACGTTAATTTAGAGTGTTTCAAACTTTGAAATGTTGAAAAATTTTCACTTTCTATTCAAGTGTATTGCACATTGAATCACGCTACTGTTCAAAACAGATGGATTTAAAGTGTTTTGCATTTCAATACAATGTGAATTGCTTGCTCAGAAAGGTAAACATCGAAAACAAGAGTTGTGCCTTTATCCTATTAACCCGCCTCATATATGAGAACAACCCTGGCACAGTGAGATAGAACGAAGACTCCGGCAGCAGCACACCCCAAAAGTCCATGATCGAATCCCAAATCAGACCCATTAAAAAGATATGTGAAAGCTCTGGCCTCTGGCAGTTTTGATTATATATTTGTCGTTTCAATTTTTAGAGTCGGTAAAGTAGAAGTCGGTAAAGTAGAATATTGTAGAATATTGAACTATGGTGTGCAAAGCTATTGATATCACCATATGAGACACATAGAATCCAAGTGTGTCACAATTCAAATCCATAGTATTCAGGCATGGTTCATAGCATAAGATTCACACATGAAATGGATGTGTTTCACAATAAGCGCAAAATTAAGTGTGAGACACATGATGATGGGGTATGAATTTTTTGAGTGTAACCGAATACCCTACCAAACCCTCCAACTCCATAGCACTTCCCAACAAACAATCGTCTATTGAAGAAACGACTTCTTGGCCATTTTATTCATTGCTTAATAGTACTTGTACTATTTTTAATAATAACTTCTGTTCAGGCTTTGTTCACACAAATCTGGAGAATTTATTCAACCGCAACATTGAACTACTGGTGTTGTATGAAGTATGTCGAGAAGCTTTTATTCGACTTATATGAGTTGTAACAGAGTTTATACGATAAATTTTTTGATTATTCAGCGTTTATTAGACATCACTGCTTCCTTAAGACAGTGACGCTCTGTATACGCTTGATTCTCATGTGAAGTAACGTTTAATTAGACATAACTATACATTTATTAAACGATTATTCAACTGCGGGAAATTAACCCGAAAATAAGATGACAGGGGACAGGGACAAGGGAAGGGTGTGTGGTGTTTTCTTAAGTGTATTGTATTTCAATATTTCTGACGTGGCTCGCACCACACAGATATTAGAAAATTTATTAAATACTTATACATGCCGTTGTATGGGAATCGAACCATGTAAAGGGTGATACGGTCAAAATTTGGTCAAGGGAAAACGCGTGTAAATCGGTGAAATCGTTTATTTAAAACATCAAATTAAATTTCTTTTTCAAGTTCAATTAGTATAAAATTCAGGAAAAATATTCAGTTAGGCTTCCGCTTTTCCAAATCCGAATTGCTGGGCCTTACGCTTGACCCCTGACATCAGATTTTGTACAGCCACCTTGTCCACCTTCTTCGCCGCAGAAAGCCAGTTTGCCTTGAACTGCTGCTCGCCCTTAGCAGTTTTTTTGGTCTTCTTTAGGTTCCGCTTGACAATAGCCCAGTATTTCTCAATTGGGCGGAGCTCTGGCGTGTTGCGAGGGTTCTTGTCCTTGGAAACCACCTGCACGTTGTTGGCGGCGTACCACTCCATGGCCTTTTTACCGTAATGGCAAGATGCCAAATCCGGCCAAAACAGCACGGAACAACCGTGTTTCTTCAGGAAAGGCAGCAGACGTTTATTCAAACACTCTTTCACGGAAATTTCTTGGTTGACAGTCCCGGAAGCTATGAAAATGCTGCTTTTCAAGCCATAGGTACAGATGGCTTGCCAAACCAGATATTTCTTTGCGAACTTTGACAGTTTCATGTGCTTGAAAACATCTGCTACCTTTCCCCTTCCTTTTGCCGTATAAAACTCCTGTCCCGGAAGCTGCTTGTAGTCGGCTTTGACGTAGGTTTCGTCGTCCATTACCACGCAGTCAAACTTCGTCAGCATCGTCGTGTACAGCCTCCGGGATCGCGCTTTGGCCGTCGTATTTTGTTTATCATCGCGATTTGGAGTCACTACCTTCTTGTAAGTCGATAGTCCGGCTCGTTTTTTGGCTCGATGCACGGTTGTAGACGATACACCCAGCTTATTTGCGGCATCTCGGAGAGAGAGGTTAGGGTTTCGCTTGAAACTACCGGCAACTCTCTTTGTCGTCTCAGCGGCTTCCGGTTTTCGATTTCCCCCTGATCCAGACTTCCTGGCTGTCGACAAACGTTCCCCAAACACTTTAATTACATTTGTAACGGTTGATTTGGCAACTTTTAGCGATTTTGCCAACTTTGCGTGCGAGTAGCTCGGATTTTCGCGATGCGCGAGCAAAATTTTGATACGCTGCTCTTCTTGCTTGGACGGCATTTTGACAACTGAAGAGTGAATTCCAAAATCAAAATAGGAGCAACATTCTACACACACACACCTTCAAAATGAGGGGTGTTGAGGTTTTTTAAATGCAAAATTGAAAGAAATACGTCAAGTTGATATTGACCAAATTTTGACCGTATCACCCTTTACCTTCCGATCACCAGCCGCTTGCCTTGTCATCTGAGCTATCCTAGTATTAATCATATGGGCAATTCAATAATCTATAAAAGCTTGCATGAAAGTAAATACCTATCAGCACTCCCGATCGCAACTCTAGCTCCTTCAAGGCCCTGTGGGAATCATTAATTCATTCATCGTTGTTTTAAATGAGACCAATGTTGCCTCTTCACATCTCCAAGTCGAAAGAAAGGATGCTAGGTTATATTTTAAACTAGATCAATGCATTCATTATCGTGAGTCATGTGATCGATGATTACTATTTAAATTAATTATGTTCTACACAAATAAAAAAAAAGGGTTGAGCTTGGGATTGAACTCACGACCTTCTAATTGGAAAGCGGAAACGGTAACCACCAGGCATGGACAATCATTTACATTCATTTCATGCATTCATTTACATTCATTTGCCTCTAACTTTTTTGATCAACAGCATTCCACAAAATTATGTATAGAGCTTTAGTAGGTATTGTTATAAGCTACAACTTTTGCTTGTAATTCAAATCTGTATCTCTTATGCATCACGAATCAGAGCGGGCAGAACTCGTTACTGTTTTTCAGTGAATGTAAAATACATTCACTGAAAAACAGTAGTGGATTCTGTTTGCTCTGGTTCGTCATGCATAAGAGATACGGATTTGAATTTTTAACAAAAGTTGTAGCTAATAATAAAATCTACAAAAGCTCCATACATCTTTTTGCGGAATTCTGTTGATGAAAAAAGTTAGGGGCAAATGAATGTGAATGAATGCACGAAATGAATGCAAATGATTTTCCATGCCTGGTAACCACTACTCTACTGATTTCGCCTTGTTGTAAGACTGAATCAGTGTTGTCGAATAATGAATCTAATACGTCGTTTATAAAGCATTTACAAATCATGTAATTACAACATGGACGCATAGTGGTATAAGAGCTATTATGCTGACTGTATTCACCTTTAATCAACGATATTGTAAAGTAATGCAATGAAATCTAATAAAGGATCTGGAGAACATTTATTAGACGTCTAATAAAGCATGTTATTAAATCAATTGAAAACAGTCGAATTAAAATGTCAATGTATGCACAAATTTCACTTATTCAGTTTGTTATTAGATCGAACTTCTGGCGTTGAATTGGGAAGACATTTAACACTTTTACAGCTTTTAATAAGTAAATTAATCAGATCAGAGCAAACAGTGGAACAATGAGCTTTTTCAGCACATAATTCGACAACTCTTTTTATTCAGCATTGTACACTGTTATACAGCATTTATTCAATATATATGCTTATTTGTGACTTTTAATTGTTTGTTGGGTGGTATAAGAGCTATTTTGCTGAGTGTATTCACATTTATTCAGCAATATTGTAAAGCAATGCAATGAAATTTAATAATGGAGCTAGAAAACGTTTATAAGACGTTTAATAAAGCGTTTATTCAATCATTTGAAAACAATCGAATAAAAGCGACAATGTATGTGTAAATTACACTTATTCAGTTTGTTATTAGATCAAACTTCTGGTTCTGAATAAGGAAGACAGTCAACGTTTATAAAGCTTTTAATAAGGAAATTAATCATATCAGAGCAAACGGTGGAATAAAAGCGCATCTATCGATCTCAATGAGCTTTTTTCAGCACATAATTCGACATCCTGTTTTATTCAGCATTGTACACTGTTATACAGCATTTATTCAATGTGTATGCTTATTTGTGACTTTGAATTGTTTGTTGGGTAGTTCCAGGATCATTTTAGTGTTAAGAGTTATATTAGTTTTGATCTGTATTCAGCCCTGCCGGCCCCTTCAGCACTATTTTCAGTAGTTGTGATTAGATTATGCGACACTGCTACTACTACTATGTTAGATGTATGACTTGTCAATTTTCGTTAGAGAAGAGAACTGTTTTCAAACGCAACGCAATGTTTCAATGAAGGTGTCTTTCAATAAACCCCTCAATCAATTTGATTTTTGAAAATTTGCTCAAAAGGGTTTAGTTGACACATCATACCTTATCGAAAACTAATGCAAAGCAATCCATATTCTTATTTCAAACCTATCTACATATTTTACACATCTTTCCTAAAACTTCACTTATTCGTAAGCGCCTGATTGAAGATATGACTTTCGCTATTGACATTGCCTGTAATTAACAAATATACTAAATGGGAAGATTTATTTACAACATGTTCTGCCAGCTCTATTTCATGATGCATAAGAGATTCATGTTTTATTAATTAACAGTTTTATTTATTGCAGTTAATATTAAAAGCTACAAAAGCTTCATACATCATTTAACGGTATTCTGTTGATGAAAAAAGTTAGAGGCAAATGAATGTAAATTAATGCACAAAATGAATGTAAATGATTTTCCATCCCTGGTCCCAGCTGACACCTTCAAGTGACTAAAATGCTTATCCCAAATCAAAATGAAGCACATATAAGATTAGTTACAATACCATGTACACAAATGGTGTTTAACGTTGTTCCCAGAGTAATACTTCAATGAAAACAACAATGAAAGCTTGTCACGCAAATAGAAGGATCGCTGTTGGGCACTTACTGAAATATGTCAATAGTATAATTCCCTTGTAAATCAAAATAAATCTATCTGCGTAAACATAAATAGAATAAGAGTGATTTGCGGCAAAACCCGCCAGTATCGCACCCAACGTCAGTGCCTATACGTAAGCGTACTACAACGCGACTCTCAAACAAAGGAGTAACAAGTGTGATACTATCACTGCTAGGCTAGATCTTTCGTTCTCTCATGGTTCATCAGAGAGGGCTTAGTAATCCCCGCCACTCTATCGCGACATGAGCCAGCAACGCCAGCCATAAACCTACCGTCTCCAAAACTCTATTATAAAGCATGAAATTAAGCCCGCCCACCAGCAACAAGGGGAGGGTTTTCATGGAGATGATTATTAAAAGCATTTTCAACAAGTTTGTAAAAAAAATATATTGAGTTGATGAGTAATACGCCCAAAAGAGTGGTGGCCCGTATGGTCTTCTTGTCCCCATACCCCCTACAAGCAAAACTTTGATTACTTTGTCGCTACTACTGGAGAAAAAGATAAAACTCGAATTCGAAACATAGGTATTTCTCGCAAAAGAAGGACCCGACTTACAGGAAGTATTTGCTTCACTCCAGGGTGCCGACGTACAAGATAATGCTGAAAAAGGAGTTTACACTTTTACACTAGCCATCGGCAAACTAGATTCCTATTTCGCTCCAAAGCAGCACGACACCTTTGAGAGTAATTTATTCTAGACATTGAAACCAAATTCCGATGAAACTCTTGTCAAATTCTTGCTCCGCTGTCAAGAGCAAGCCGGTAAATGTGATGTTGGCAAGTCTGCCGAAGAAAGTATATTGATAAAGCTGGGTTTAGACAGGGCAAGTCAATTGATCAAGTCAGTTGAATTCAATTGGCTTGAAAAGTTGAGCCTGGTTCAACTTTTTTTCAATTCAAGTGAGTTGATCAAGTCAGCTGATCAACTGAGTTGATCATTTGACTTGTCTAGTCTAAACCCAGCTTAAGTGTAATCGATAAGGTTATTGTGTTTGCTCCAAGTGAACTCAAAGAACAACTGCTTCAGAAAGATACATTGCAGACAAGGTGACAAAAATTGTGAACTCATACGAGTCCGTTAAGCATCAAGCTCAGGCCATGAATTGTTCGACTAGCACTGGTCATTCCGAAACCGTTCCGACTGGTCACGATTTGACTAGCAGCGTTAAAAAGATCCGCAATCCGTGTACACGCGGTTGACGAAAAGGTCACTTTGGGAATTATGTTGATTGTCCAGCGAGGAGCAAGGAATGCAATAAATGCAAACCCACTGCTCATTTTGCTACGAAGCGGAAGTGCGAAGACACGTTTACAAGTAACAAACGTGTGAAGCCGGAACGTATTCGAGAAATTGAAACCCATTCTGGTAAACATAAGTGACGGTGACGAATTGCTTTGGGTGAAGGTCGTTACAGATGTTGGTAGATTCTGGATGCATTATCGATGATAAATCGTGGAGTTACTTGAAAACGAACGGGGTTAAAATATGGAACCAACAGGAAAAGTGTGACGAAGTACGGTGAGAAGGTAACACCGTTGACAGTGCTAGGATCTTTCGAGACATGCGTTGTGGTGGATGATGCGGGTAAAGCAGTTGGAAAGGTCGCTACATTTTATGTAGTTCAAGGCGGTCAACAGAGCCTTTTGGATAGAGCTACTACTATTGATTTAGGCATAATTTATATTGGCTTTCCTAGTACTCACGAAGTAAGATCAGTAAATGTAGAAGTGAAACGACCGTTTCCAAATATTAAAGGCGTGAAGGTCAGTATCCTGATTGATATGTTCTACCAGTATGTAAGCACCCGCGACGTCCCCCTATCGCGTTGATGAAGAAGATTGAAGATAAGTTGCATTCTCTGCTGGAAAATGACATAATTGAGCCAGTCGAGGGCGGTTGTCAGTGGGTATCACCTCTAGTAACGGTGGTTAAGGACAATGGTGATCTACACACAGAAAAAAAATTAAACTAATTAGTATAAAATTCACACTAAAACGCTATTCGCCTGATTGACCCCAGGCTTCGTTTAGTTACCAACAAAACGAGCCTAGTATAAACTTGAAGTATAAGGGGTATAGTTTATCTTTTGAATATGCATGCGTAGTTTACCGGTGGATTATCCGTAGAATGTATTTGATCACTGTCATTTTAATGCTGGTATTTTTATTGATTAAAAAGCAAAAAAATCAAATAATATTAAGTTTATTTTCTTAGGAAAGTGAAAACAAAGCAATCAAATCTTGTGCAATCGTGCTCCGAATCAGACTCGCTGGTCGAACGTAGTTCGAGGGAACCTCCATGGACTCATCGTGGAAACAAGTCATACCGCACTTTGCACACTGAATCAGATCCCAACATTGCGTCACACTCCGAAGGACGTTTCAACTAATCGTTGAATGTATTCGGTTCCAACTCCCACGCTGCTGCATCTCCTGGCTAAAGTCGTCCTTGTTGCTGCACATAGGGCACTTGAGAAAGTACCCCGCCGATTGGGCAAATTGTTCCACGCAGCTCCGATGAAACCAGCCATCCTGACAGTACGGGGCACGAATCGATTCCAGCTTCCTGTACGGTCCCATCTCATCGTTGCAAATCCCACAGGCCTCGGTCTCAGAGTATT
This sequence comes from Ochlerotatus camptorhynchus, assembly GCF_037179485.1. NCBI lineage: Eukaryota > Metazoa > Arthropoda > Insecta > Diptera > Culicidae > Ochlerotatus > Ochlerotatus camptorhynchus. Next base: position 1,730,202 of record NW_027040579.1, on the reverse strand, counting down.
TCACCTTATCCACCAGCGCTACGTGCTTATCGCACCACGACTGGTACGTATCCATGGATCGCACGTAATGCAACAGGCACCTTTTCCGCATCCCACAGAGCGTATGAAATGTACGGAAGCACTAAACAAGAAACGTTACCATACCGCTCCTTGCAGATGTAGCACTTTTGTCCTTCCTCATTCCTGATGTCCTCCTCCATGAATCCGAAGATTCTCTCCTCGACTTCCCCATGCTGGACCAAATTCGACGTCAGTGTGTGTGTGTGTGTGTGTGTCATCCTCTATCCCTCACCCAGCCGGGGGCGTTGGACATGCTGAGAATAATTTGATCAAATGCTCCGTAATGGTGCCCTTTATGTTGTGAAGACTAGTACTTCAAAAAGGGTAACTTTTGAGGCAAGACAGTGTGTCCTCAACAAGTTAAGGGAACAGGATGCACTAGATGTCCACAACAGGTACAGCAAAACATCACATAGACGCCCTTATTCACACTAACTACTCAGGGGATAGAAGGTCAAGAAGAGCCACCGCCGCCAACTAAAGCTTGAACCGGGTACCTGGGACTCCCACGATATACCCGCGGCAATGGTCAGCAGACGATGCCCTGTGCGTATTTAGTATGTAATATGTTTTATTTGGATACACAAAATGTTTGAAGCCATGCGTCATCTAAAGCATAATTTGCATCACCACAAATACACTTGTCAACAATCTTCAACTGGAACGTACTCACCAAATCACTTCACCTGGGAGCGCATCCCCGATGCTTCCACGCATTCCCGATGCTTCCACGCATTCTTTTTCAAGTCACTTAGTGCACAAAAGCAATGCACCTCGCAAAACTCTAACAAAAGATCAGCGGCGTTCTCATCACCACGTAAATAAACAGAAATTAAAATTTTCACTCGCGATGCCACAAATTTCTGGTACGGGAGAAACAATCAAACCACGCAGCGCCAAATCTTCTGATGCTTCTGCTGGACCAAATTCGACGTCAGCAGCTGAAATTAATTACCCATTAGCTAATCATTCACAACCAAACTAATGTAAGCAAACCTACCAGACAGTGGTAGGGCACCCGAATGCGCCACTTTTTGTGAAACACCAATTGACGCATCTTATTCGTCACTCGTGAGTTATCCACCATGAAACTCAATCAACGGGTTCCACGTAATGGTCCGAACATTTTCCACCAACTTCCAGTCTAATCGACACAATTTTCATAATATGCACTAATGACCACCAGCTTGGACTACAGTAAAAACAAAAAAACAAAACGCGCCACCTACCCACCTACCGCTTGCAGCACGACTAATCTAGGTGTGGCAAGAAATAATCACCCTAGACATGAATTCTTTGGGAAGGCTTTTTGACTGCTATTCATACTTGGTATAAAGTTTAAGCTATGATAGTGCAAAATTTAATCTATGGAGCGTATACAACCGGTGAATTTGAAAAATGTTTATTTCTTAATCTAATAATGAATTGTATTATTTTTGAGTGTACGTTTGTGCGTAAATACGCACCACACAAACGTCGCTATCTTAAGGGAATGACATCTTATGCCCACAATAGATGATTTTCTTCCACGATTTACGTCCGCTAAGTTCATTAGTCGCCTTGACATCAAGGAAGCTTTCTACCAGGTAGAACTTGAGAAAGATAGCCGTTACATAACGACGTTTATTACACACATGGGCCTTTTCCGGTATAAGCACCTCATGTACGGCATTTTAATAGCTCCAGAAATCTTTCAGCTCATACTTGAACAGATTTTAAGCCGTTGTGGTAAACACACGGTAAATTTCATCGATGGCATCTTAGTTTTTGGTGAGACTGAGAGTGAGCATGATGATGCTCTCGAATTAGTACTGTCCACACTCAAGGAATACGGAGTGCTACTGAATAAAGACAAGTACGTTTTTAAAGTGCAGAAATTGGGATTTCTAGGACAAACAATCTCGTGATAAAATTGAAGCACTTCAACGATTCCGTGCCCCTTCCTGCCCGGTAGAAGTTCGGAGCTTCCTAGGACTTTTTAACTACATCGGGCGTTTCTTACCAAATTTGGCAACCGTCACTACTCCGTTGTGTGGGGCGATGCTCAACAGAAATCCTTTTCTAAATTGAAAGAAATGATATCCAACGTTAAGGTTTTTCAACAATTCACTTCGAATTCGGGTAATTGCGAATGCTTCGTCCGTTGCACTTGGCGCTGTCCTGATACAGTTTGTTGTCTGACTGATGATGATCCTCGAACAATTGCGTATGCTAGCAAAAGCCTCACACAGACAGAACACCGATACTGCCAAATCGAGAAGGAGGCATTGGCTTTGGTTTGGGCAGTGGACCGATTTTCTTGAGACTGACCACAAACCGCTCGAGGCGGTTTTCAATCCAACTTCTAGACCATGTCCACGGATCGAGCGTGGGTTCTTCGTCTCCATTCTTTTACATTTGTTGTGAAATATCGCGAAGGAGTAAATAATAATCCTTTGTCTCGTTTAGTTGCGCACAACCCACGAGAAACCAAACATCGTTGCAGGAAGAGGAAAATCATTGTGAAAAATTTTACTGATGAGATCGAACAGTAGTCGGAATTCTTTCCAACTTGCTCGAAAAGGCAGAGAACAGCGAAACATGCCAATTATTTTGATTATCTAAAATAGTCTAAAGCAGTGTGTTACTGAATCACAGTTTAATATTTCTTTGTTGAATTTTACGTTTAACTGAAGTTGTAATTCTCTATTTGAATGATATGAAACATGTATTTATAAACTCTGAAGATAGTTTGTATGCTAAACTTCCAAAGGGGGAAGAGCTGAGATGTTTGTAGTCAGTGTGTAGTATAATGAGTTGTTCGAAGTTAACGTGTATTATAATTAGCTGTTTATAATTAGCGTCGATCCCGTTAAATGGAAACGAATACATGCGAGATGATGTTATAAACGACTCCACCGACCAAGGTCTGATCGAAGAAGAAAATAAACAAGACAGTCATTCGCATCTGACACTTCAAAGGATCCAGTTCAGTTTATTTTGCCTTTTTCTCCAAATCACAGACTCGGTAGATTATACTCCAGTTATACACCTCATTCTAGATCTTGACTAGTTTTCGCTAAGGGATTGACCTTTAGACTAGATCATTCCAGGCTAAACTTCCTCGGTTTCACAACAGGTTGCGCAAACGCTACCCGTTTTGTTATCTGAAACAAGAGAAAAATAATTAGAAGTTTTACGAACAACAGCTCATTCAAGACAGCTTAGTAATGAAGTCAATGTGGTCCAGCGGTAGTACTAAGCAGTTATGGGTTTCTCTTGCCTTAAACCGCTACGTTGGTTATCAACTAAGTTCAGTTGGGAATCACCTAGGAATTAACCGAAGCGCACTAGCACCCGGAATGAATAAAGACCATCCATCATCACATCTCCACCGCTAGGAATTCCGGCCATTGCCGTTCAGGTGCTCACCATCAAGCACACTCCTGGCAAAAGTACCAGCTTCATCGACTCTCTCTTTCGTTAATAACGAGGCTCTAAAAACATGTTCAGCTATTTTTATCTTATAATACAATTAATAATAATTTCTTTAACCGACTATGTAGAAACATTAGCCCAAAACATGAATGCAGCCAAGTTATTAACGAAAGATAGAGTCGATTAAGAGAAATAGTTTATTTTATCTGGGTTGGAAACCGAACCTGAGGATTTTCAAACAAACGATCAAACTAAAGTTTATCAGAAAAGAAGCAAACTCTATCTTGATACCCGACCTAGGTTGGAACTGAATAGTATATTAATTCGCTATAAGAAAGATCATCCCACATCGTCGGCAGAATGGCAGATGTGCTGAAGGCCAAGGATGAAGTGATGGCTCGATTGGATCGAATCTGACGGAAAAGAGCAACCGGGTGTCGGTGTGTGGTAGCATGGAAGGTTCCGAACGGGCACGACGCCACTGTTGATTCCAACCTATTTCTTCTATCCCTTTTCTATTTTCGTATAGAGACACACACAAAAAATAACAATGGGATCTGTTTTTCCCCGAAAATTCCAAGTAACTTAAATGCATCATTAAGAGTTTCGTTCCACCTGCGTTGTCCTATATTCATTCTACCGCTATCCATTACAAAATTTTAAGATGTGCCGTGAAAAAAATTGACATTTCAATGAAGAAAACTTGCACGCCTACGTTGATCGAAAAGTCCGATTTTCCCTACCTTCACCCACTGCGCATCATCTCCCAGTCGCTACCATAGCAACACCATCGTAACTAAATTTTTACATACCACGAGCCTATATAAGTAAGGCTGCTGCTAACAATCGTCAACCATCATTCGCTGCCAGACTGTTGAGCAGTTCAGTCGATTTGAATTCTCTCTAGTTTCGTTCGTTCGTTCGCAAGTCGAATTAGCTCCGCGTTGTATAGTGACGCTCTCGCTGACCCAGCCATGGGTAAGAAATCGCGCGGTAACGCGAGTGCCGGCTTACCGGGAAAACAGACTCTCCCAGGAGACGGCGCGACCACCGAGCCAGCTCAGAAGAAGCAGAAGAAAACCCCATTGCCCGTCCCGACAGGCGTTGCGGACCCGCAGCCGGGGCCTCCCGGAACTAAACGACCCAGACCTGAAGACATCAGCGCCACCGCATCGGCAGCAAAAAAGCTGCTGAGCAACAATCCGTTCTCCGCCCTGCAGAACGGAGCCCAGCCGCAGTCGGACCCTGAGACGGTGCCTAAAAAAGTTAAGTTGCCACCCTTCTATGTGAAGGGCTTCCCTCCCGGGCTATGGGAGCAGCTGGATTTCTACATTAAGCAGGGCTTTCGCTGCACTATTCAACGGTGCACGGAAGGCTACAAACTGATGGTCTCGGCCGAAAATCACTACAACGCAGTCCAGGCCCTCTTGGACAGGATGAAGCTGGAGTACTTCTCCCACGACGTCGAGGCCACCAAGCCGCTGAAAGTGGTGCTGCGCGGGCTCCACGACATGGACACCACCACCTTAATGGACGAGATTAAGGCGAACGGCCTCAAGCCGGTCGAAATCCACAAGATGACCCGCAGCAAGGCCATCAAGTATCGTGACCAGCTCTACTTGGTCCATCTGCAGAAGAACTCCACAACCGTGAAGGATCTCCATACGACACGCACACTGTTCCACATCGTAGTGAAGTGGGAGCGGTATAAGCCAACCCACCGTGGCGTCACTCAGTGCTCGAACTGCCTATTGTTCGGGCACGGCACCAGGAACTGCCGCATGGCCAGCCGCTGCATCAAATGCGGCAAAAACCACAAGATCGACGACTGCGACAGCATCGAGGAAGCCGCTCCCACATGCGCCAACTGCGGTGCTGCCCACAAGGCCACGAGTAAGGCCTGTCCGAAGCGGGCCGAATACGCCGAGATCCGGAAGAAGGCCTCGTCCAACAACCAGCCCGGTCGCAAGAAGGTCCCGGAAAACAACGCGCAGAACTTTCCTCCGTTATCACCGGTCCAACCACGGCCAATTCCAGTGTTGGCGCCGCTCCCGCTCAACCAACAGTTGGCTGCTGCCCAGTCGGCTGCCGCTGCAGTACCTAGTCAAGCCTCCGGCCCATCGACGGATCCCCCTGCTCCGGGATTGGCCGGTACAACCGGTGAAGCTACAGACGATTCTCCGCTGTCAACGGATGAGATCGTCACACTGTTGGCCCAGGCCATCATCATCAAGCGCACCTGCGCAACAAGAACACAACAGCTCCAAGCTATCATCTCCTTCGTCGCTAATTATGGACTGTGAACCCATAAAGATCGCCAACTGGAACGCTCGCTCCGTAGGGGCGAAAAACATTGAGCTTGCAGACTTCCTCCGCAAGCACGACATCGACGTGGGCCTCCTCACCGAGACCCACCTCAAGACCGGTGACAGCTTCTGGCTGCCCGACCACAGCATTGTCCGGCTTGATCGCACCAGCTCCAGGGGGGGCGGTGTCGCGGTCATCATCAAGAAAGGCATCAAGTACTGCACCCTACCCCACTACCGCACTTCCATCATCGAGGCCGTCGGCGTAGAGGTGGAAACATCGACCGGAAACATCCGGTTCATCGCCGCCTACTGTCCCCGGCAATGTACCGTTAGCAATGGTACAGCACAGCAGTTCAAGAACGACCTTGCCATCATAACCCGCACCAATGCCCGCTTCGTAATCGGAGGGGACCTGAACGCCCGGCACGAGGCCTGGCGGAACTACCAGCAGAACCAGAACGGCCGCCTGCTATTCGACCATTCCCAGCATGGTCTCTATTCCGTCTGGTTTCCGGACGAACCAACCTTCACATCACCGACGGGCAACCCATCGACGCTGGACCTGTTCTTGGCAAACACCAGATTAGCCAAGCCGGTTGCCGTCAACGACCTGAGTTCGGACCACCAACCGGTGCTGACCGAGCTGAGCTACAACGTGGCCCCTGCACCGTGCCAGCGGAAGGACTACCATCGAGTCAACTGGGTCCAGTTTCGACGCGTGGTCGACCGCCACATCGACGACAACCCACCGCTCGACACAGTGGAGGACATCGACCGGGCCCTGGAGGGTCTCCATCAAGCCATATCCGTGGCTGACGAAGAGTGCGTTCGACGAGTTCCTGTGAGGGGTAAGTTTCAAGCAATTGATTCCCACACCAAACTCTTGATTCGGCTCAGAAATGTTCGTAGACGCCAGTTTCAGCGGACTGGGGATCTGCAGCGTAAATACGAAATGGTCGATCTGAATCGGCAGATCGCTTCCAGAATGGTCTCAATCCGGAACGAGAGTTTCGGGCGGCTCGTTCAGAACCTGGACGACTGTTCCAGACCATTCTGGAAGGTTGCCAAGGTGCTGAAGTCTCACCCCAAGCCCATTCCACCACTTAGAGTCAATGACGAACGGCTTATCACCAACGAAGAGAAGGCCAATGCGATTGGGGAGCACATTGCCCAGTCGCATTTGCTTGGCTCTAAAATCCCAAGTCCACTCGAGAACCAGGTTGCGCAGTGCGTCCTGACGTTAGATGCCTCCCCTTGTGCCGTCCCTCCAGAAGAACGGATTACAGAGGAACAAATTTGCTCAGCGCTGAAATACAGTAAGAACATGAAGGCTCCCGGGTTTGACGGAATATTCAACCTAGCGTTGAAAAATCTCAGCCCGAGGGTGCACTCGCTGCTAGCTGCCACCTTCAACAGATGCTTGGAGCTGCACTACTTTCCAAGCATCTGGAAGGTGGCAAAAATCATCCCGATCCGCAAACCTGGGAAAGACCCTTCACTACCGTCAAGCTACAGACCGATTAGCCTGCTCTCAGCGCTGAGCAAGCTGTTCGAAAAATTGATCCTCAGCCGACTAAACAAGTTTGTGGAGGAACATGACATTCTTCTTCCGGAACAGTTCGGGTTCCGTAAGGGGCATTCCACCAATCATCAGCTAGTGCGGGTGATGAATAACATCCGAAGTAACAAAGCTGTATCCAAGTCCACAGCCATGGCCTTGTTAGACGTCGAAAAGGCGTTTGACAATGTCTGGCACGACGGACTTATATACAAGCTTTGTAACTCCAACTTTCCACCATACCTTGTGAAAATCACCCGTAACTATCTCCAGCAAAGGTCGTTCAGGGTGTCGTTGAATAGTTCCCTTTCGGGACAATTTCCGATCCCAGCAGGTGTTCCGCAAGGGAGTCTGCTGGGACCACTGCTTTACAGCATCTACACGTCGGACATCCCTCCTCTAGGAGACGGTTGCGTGTTCTTTCTGTTTGCAGATGACACCGCGATAGCCGTCAAGGGTAGGATGCCTCGTGAAATTACGAACAAGCTCCAACGATGCCTTGACACCTTTACTGATTATGCCACCACGTGGAAAATCAAAATCAACGCCTCGAAAACCCAAGCGATCATGTTCCTTCACAGACAATCATTAAAACTTAAACCGTCTCCCTCCTGTACCGTAATAATGGATGGTACAAGGGTCGAGTGGTCCACTGATGTTACTTATCTCGGGATGTTGTTCGATGAGAAGCTCCTGTTCCGCTCGCACATAGAGAAAACCCTAGTTAAGTGCTCCGCCTTGGTTAGGTGTTTGTATCCGCTCATTTGCCGCAGATCCCGCCTCTCAAGGCAAAACAAACTGGCTGTTTACAAACAGATCATAGCCCCCGCGATCTTCTATGCCGCCCCGGTGTGGGAATCGTGCGCTCAGACCCACAGGAACAAAATCCAGGTTGCACAGAATAGAGTGTTGAGGATGATCCTAGATCGTCCATTCGACACAAGAATAGCAGACCTCCATCAAGAGGCAGAAATTCCCAAAGTAGATTCCAAAATTGATGATATGACAACTAAATTTATTCAAAAATGCAATCTTTCTGAACATGCTTTAATAAGCAATTTGTACATAGTAGGTTAAGTGTATATAGTAGAGTAGGTTAGTTTTAAGCTGTAAATAGTAGTATTAAGTAGTTTCTCTTCAAATTCTAAAAACAAAACAAACCAATCCCACCAAGGTGGTCGACCGTGTACTAAGTCTAGGACTAATCCTGTAAAACAAATTTTAAATTTTGCCCATACCTAAAGATGAAGAAAGCAATTAAATCACTTAGTAAAAAATTTATATGGTAATCGTCCAAGTTAAACTAAAATAAAGATCATTTAAACTTAAACTAAACTAATAAACAATCGTCAAGAGGCTTCCTAGGTAGTTTCCAAGCAGACGTGTTTTACATCGCTCTCCTCAATTTCCAGATTTTCAACATGTTTGCAAGAAAAATGAAAAACGGCCGCGATGCTCGGCAGACCCGGTCCGGTCGGAATGCTAGACCGGTGTCTTTGCCCATTTTTATGCGTGATGACCCTGATGGAAAGCTCACGGCCATTTACCAACGTATAAAGGCGGCTTCTTCGAAGCCCAACCTGCCAAAAGGGCGGGATCGTTGGGAAATGCTGAAAAACTTACCGGTGACCGATGAGTACGACAACGTAAGGTCACCGGTCGGTGAGTACATCAGACGGCCGTTTAAAGCATTACCTAGCAAACAGTTACTTCGTGAGGGATTCGGGAGAGAAATTTTAGAAAACCGGTATGAAACTACCCAGGTTGCCTCAAACGCGGATTTAGGTAAGGAAGATTTAGATTGTGAGGGTGTAGAGTTAGAGAATAATATTGATTTAGGAGATAGGGTATGTTTGGAAGGTAATCAACTAAATGTATGTGAGGTATTTAGGTGTAACATTGCCGAGATAGATTCGGTTTTGGCAGAAGGGATAGCCAAGGTACAGCAATGTACGACAACGTTAGCAGTATTTGAAACGTACGCCAAGACACACCATGAAATATTGGAACGTGTGACGTATGTACCGAGCACTGCTAACGCTGCCACACAGACTGCTATTCCCAAAATGCAGCGATCAGAGATGAATTTTGTATATGCTGGATTTTGGGAGCACTGTACCTTGAGAAAAAATCAAGGTATGCAAACCCAAAATTTGACGTTTTTGAAGCAGCCTACTGAGATGCTTCAGAAAAATCCCAGTGACCCAAATTCAAATTTGATAAACAAACTGTTTGGATGGAAATCTTTTGGATTGACCTTCTTGTTTTCGGCCGTGGTACTCGGTTTGATGGAAATTCCAAATTTCATCTAGCAGTTTGGAATTGTTTTTTGTTATGGATCGAGCTCACTGGTGGTCCAACGAATTTCATCAAAATTACTTAGCTTCTCCGAGGTCTTCTGACTAGTAAAGATGTTGTAGCCGGGTACGAACGAATACTTCGAGCTACCATCTTTGCTACGAGGATTCCTCGGAACCCATTAACACCAAATAGGGACCTTTTGGTAAACAAAATTCGTTTAGGGACCGTGCTTCCGAGCAAACCAATCGATGTGGCAGAGTGCTTTCATCGAATATCTTACTGTTTATGAAGTTCGAATGACCACTACCGTGAGCTCGATCGTTGCATACCATAGTAGTAGTGTTAGGTTTTAGAAATAGTATATGTAGAAAAATAATCAGGTAGGATTTATAGGAGCTAGGGCAGGAGCACATATGTGATTGGCAGGGAATGTGGTGGGAGTTTAAAGGTATTGAAAAGTTACCCCTTTTGATGATTTTGATCGAAACTGATGGCCCATAAAAAAATTGTATGGAAAATCGAGTTTGATACAAATTAGGAAGAGAGGTGACTTTTCAGTGCATTTAACGGGGCTTCTCACATATGTGCTCCTTTTATCCAAATTAACAATTCACTTATAGTAGCTAGTTAGTTAATAGGGTGGTATCACATTTCACAGATTTTATTTTCAGAATGGGCCATTTATTAGCATATCGTTTTCGGCAATATTTTCGTTCTCAAATATTTAAAAAAAATCTATTAAAATGGGAATATTACCTTCTTTGAGTGTTCATTGTTCTGTTATTTTTGATGTTATCTTTTATTTTCGTTTGCTTGTTGTAATTTCAATAAAGAAGGAAATAATCTCATTAGCAAAATTGTTAATAAAAAAAATTACATTTTTTTCCGTTTTGAGTGCACATGATTTTAAACATTCATGTAAATGGTCCATTTTAGCAAATAAAACTCCGGGAAATGTGATACCACCCTCAGAAATATGTTTGATCAGTTAGGAGCTAGGGCAGGAGAACATATGTGATTGGCAGGGTATGTGGCGGGAGTTTAAAGGTACTGGATTCTTTGTTCAGTACTTTTAACGGGGCTTCTCACATATGTGCTCCTGTATTCTTGAAACACAGGATAGATAACGACCTCAGGTCAGAGAAAGTTGGTAGTTATAGTGAAACTGTATTTAGTAGAAAAGAGTTAGGGCCGAAATTTAATGAGCAAGCAATGTAGTGCCATATTTGAGATGCTCTAAAAAAAATTCGTTGTCAATAAATTGTAATTGTGCATTTGAGGGTAATATTTTCAAGTTTAAAAAAAAAATAATCCCATCTCATCTTGTATATGAATGAAAGTATTCAATTCAGAGTATTAATTTAGTGTTGTTGCTTAATTTTGTTGAATTAAGTGCATAAGGCTTCAAAAGATCCTGCTGATAAATGAATAATTCAAATAGTTTTACCTAACTAAAGCTAACCAAGACACCATTGTGGAATGCTCTTCGGCAGGGGAACTATGCCATTAGCGCGAAGCATTTTTAAACCACTGATGCTGGCGCCAACTAGTATTGTTTTTACTATTTGGTTATCACTTGATTCAATAGGATCAGATCCGCCGTTAGCACAAGATGGGTGGATGTTCCTCTTATTATCTTATCTTATCTTTCTTTATTAAAGAGACTTTCAGCCATCGGCTGGTTCATCTCTGGTTCCTCTTATTGACCCTGTCTTGTTGAGAGGGTACGTTCGGTTCATTGTTTTATCTCTTTCTACATGGATAAAATTATAAACATGGATTACCGCTTTATCTAGTTCAGATCTCATACCAATCTGACGCTATACATCAATTTCAGATAAATCCCATAAATTAGAACATTTACTTCAAGTGGCAAACATATTTTTCAGGGGAGGATCTTTAGTTTGAGCTTATTGTCATAACAGTCAACTCAATCATGTATGTTTCAGGTTTAATTTACTTTGATGCATTTTTTTAAAAATTCAAAAGCAGTTTTATTCGACGCATTATTTTAGATTGCAAAAAAACTCGCGTCATTTTGTGTAAAATATCAAAAGGAATCTAATTGTGCGAGCTTTTTGCAATCTGAAATAATGCGTCGGAAAAAAACTGCTTTTGAAATTTTCCAAAAAGCATCAAACTAAATTGAACCTTAACCTGTTGGGGTGTACTGGATTCATTTTGCAATAAATTAATCTGCCAGGAAATAACGTGGATCTTACGTGAAGAAATGGACAGACTAAGGTCTAAGGTTCCTTCTTTAAAACAAATAAATTCCCAGATTGGAGCTTTGCGTAGCACTAGAGAGGACCGGACTTGTTGATTCTAAGCCAATCGTTTGTCTGTTGCGCTGTCTGTCGACTGTAATTGTAAAAAAATGCCGTACCTTCGTTAGCCAAGATGCTCTGGTTTGGCAGTCAATATTGTTCTGCTGGCTTGAATGTTCTGGACCAACTTCAAAAACGCCAACCGATTTGTTATCTGCAATAAGAAAAAAACATAGTTAGAAGTTTTACATAGAACAGCTCATTCAAGACAGCCACTTCTGATATGACTATCTTGTAGAAGCTGGACAAATCGATGAAATCTGCAATCTTGTTGGCTGACAGCCATTGCATTAAATCAACTGGTGTAGGAATTAGAAGATCCGTTTCCATGAACGGAAGTGGTGCCCGAATGAACGTTTCGCTGGATAACGTGTACCATTAGGGTGGGGCTTATATTTTTTAAATCGTTCGGTTTCTTGTTTTCTCATGTGGAAAATGATTATTGGGACCAGTTAAGTATAATATCTAAAATTGAGCTATTTTCGGTGACATTTAGAAGTGGCGCAAGGGGTCCAAGTGCAAAATGCTGAACGATAAGCCTTTTAAAATAAAAACTATGCTTTTATAAGTAAACACGTGATTTTGTCACCCATATCGACGAAAATTTTATCCATTTAACAATATCTTCACTAATTCTCCAAATATATGGCATAGCGATGTTCCCACATATAGACTTACGCTTACATATTGATAAATCGCAATCGTGATAGAACTTTGCATGGGAAATGTGATTGAAGTGGCCTGGATTTCTACCGAGTTAGGAAGAATATCGTGGGTTAATGATAATAAAGCTTGACTGTATTTGAAATGTGATCTGATCACAGCGTTAAAAATTGAGTGATTCATACAACTAACTGCTCATGAGCAGGGTTGATTATTGATAAGAGACATCCTGATGGCAATAGCATAAGTGCATAAGTCGAAACAAGGATAATTTTAAAAACCTAGCTGTAAATCTAAATCTTCATAAACAAAATTTTACCATCATGAACAAACATGAACGTTGAATAAATTAATTAGTCCCAATCATCATTTTCCAGGTGAAAACCATGTCCCCGAACAATTCTTAAAAAATAAGCCCCACCCTAGTGTACCATGTAACATTGCTCGCAACATACCTGCTTTCGGTGAGTTGAATATCTGATTTGGGGTTTCCAGTTTCATTCGATGAAAATGGGTGTATTGTCCTGAAAGGCGAAAATGTGCTGTTAGTGAGTCAACGCTGGGGTAGCCTAAATTACCTGCAGCGGTTTCCGGAGTAAGCCATATTAGCGGATTCAAATCACGGAGTTTCCTGTCTACATCTGTGGCACCATCGGCTTGGGCATCGTGACACGAAGGCAGTGTTGAAGATTGTGCGAAATTATTTAGGACACGGCTAGAAAGTGGATCGTTGCGACGTGAAATCTGTTTGCGGATCTAGAGCTGCTTCCGTAAGTGTTATGGTGCATACGGACTTTGGAGGACCCATGGATGAGCCAGCAGCGTGAGGGAGTCGATTCGGGAGTATGGTGGTTTGGTACGCAACTACTACCCGAAAATCATCAGATCGGATGGTGGTGGCAAGTATGCCAGTAAGTCTCAGTGGAAATCTCTGCATCGTCTCCATCGGCATATTCCAGGCAATGGCGATCCAATTTCATGGTAATCACTGATCATGGAATACTTTACAGAGGACGCCTCCGTATTCCTCGCAAAGTAATGGGACGGCCAATCGTAAGAATCGGTACTTTGTTGAGATGATGCGGTGCATGTTGGTGGATTCGTTTCATTCATTTGTCTTTGTCTTCGGTAGATCCTACGCCTTACAAGCTGTGGCACAGGTAGAAGCCTTCGTACGGATATCTTCCAGTATTCCGATCGGAAGCCCTTGTACTTGTTCCGAAGGAGAAGCGTGGAGGACTCGGGAGCCTGTACAAGTGATGCTGATGATGCAAGTGATGCAGAGGAACCATCATTCCGAGGATTTCTATGGATGATATCCTACGCAGAACCGGACGTCCAAACAAAGGAATCGCGTCAGTCCAGTTGATTGAGGAGGCCTATGCAGGGGGCCATGTGCCGACAGCAGTTGGACCCAGGAATCTGAAGGAAGCATTGACCTGTGAGAAAAAAGCAGAATGGAGGTGAAGTCACATGCGGAGAAAGGCACTAGGGAGCTGGTTGAGTTACCTGTAGGACGGAAGGTGTTTGGTTGCCGCTGGGTCTTCAAGTTGAAGCTGAATGCAGCTGGGGAGGTGACCAAACCCAAGGCGCATCTGATGGCTCAAGGCTATTCGCAGCGGTTCGGCGAAGACTACGACGAAGTTTTCGCTCCCGTCACGAACCATACGACTTTTCGCGTGATGCTTGCTCTGAATTAAAAAAAAAATGACACTCAAGTATTTCGACCAAAAACGGCCTACCTATATATACGGAGATTTTTTTTATGCGGCAAACCATATTTCCTGGGACTGGACCATATTTCCTGGGACTGGAGTTTAAGCGAGAGAATGATGACTATAGTGTGAGCTTCGAAGACTATTTTGATAAACTGTTTGACAAGTTTGGTTTGAGGGATGCAAAAGTTGCTGAGACGCCCAATGGACGAAGGTTTTTTGAACGAAACGAAATTCAGAAGTCTGTATATGGCGGTGTGTGCCAGGCCGCATATTGCTCTTACGGAGGCATTCTGAGTAACAGCGAAGCGATTGTTTCACTATTTAAAAGCGACTAATCATTGAAGGTTAGAGTACAACGGATCTGGTGGTGTTTTGATCGGCTATACTGATGCTGATTGGGCTGGTGATGCTAGTATGAGAAAATCAACAACCGGATACGCTTTCTGCTACACAAATGGTGCTATTTCATGGGTCAGTCGTAAACAGGCATGTGTTACTTTGCCCTCTATGGAGTCAGCGTATGGTGCTCTGAGCGAAGCTACGCAAGAATTAATCTGGCTTCGAGGACTGATGAAAAAGATGGGTGATCGCGATAATGGTACTGTAACGATGATGGACGACAACCAGAGCTGTATCAGTTTCATGAATTCCGAAAGGACCAATCGTCTGTCTAAATACATCGAAACAAGAGAGCATTTTGTTTAGTAGCTGTGTGAGTAGGGTCTCTTGAAGTTAGAGTACTGCGCACATTGTGGTGGGCGTGCTAATCAAGTCCCTGGGGACAACGAAACAATGGAAATTCTCGGGAATGCTGGGATTGTCATCGAATGGTGGCAATATACATTGAGGAAGAGTGATATTAGTGCAACTACTGTACCACGTTATTCATCTTGCTACTATCGTATTGGATGGAACAGGCGGGCGGGAGGGGCGAAGAGGGAGCAGAAAAGTAATTCTCTACAGATTGACGAATTTTTTTATTTTTTTTTAATTTGTCGGCTCCGATTTTGATGAAAATTTGCACAGTTGTTCTTTTTTAGTAAAAATGCCAATTTGTGTTATCAGTTCTTCAAATTGAATCACGACTAATTTTCTAACAGGGCCTGTGTAAAAATAGTACTAATGGGTTAAAAAATTTATATTGCTGAAACGCTTTGTTCGATTAATTTGGTGTCTTGAGCAAAGTTGTAGATATTATTTTGGCAATAATGTTAAAAATATACACTGTAAAAAAATTCGTTTGTTTCAATAAAAAAAAATATATTTCTTATTAAAAAAAATAATTTCTCAAAAAGTACAATTTTCGTTTTAAGCCTCATTGAAGCTCATAATATTTGCTACAAACTGGCAAAGTTTGGTGATGGTAAACTCAAAAACAAAAAAGTTATGATTTTTTGAATATTTTACGATTAAAAACACATGTTTTTCAACCGTGTATATTTTTTCAAGAATTGCATTTTAATTTTGCACAACTTTCTCGAAGACACCAATGCAATCAAGCAAGCCGTTTTTGCAATATAGATATGTTTATTGCATTAGTGTTTTTCTACACAGGCCCTATTGAAAAGTTAGGATTCATTACATCTGATACCATGAAAAGGTATCGTTACTAACAAAACTAAAAAATTCACTTGATGAATATTGAGCTAGAACTAAATAAAAGTGAAATGATGCTCAAACTAGCGATTAATTTTCTTTTTTATTCATTGTCTTCAATTTTGCATAGTTGTATCAGTGATCTTAACGGTAATAAGTCAAATACTCAACACTGTAGTAGTGAACACCAAAAACATCTGTCTGTACCTAATGTAGAAATTATACCCATCGATCTGATACTTAAATGAGTTTGAATGGTGAAAACAAGCAGTTGATCACAAAGATTGCTTTTTACCGCATACATCTTAAAAAGTTATCATAGGAAATAAGTGTAACACCATTTGGTTAAAAGGTAAGCATAACCTTCAGTTGTATTTCAATGAAATCATTTTTAAAGATTATTATTTTTAATTTTTTTAATATAGGAAGCAACATGAGTGAACGAGCATGTTTTATCAGGTGCATTCGGCCGTTCGAGGAAGCCAAGTGCTCGAAAGAGCTGAGGAATATTTCGAATATTACCATCCAGAAATTAAAATCGATTGGATATTCTGAAGCATCAGGATTGAATACTGGTTTTCGCATTTGCACGTCCTGTCGTCTTCGTGTTGATAAACAAGCTCTTTTCATCTCAAACGAGGAACAGCATGTTGCCGGAAACTCAAAGATGCCAACTACAGTGATAGTACCTGTCGTACCGAGCTGTGAAAGCCTTACAACTGTACCATCAATGACATCAGTTACTTCAGTTCAATCGTACCAAGAATTTACTCAACATCGGTCAACATCGAGATATTCAACCGAGGCATTGCAGGAATCCAGGTATCACCGATAGACGTGGGAAAACTCAACTACATCCACTACCCCGAAAAGAAGCACCGTGAAATCAACGAAGGTATTAGAAAGAATCTTTTCAACTTCGAGCCTGAGGCTGACGAAGTGAATGAACTCAAAGAAGTTTTAGAAAACATGAAGGAAAAGTTTTCCAATGCATCCACTGCAAGAAGTGAAAAATTATTAATTTTATCGTTATTGCCTTATTCATGGTCAACACAAAAAGTTATGGATCAATTTAATGCTAGTAGATATATTGCAACAGAGGCTAAGTTGATAAAGGAAGGTCATTCGTCAAAAACCGCAAAATATGGCACAGCCTTAAGTGATGAAACAAAATTGGCAGTCATAATTTTTTTTGAAGATGATGATATAAGCCGGGCAATGCCTGGTCAAAAAGATTATGTGTCTGTGCAGAAAGAAGGAAAACGACAAGCCATTCAAAAAAGATTACTAATGATGACTTTGAGAGAAGCTTATAAACGATTCAATGAAATTCACTGCAATGTAAAAATTGGATTCTCTTCATTTGCAAAACTCCGCCCTAAGCAATGTAAACTTTTAACCAGCTCTGAAACTCACAATGTTTGCGTGTGCACAACGCATGAAAACATCAATCTAATTTTACACAGTTTGAAAAAACTTAAACTCATTTAAATGATGTAAAAACGTTCACAGACAGCCTACTTTGTGAAAACAAGACAACATATTGCTATCTACGGTGTTGTGAAGATTTTCCAGACTCTTCCGCATTAGAAAACATTTTATTAAAACAATTAGAGGAAAAATGCATTGATCAGCTTTCATTTGAACAGTGGGTTACCACGGATAGATGTGATTTAGAAACTATTGTAAAGCCTGCAGACGAGTTTGTTTCATTTTTCTGCTTGAAATTGACAAGTTTGATACCACATGATTTCATAAAAACACAGCAATCTATTTTTTTGTGAAAACTACACGAAATAATTTGCAAGAAGGTGAATTTTTAGTTACTTGCGATTTTTCCGAAAACTACAGCTTTGTGTTACAGGATGAAGTTCAGTCTCATCACTGGAATATCCAACAAGCTACCATCCATCCATTTGTTATATATTTTAGAGAAAATATGCAAGTTAAACATTTAAGTTTTATTATAATTTCTGAAGAGTTACGGCATGACTCAGTGGCTGTTAACTTATTTATTTCTAAAATGATAAGTTTTTTACGCATTAACCAAAGTAAAAATATCAACAAGATTTATATTATGTCCGATGGAGCCGCGTCACAGTACAAGAACCGGAAAAATTTTGCTAGCCTTTGTAAATTTAAATCAAAGTATGGAATTGAAGCCGAATGGCATTTCTTTGCAACATCACATGGGAAAGGTCCTTGTGACGCTGTTGGAGGTACAATAAAACGTATGGCTACTAGAGCAAGTTTGGCCAAAGAACGTGAACATCCAATACAAAATGCAAGAGAGCTTTATAATTGGGCAAATAATCGAAAAGAAGAAGAATTAACAAAATTATCATTTAGTTTTGCCACAACAGAGGAATACGAATGTATGGCTTCACACCTCAACGAGCAATATAATAATGCAAAAATAATTCAAGGAACTCAAAAGTTTCATTCTTTCATTCCTGTATCAGAAAATAAAATTAAAGCCA
Organism: Ochlerotatus camptorhynchus; assembly: GCF_037179485.1. Classification (NCBI taxonomy): domain Eukaryota; kingdom Metazoa; phylum Arthropoda; class Insecta; order Diptera; family Culicidae; genus Ochlerotatus; species Ochlerotatus camptorhynchus. Next base: position 1,711,773 of record NW_027040579.1, on the reverse strand, counting down.
AACGATACTCAAATTGTAATGATAATGATGCCAAAATATTCGATGTATTTAAGAAGTGATGTAAATAAAAATAGAAAGTAACTGTATTACAATGAAAATAAATTATGTATCATTTGTCCGTAAGGTTTTCGAATAAAAGAAAAGTAAAAAAGAGCAGATAAATGTATTTTGTGGATTTAAGTTGAGATTTTAAAATAAAAAAGTAGTCGGGATTCGCTATTACAAATTGTAATAGCGAACCCCGACTACTTTTCCGATAGGGCCTGTGTAGAAAAGCGCTTATAAAATAAACATTTTAATACATTGCAAAAACGGCTTGCTTGATTGCTATGGTGTCTTCGGAAAAGTTGTGCAAAATTAAAATGCAATTCTTGAAAAAATATACACGGTTAAAAAAAAATGTGTTTTTAATGAAAATGTAAAAATCGTGAAATATTCAAAAAACCATAACTTTTTTGTTTTTGAGTTTGCCATCACCAAACTTTGCCAGTTAGTAGCAAACATTATGAGCTTCAATGAGGCTTAAAACGAAAAATGTACTTTTTGAGAAATTAACTTTTTTAATAATAAATATAATTTTTTTCATTGATACAAACGAAATTTTTTACAGTGTATATTTTTTACACAATTGCCAAAATAATATCTACAACTTTGCTGTAGACCCCAAATCAATCGAACAAAGCGTTTCGGCAATATATATTTTTAAACTCATTAGTACTATTTTTACACAGGCCCTTTTCAAAAACTAGTCGTAATTCAATATGAAAAACTGAGAGCACAAAATGGCGCCTTTACTAAAAAGGAACAACTGTGCAAAGTTTCAGCGTAATTGGAAATGATCGGTCAGGATCGATTTGCGAACCTTCGTGGAATGCCTCTATAGGCACAATTTTTCTTTCGCAGTAAAACCATTCAAATAAAGTTACTTTTTCTTGTTTATTGAACTGAATTTGGCCTTTCAATTCCGCTGGAAATCTCTGTCCAAGAGTCACAACACCCAGCGGCAATAGATTTAACATGACCATGGATTCCAATGTACGGGAATATGGTGAAGAACCAGGTTGGACGTTTTCCTCGGACGATCCGCACGTATGGAGGAATACGTCGTTCAAGAAGTTTCGGGCTGAGAACGGCATCATTCTGCAGAAAACTACACCGTATTCGCCGCAACAGAACAGCAATCCGGAGAGGAAAAATCGATATGCTTGCTCTTGGAATCGGGTTTAAGCTAGAAGTACTGGGGTGAGGTATTCTGTACGGCGAATTACCTACAAAATCTTCTACCTTCGTCTGTTCTTGATAAGACACCGTATTAGCTGTGGCATAACAAGAAGCCGTCGTATGTCCACTTGCGGATTTTTGGTTCGAAGGCGTACGTTCATGTGCCGAAGGAGAAACGTAGAAGTTGTATTCGAAAGCAAGTACGACTTCGGGAAAGTTTAGCATACTTCAAGAGCGTCTAAAAAAAATCAGGAAAGTCCTACGAACTTCAGAGTAGTTCTACAAACTCCAGGGATCTCCTTCGAATGTGGTTTCATGTTGTTCCTAGAATTTATAGACAGTTCTAAGAATTTATCTGAAGTTTCTAGAGCAGATATGAATTCCGTTTGTTAATTTGGAGTTACGAAGTTTCCATTATATCTAAGCATATAGAACTTCTCTTCAGAAGAAGTTCTGAGAACCTCGGAGAAGTTATAAGAACTTTGAAAGAACTCTGAAAACTTCGGAAAAGTTCTTGAAAATCTGGGTAATTTGTTGAAGTTCTGCAAATTCCGTTGAATTTCTGGAAATCCGTTGAAGTTTTGGGAACTCCATTGTAATTTTGAAAGCTCCGTTGATGTTCTGGGAACTGCTTTAAATTTTATAAATTACTAGCTGAGTGTGCCCGGCCTTGCTCGGGATTCAATATTAGCATGAGTTTATGCGCCAATTAAAAAAAAATAGCAAGCTATATTGTACGTAGCCCCCTCCCCCTCTCATATCTAAGGGGCTACCCCCTATGACCTCCACATGTCAAATTTGGTTCCATTTGCTTGATCAGTTCTCGAGTTATGCAGAAATTTCTGTTTCATTTGTATGGGAGCCCCCCTTTACAGATGGGGGAGGGGTCTCGAACCATCATAAGAACCTTTCCCTGCCCCTCTCGTGTAATGTTGAGCTATAGTTTGCATAAACAACGACACTGTTTACAAGCTTCCATACACAATAGCTGATTTATACGAAACTGCGCTTAAATTTAAATGATTACGTTGGGTTGTTGTTCAAATAACTCCGGAAATATTATATTAATCGTGAACCTGACTTCAACTTCCATATTTTGAAGGTCATGGTGTTTCATATTGTAATTACGAATAAAAATAATAATACAGTTAACTATCTCGGCGACGGGCACACGAATTAGAGAGAATGTTGAATTATGGCAAATATAGCAAATTTATATGGGACAAGCCGTCGAAGCATCCATCAAGCTAGGAATTCTAACAAGTCAGAGCGAGATCGAGTAAGGTTGATGCCATAGTGAGAGCAAAGAGAATCGAAGAGGCATATCGAATATGCCTACTTCGCAAAAATACATTTATAAAAAATTTGATTGGCCTCACCCGATATTATTGAAATACTTGACGTTTCGAATGTAACATTGGAATTTCGTGTTTTTAGTTTTCTTGACGGTCTTGCGCTTTCCAAGCGTACTTGGAAATTCAGGCGCCACTTCTTGATTCAAGTGCCACTTCCCACATTACGAACAACTCAGACATGCTGGAAGAGCTGGACGAGTGAAAGGCGATGACCATTTCTCTGGTCAATGGTAAATCAATCATATTGGTTGGTGTTGGTTCTGATCAGCTTGTTTCTGTAAATGGAAAAGGCGGTCAAATGAATGTGAAGCTGGAGAATGTGTTCAACGTGTCGTCACTAACGACAGCAGATTTTCCGTAAAGCTGGGTTTAGATTAGGCAAGTCAAATGATCAACTCAGTTGAATTCAATTGGCTTGCAAAGTTGAGCCTGGTTCAACTTTTTTCAATTCAAGTGAGTTGATCAAGTCAGTTGAATGGCATGGTTTACACGTTCAATTCGCGTTCAAGTCAGTTGAATTCAACTGAGTTGATCATTTGACTTGCCTAATCTAAACCCAGCTTTATGCTGGGTTTAGACTAGGCAAGTCAAATGATCAACTCAGTTGAATTCAATTGGCTTGCAAAGTTGAGCCTGGTTCAACTTTTTTCAATTCAAGTGAGTTGATCAAGTCAGTTGAATGGCATGGTTTACACGTTCAATTCGCGTTCAAGTCAGTTGAATTCAACTGACTTGATCAATTCACTTGCCCTGTTTAAACCCAGCTTTACGGAAAATCTGCTGTCGTTGAGCAAAATAACCGATTTGGGGTTTCAAGTGTTGTTCGACAAATCTGAGGGCAAAGTGCTAAAGGGAGAAAAAGCTGTGTTAGTGGGTCAACGGAAAGGTGGTTTATCCCTTCAGAACTGTCATTCTTGGTAGATCCAAAACTGTGAACTGTGCCATCGTAGAATCGGACACAGAGCGGTGCTGAAGATAGTGCGTGATAAACTGGGGCATGGATTGAAGATAAACTCTTGTGAAGTGCTTCTTTTTCCAAGGCATTTACAAGACAAGAATGAGCACTGTTGGAGAGCTGGTTCATGTTGAACTGGGACATCTAATGGAGGAAGCAACATCAAGAGGCAATCGTTTCTATCATGGCACTAGTGGATGGCTACAGGCGATATTATGTCGTGTACCCACTCCAGAGAAAATCTGATGCTGAGGAGAAAATCCGTTAGTATCGTGCATTATTTAAAAAAACAATCAATTCGGTCGATACCCAAAATGCATCCGTACTGATGAAGTTTCTCTTAGGATCGTGGTGCACCAAACGGCATCAGGTACCTTGAAACTAGAATACGGCGAAGATTTTGATTTAGTATTTGTTCCGGTAATCAGGTACACAAATCATCGAACTCTTCTAGGCGAGTAGCAGTAAAATGACGTTGAAACATTTCAACGCAACAACCGCCTACTTGTACGGAAAACTAGAACAGGTGTTGATTAGAGTCGGTGTATAATGAGTCACGCCAAGAGTGAAGCCAAGTCTACCTATTGAACTGTCAAATCGGCTACCTATCGTGCAAAGTAAATAAACATTACGATGCTATGAAAGGTCTACGAAAGGTATTGCAATGAAATATAAAATAAAATTGAAGAAATCATCATAAACACGCAGCGAGCATTAAATGGTCATGGGATACGTTTGGTTTTGATCAGTAATGAGAATTTCACTACACCGACTCTAAGTCGGTGTATAATGAGTCACGCCAAGAGAAAAACAGTTGAACTCGCATCACGGTTTCCGAAGGATTCCCTTTCTTTTCACTTGGCAACAGAGGACTTCTACATCAACTTTAAATGACTTCTAGCGAGAACCAAACATAACGGCTGTAATGAATCATAATATCAGTGATTTTGTCAAATTATCTTATCAAAAAATAGTAGAAATTCTCATTACTGATCAAAACCAAACGTATCTCATGACCATTTAATGCTCGCTGCGGGTTTATGATGATTTCTTCAATTTTATTTTATATTTCATTGCAATACCTTTCGTAGACCTTTCATAGCATCGTAATGTTTATTTACTTTGCACGATAGGTAGCCGATTTGACAGTTCAATAGGTAGACTTGGCTTCACTCTTGGCGTGACTCATTATACACCGACTCCGGTCCGCACAAGCCCCTACATAACACTTTCTTAGATTATTGGTGTAGTAATGTAGATGATACCTATAAATAAAAAGAATAAAATTATAATGAACAAAATAACTCACCCATTGAGGATTGATTTATTTACATGACGCAATGACCGAAACTGAATATTTTCTGGAGCAGCAAATAAACAAACTGACGTTTATCGCTTCTCACACAGTTTACTGCGAATATATAGTATAGTTCAGACCACGATGACGTCACTCATCAGATTTGACAGATACTGTCGCCTTTGTGTACTTAATGGACTTGTATTTTTTTTTGGAAAACAGTGTTGAGTGGATAGCAGAACCAAGTGCAGGATTATTTTAAAATCAAATTACAGATTCCTAGGTGGTCAATATCTGATTAATACGACGATTCAGCATGCCAGTGAACTGTTGCGTGTGGAAGTGCAAGTCTTCCAGAAGCACTCCCGGAGTAAATTTGTTTCGGTTTCCTACGCCAGGACAAACACTTAATGTTTTGAAAAACGAACGGATTCTGAAGTGGAAAAGATCTCTGGGCTACAAGGACAGCTTTTCGCCGTATGGAAAACGCATCTGCAGTTTACACTTCCAAAGTGGTGAGTAATTTTTATTTGATAAAAAAAAACTTGTTTTCTACAGTAAAGTTTTTGATTTCTCAGGAAAGCCTGCACGTATTACCGACTCAAGCGATCCGGATTGGATACCAACAAAAAATCTTCACAAGGCCTCATCGGAAGAATGCGGTAAGATGTTCCATTTCTTAATCATAAGCATGTAAGCAATTTGTTTTTAACTTCAGATCATTCTGACCTTGATTCTGACTCAAGATCAACGGCATCATGCAGCTCCAATATGGCAAAAGAACGCATGACCATCACGACAGATTCGTCTAACTGTTCAAAAACGAACCCAACAAAGCGAAATTCCGAAGATCACCCAGATTCGATGGACGAATCGTGCAATAGTGAAGCTTCTTCCAGCAGCTCTGATCAAGAAGAACCAAACTCATCTGACGAATTCGTGAAAACTGAAGCCTCGAAAGCCTCTTCCAGTAGTTCTGAAGCAGAAGTGTCATCGGACGAATCCACGAAAAGTACATCCGAAAAATCAACTCGAAAATCCTCAACATGCAGTTCTGATGCATCATGTGGTGTTCCCGAAGGCGAAGATTCGTCAATAAAAGTAAATGTTCACCGTAACTCTACAGAGCAGAAGTTCCATAACGCTTCCATCAACACGAACTTTTGTGACTCCGATGAGGATTGTGAGATGGTAAAAAAGTATCAGACGGAACTAATCCACCTTCAGACGCAGGTTGATAGCTTGAATAGTGAGCTTATATTACATAAACGAGGATTTGAATTTATCGCAGTTTCGAATAAAAAGTGCCTCTATTATACAGGAATTACAGATTTCAACACAGTTACAAAAATTTTCGAATATCTTGAACCGAATTTGTCAGAACCTTTTTGTCATTTTTCAACTAGGCAGGTATTTGTTATGACACTTACAAAACTCAGGTTAAATACTCAATTTAGATCTCTCGCCTATGATTACAATGTAAGTCCTACCACGATTTCTAAGTATTTTCACATGACGTTGCAGGTAATGGATACTTGTTTGCACCATGCGCTTAAAGTACCATCTAAGGATGTCCTCTTAAGACATACTCCGGCTCATTTCAAAGAAAAATTCGTGGTAGACTGCTTTGAAGTTCGTTCCCAGAGTCCAGGTGACCTTAAAGCAGCGGTTTCACATTACAGTAATTATAAAAAAATCAATAACTACGAAATTCATGATTGCCGTATGTCCCGATGGCAATATTTGTTTCATATCACCAGGTTACGGGGGAAGATGCTCGGATAAGAAAATAGTAAGTGATTCAGGATTTTTAGACATTTTGATGCCGGGAGACGTAGTATTGGCAGATAAGGGATTTGACATTCGACCTTTAGTTGAATCCAAAGGAGCGTCTTTAAATATACGTTCTTTTCTTAAAAGTAAGACACAATTCAAACCAGCAGAGATCGAAGAAAATAATCAAATAACTAGCTTACGCATACATGTTGAGAGATGTATAGGGTCGCTGAAATCAAAATTTCATGTTTTGTCACAGGTGATTACAATGGATCATTTTAGATGGCTGAGTTTTGAACCCACCACAGCTTTCATTTGGCGCTACTGTATACGGACGAACCAATGTAAAATACTGTGGTAGCCACAGTACGGTGCTGTCAAAACCTCAGCATCTTCAATGATCCATTGATTCCCTAGTTCGCTTTGAAGATGGCAAAAATGTTATTGATCTAATTGCCAGGGTGTGTTGTATTCTATACAATTTTAACCCAAGTATTATTCTTGTCTAAAAGGAACAATTTTCTTCCATTTCAGAAATATCTATATCTACTTGAACTCTCGTTATGTGTACACAATATGCAGTGATTTTTTGTTAAGTTTTTCGATAATAAATAAGATATGTATTTGTTTTTTTAAACTGTAAAAAAAAATACTTAGTATGAGAAAAACATATGGTAGAAATTATAAAACTATAAGAAAAATGAAACAAAAAAAAATAAAAGTTGAATGTTGTACATAATGCAGTTTATTTATTGAAATAATCTTGAAAATTACAGATTACATATACATGATACAGTGAATAATCTTAAATATTTGTAACAAAACTATAAAATATATAAAACATCGAATACATAATCATTTAGTGTTAAGAAGTGATTTAGAGTTAGAAAAAAAGTTTCCAAGTAGTTCTGGACATATTATCCTACGAAAATACTGTTCGCATTTCAACAGGCAGCGTATCCAAACTGCTGTATTCTTTTGAACGATTATTGATACCTGTTCCTATTTGCTGCAAATTACAAACAAGCCTTGGTCTGAGTTTGTGATAAACATCTGTGTCTGAATCTGATAATAGTAGCTATGTGTCTGAACTAATTTCAAAACTCCTGCATGCATCTCAATGAAATTTCCTTTCATATTTGCAAGACTTGCAACAGTAAGTTGATTGTCCAGGTCAGAAGTGGTCTTTAGCCGGTAAGGACACTTGATCTCTACACAAGTTTTTCCGCAACATGTACAATCGATATTTACAGAGATACTTCTGTCACTATCATTGGATGAGAAAAAGATGATAGAGATTTTCTTCAAAATCTCATCGAATTTTTTGTCATGACAGAACGTGACAGTATTGTGATCATCGTAATTACTAGCTCATTTAATGCTATTAAAGTTACTTGTACCGAGAAAATCTTAATAATTACCGATCACATACAGTTGTTAGCTTAAATTCATCTAAATCAGTTAGAAATGCTGACGCCAAAACCACATAAGAATTATTCTCATGAGTGCTTGATCATTGAAAAATGACAAGAAAGCTAATGATAGGTAGTTTCGTCTCGTGATAGTGAGAGGACCTGTTTTCTCATCGTCAAATGACGGCCGTGATATTTACCAGCTCTGGCCACAATCTTTAACTGACGCATTTTCGTGACACTTATACAGTGCTTTAACGTAGTCTTTACCACGAGGCTCGTGTTTTCTGCCATACAGTATTGCCGGTGTTTCAATATTTCGTAATTTATATCCTGCACTTTATTGAAAAGGTCTTCCTTAATTCCTTTTGATGGCTTGATCCAATAAGCTGGGACGTCCGTAGGAGTAACCTTGAATATCAGAAATGAAAATGTACAGTGTCCAATCACTGAGTTGTATGAATTGAAATGTAATGAGGGATTACCTTCTGATTGATTGTAATTGGGTGCAAATTTGCAAGGGAGTACAAAACTGCTGCCACATGGGAGCATGACTCGGTTGTTCCTACCGGACAATTGCAGTATGCGTATTTAATAGTTCCACTTTTTTCAATGATGATCCATGGAAAATGTTTACAATGTGTAAATTAAAGAGCTCGAAATTATTAATATTATTTTTAGTTAAAAGCTCACCTTTCCTCGGACAGCAAACAGATCGCCAACAAGAAGTCCTTCAACCGAACTAACATAACCCGATTCAAATTTTTTGTAGGCTTCTAGGCTCTTCCGGCTGTTGATTTGGTTTCCGGAAAATGGTGATCGGTGGTTCAGTAAGTACTGCACTACATGGCCGGTAGTCACCGTTGATGGAATATCCACCGTGTTAGTCTGAATGCGATATGGGTCCATCGAATTGATTACACTTATTTTCTCTGCATATCTCCGTTTAACATCTTCCGGTATTTCGTAAATAAGACCACACTTGGCCCTGGATGAGGAATTTAGCAGCATCGTTATGCGTACATTTACTCCGCTTGAGTTGAAAAACCACTAAGTCCAAAACGTAAACAAAGGCACCACTATCTGTCAAAAAAGTGAGGTTAAAAGATTTCGTGATCTGGTCTATTGGACGATCTTGGGTAAACTATCGTGTTGCTTATTGACTTCTCGACGCAAGATCTCACTAATACAACCCAGCTAGCGTAGCCGTGTAAAATCGATTTGTTTATTATTTTCAACCACGAAATCAGCTGTCAAAGTGTTAGACTTGACAGCGGTTTGTTTGTTATTTTCAACCAGTAGAATGCATATATTAGTGAAACTTCTCACTAATACTAACGGTGGTAGAGAACTCTATGGTTGGAGTCTCAGGAGAGCTTTAAGGTTCAATTTACTTTGATGCTTTTTGGAAAATTTCAAAAGCAGTTTTTTTCCGACGCATTATTTCAGATTGCAAAAAGCTCGCACTATTCGATTCCTTTTGATATTGTACACAAAATGACGCAAGCTTTTTGCAATCTAAAATAACGCGTCGAAAAAACTGCTTTTGAATTTTTAAAAAATGCATCAAAGTAAATTGAACCTTAATGTGAAGGTTGTTATGAATGCGAGTATGAATGTCGAATGAAAGCTGAGCGATGGAAACCAATCTATCTGTATAAAGGTGTATATGTATGGGTGAATTAAATGTGTGTGTTGAATGCTTTTGAGAGCGAGCTGTATTAGTTGAGGGACTATGGTCTAATTGTGTTCCGACTAAAATGGATCGGCAAGCGCACGAATTAGCATGTTTGTGTGTATGCGAATGAGGATCCAAGATAATTGGGATGAGATTGTAATTGTGTGCCGACAAGACACGGGTTTCAGTTAAGAGTTTTGTTAGAGGTGTGCGTGTGAGATTGAGAAAATGTGAGCTAGAAAAATTCGAGTGTGGCTGAGGTCTGCATTCAGAAAACTAATCTTGGAGTGTACAGTTGTTATAAGGAAAAAAAATCTTTAATATTAAAAATGGACGGCGAAAAAGAAGTCGGTCACCACAATTGGGTCTCAAAAACTTTGTTAAAAGATATTTATTTAATTCGAGGTAAAATCGACACTTTTATTCTGAGTAAAATCGACATTTGCAATTATGCTTCAGAAACAGGATATACTTCAAGTGGTAAACAAAATTTATGTGTTTTCTACATTTTTTGTAGATAGCTCGTGGTTACGGTCGAAAAAAGTTCATTTGATATGCATAAGGTGTCGATTGCTTCGCCTGAAACCTATAACACAGACAAACAGACATAACACATTGATTATTTCTCACTGTAAAACATCGTCGTTAAAACATTACTGCCATCTGTTGAGTACACTATGGTGGGTACTACGCAGAACAGATGGCGGTAGTGTGTAAATATCAATCGCAAGGGAATTACCTATGCGCGCCACAGGTGGCGGTACTACCAACTACGATACTTTTGAATTTTCCGTTAAATGCTTGTTCGATGAACAACTTGCGAGTGTTATGTCTGTTTGTCTGTGCCTATAATGTTCTTTTATATTAGAAATCAAGCTCAATCAATATGTAATCGTAAGATTTCGTAAGGTATGTAGATCGATACATTATGTAAAAACAATGCATTCCTGTGAAAATCGTTAGGGTGTCGGTTTTTCTCGGATGATGTTGTATTGATGATAATATTGTATAAGACACTTTTAGGCCCCGGAACCGCTAGAACCTGGAGAAGGACCTGCCAAAGCCCCAAGCTGCCGGTCTAAGCCTACGACATCTCCCGGGGTGGGCACTCACGGCCTCTGATAGTTCCGGGTCTCAAGGCGTACGGGCGTGGGAGAGTTTTCGGACAAGGGATCCTATCAAACGCTACGGTCAACGGTTAAATTATTTATTAATTGATGGCAAACAAACCTGACTGGGCTTTGGTGGTGACGGGTGATTGTCGGGTGGCAGTAGGATGGCGTCCAGTAGGCGACCAGGTGGTGGCCGGATGGTGTCCAGGTATTGATTGGATGGTCGCCGGTAGCAGCCGGATGGCGCTCGTACGACGGCCGGGTATACTGCCGGATGAAGGCGAGTTCCTGAGTGCGGCCGTATGAAGACCGAGTGGCAGCCGGGTTGGCGGCCGGAGGGAGGCGAGTTCGGTCGAGGTGGGGAAAAATATCTCCGGATATTTTTTCCTTCTGTGCGTTGGGGGAGTTTTCGAGAAATAGTAATTTCTTCTCAAATAGTACCCACTCTGGTCGCATTTTTTAACAATAAATCAGTGGTTTTTTGGTTAGATTCGCGGTGGTTAAGAAAGCTAAGCCACGTGGTGAAGCCGATTGGTCATTGTTCGGTGACACGAGTGATCCATTCTCAAAGTCATCTTTGATCGCTCCGGGATTATTACAGTTGATATCAAACAGTTCTGGGTGTGATTGGTGTTTGAATAGCCTATTAGTGATTCTTTTGGTTTCAGAGGTAGAAAGTTACTTTTGTTTTCAAATTTTAATCAAATTTGCTAAAATGTCGCGAAGGTCCGTATCTGGACCAGATTTCGGTGCACTCTACCGCGGCATGCGTATTGACCATCACGACCCTGGAGAGCTCGATTATGAGCTGCTGCTCCGTAACATGGTAATCGGAGACGATGAATCACGGTGTAAACGCAGCTTGAAACAGATCCTGAAAGACGAACGAGAGGGTTATTGATTCGAATTATTCGATTTAGGTATGTGCAGAATGATTTTTACAGAACTCCGGCAAATTCTCAGGTCCACACCTCGAGGTCAAATAGATTTTTGCAAAGCGCGTTTATTGCATCTGGGTCACCGATTGGCGGTGATTAAAAATCATGCAGCTGGTGAGCTAAAAACACAGAGCAACGAAGAATTTTGTAAAACCCTACAGTTGTTTCCGGAATATTTTTGGGCAGAGGATAACTTCTTTTCCACAGCTGGGGAAACTAATTCTGAATCGGGTGGATTATTAGATGAAGCGGAAGGAGGGATTCCGGTAACCACGTCGTCCCTCCCGCCAACTTTAACAGGAGCTATTCCTAAACAACAAAATCTCTCTCAATTTGTGACAATAGCAGATTTCAGCAAAGCGATGACTGACATCGGTAGTCTCATTAAATCGCTAGTTTCTCAGGTCGATTCGTAAAGGCAGGAGATTAGAAAACCTCCCACAGTTCCTTTACCTCCAAGACCCAGTTTCAACAGAACTAACCCTTTTTTTGACGAGGATAATCTTTCACCTCCGAGTGTTCCAACAACCTCGTATGGGAGGGAAGTTCCATATTTGAGATCAATGGTCAGAATGCACCATTCCACAATTTGGTGGACCGATTTAACGTTGAGTTCCATTAGTTCAGTGAACGACAACCGATTTCCGAATCCCAACAATAATTATCCCAATGTTCCACATCAACAACCTGTTGCTCCAGTATTACCACCTACCGTACCACCGCGCAAAGTGACACCAGTGTCGCAATGGAAAATTAGAAAGTATTCCTGCACGGACCAGGGGTTGGGGCTCAATGATTTTTTGTCCCATGTTCAGCAATTGGCTATTTGGGAACATGCCACCGACGCTGATTTATTAGATTCGGCAATCCATCTCTTTGACGGTCCAGTTTAAGGCTGGTACACCTCGAGAAGAAGCCAATACTCGCTGAGAGATTAGTCGCATTTGGTTCGGGAACTGAAAAAGGAATTCAGGCATCCAGATCTTGACTCGGTATTTCGAACCAAGATCTACCAAACCCGTCAACAAAGAGGAGAGACTTTTCAACAATATTATCTCCAAATTAATCGACTCTTCCAAGCCATGAGCTATCCCATGGCGGAGGTCGAAAAGGTCGAGGTCCTCAAAACCAACTTACGTTACGATGTCCGTAAGACTTTGGTAGGTAAAAGGGTAACCACGCTCAAGGATCTGTTGGCTATTGGTAGAGATTTAGACACCACTGATTTCTCAGCCTTTTCGAAGATGTTTGACTCGAACAAACGGGAGAACTGTGCGATCAACTCCGGCAGCGGAACGTATTCGGCTACTCGGACATTTTCGAGTCGGAATCGTCAAACTGGTTCCGCTGGTAACGAATATCGTCCTAAAGGATATATAAGTCGGTGCTCAATAATTCCAAGCCTAACGCCAAGCAAGGCGAATCCTTCAGATAAGGAGGAAAAGCTTGATGCTCGTTCTAAAGAACAGAAGCCAGGGACCAGTAAACCGAGTTCACCACTCAAGTTGGTTTCAATTTATCGTCCTCCAGCTGAAGGCGAATGTTTCAACTGCGGGGACCATCACGAGCTGTCAGATTGCCCGATTCCACGTAGGGTTTTTTGCAATCGGTGTGCCTTGAAAGGGTTCACAACCAACAACTGTCCATTCTGTTTAAAAAAAATTGGTTGGGGAAGCCCTAAAGCCGCAGGAATTTCCAACCGCGCAAGAGGAGAGCTCTTTTGCTTCTTGGTTTCCTGATCTGTATCAGTTTTATGAACTTAGATCAGAAGATGAAGATGAAAAAGAAATTTTCCCTCAAATTCACAAAATCACCTTAAATAGCCTGGCAGATGATCGACCTCACGTTACTCTCAAAATTTTTGACATTCCGGTAGATGCGCTTCTCGATTGCGGCAGCAATTTTTCTTTCATTAACTCCTCTATATTTCATAAGCTAAGGAAGGTCCGTCTTAGAAAACCTGCTCAGGCGGTGAAACTACGAACGGCCGACGGTTCTTGTCTGGAAGTCCTTGGGGAAATTCATATCCCTTATACCTTCAATGGTAAAACTCGAATCTTGCCAACCTTGGTCACACCCAATTTAACCAAAGATTGTATTTGTGGCATGGATTTCAGGAGGATATTTGGAATCCATCCGGCCATCGCTTCGGTTTCAAGAATAGCTACAGCAGCAAAGTCCAATTGGGAGAGCATTCAACCTAGATTGACCGAATCCCAATGTGAGAGGTTAGAAGAAGTCAAACGGAGTTTTAAGGTAGCCGGCTCTGACACACCACTTCGCTTTATGAGCATAATATCGTACTTAAAGAGGAGTTTAAGTCAAGCAAACCGATTAGACTATATCCATATCCTATTGCTCCGAAGATACAGGCCGGGTTGTTTGCCGAGATTGACCGACTATTAAACCGTGGGATTATCGAGGAGTCCAATTCGGATTGGTCCTTAAACATAGTTCCAATCCGAAAATCTACCGGAGCCATCCGACTTTGTCTCGATGCGCGGAAACTCAATAAGAGAACCATACGCTCTAACGTACATCATGCAAACGAAGTGGAAAACCTCCTCGCGACTTAGCCGCTGGAGTCTATCGCTTCAAATGTACGATATGACGATTGTGCATCGTCGGGGCAAGGACAACGTTGTCCCCGACGCGCTTTCACGGAGTGTGATGTCAATATCTGCCCAGTCTTCATCTTCCTGGTACCACAAGCTGAAGCTTTCCGTCGAAAAGCGACCCGACGACTATCCCGACTTTCGCATCAGTCAGGGACGATGATTTCATGCACATAGGAGCAGAAAAAACCGTGGAAAAGGTACGTCGGCACTACTATTGGCCGAAAATGGTAAGTCAAATCCGGACATACGTGAGAAAATGCTCGGTTTGCGCGGAGATAAAACCTCCGAACTCGTCGACGACACCTCTGATGGGCGATATGCCCATTCCGTCGCGTCCATGGCAAATTATCGCTCTAGATTACATCGGTCCCTTACCGAGATCGAAATCAGGGAACCAATACGTGCTCGTAACGATGGACTTGTTTAGTAAGTGGGTGCAGTTGCATCCCTTTTCTAAAATCAGTGCTAAGACGCTGTGTGTTGAATTGACACGTCATTGGTTCCACAGAAATTCGGTCCCCGCGATTATGCTGTCCGATAAAGCGACAACTTTTACGTCAAAGTTGCCAAAATTGCGTTAAAGCCTTACTAGATCGATTCAAGATCAAGCATTGGCTTACGTCAAGATACCATTCGCAGGCCAACCCTGTTGAAAGGGTGAATCGTGCGATCAATACGTCGCTTCGGTCGTACGCGAGAGACAATCAGCGTGAATGGGACACGCGTTTGACGGAGGTCAAAGTCGTCATCAATTCGACGACCCATTCCTCAACGGGCTTTACCCCGTTTCGAATCAGGAGAGGAGAGGAGGGAGTTCTCTATGGAACTGAAAACGATAATTTCGAGAACGAAGATGAATCGTCGATCGAGGCCCATCTGGCTCGCATTCGCGAGGAATCCCCAAAACTATTCGCGGTAGTTCGTAAAAATCTAGAAAAAGCCCATACGGAAGCGGCGCGAACGTATAATTTGGCAACATGCAAAACCCTTTTCGGTGGGAGACACAGTCTACAAACGAAATACTAGACTCTCAAACGCACAGGAGTTTTATAACGCGAAATTGGAAGCACAGTTTGTACCTTGCACAGTGGTGGTGAAGCATGGCTCGTCTTCCTACGAGCTGGCCGATCCAAACGGTCGCATTATAGGGGTTTGGCCAGCAAACCTGCTTAAGCGAGCTCCGTAATCATTTTATGATGGACGAAATGGGCGATCCAATAGCGCCCTCAGTCTCTGGATTCCAAAGTTGAAAGAAAAGATCCCATTGTTAGTTCAACCTTGAACTGTCCTCTGGACTTGTTCGCACACCAGTGGTGCTCACCTACATCCCTAAATTCAGGAATTTCACCTCGCTAACACTTTCCGTGGGGTGCTAGGGAAACTCTCCTGTTTTCTTAGGTTTTCGAAGAGTAGCCTGTGGTGAACAATCTCGTTCACGTTTGGGTGGAGACGTCCTCCAAACAGGATCTTCAAGTCGCGTGCGCATCCCGATCTTCAGTGATCAAGAGAAACCGGTGTACTGAAATATGGTTTGACTCGACCGATGGCGATCCCTATGTCCCGGAGAATAGTTTAATCGTGAATCTGCAAGAAAACCCGATTCCCTGTGTAACAATTTGTGCACAGTACTGGTCGACGATAGCAACAAGCGATAGATCTGTATCACTTCTGTGTCTTTAGACTTGCTTCGTGCTTTGTTTGGGCTTCATGATCCGAGGAATGTATATGGATAGATCACCAACAACGGTGATGTTTCAAATTAGTCCCGATTTTTTATTCGCACGTTCAACATGTGTAGACGTCGCGCGTTTAAGTGTTTTTTTTTTGGTCTAGCTCGACAAAAGGAATGTGTGAAAACGAAAGTGATTTATTGTTTTATTCCGGGCTCCGCTGATCGATCCCAGAACTGTTAGATGTTAAGTGTTGTAGTTTCGGTGGTAGAAGATTTTGAACACTATAGTAAATCAAGACTCGTGATACGGAAGATTGACCAATGTAGGCATTGCCTCGAGTAGTTCGTAAGTGTTATATATGCAAAGCCGATTGCTCGGGCATTGACTACCTATAGGATGTCTTCGATGCATTACCTACATACTATCACGACTACTACATTGTTTTACTACCAGTAAATGAGCTGGTTTTTTTTTTACTTTTCATGTATTCGGATCATCAAACCTCATGGACAGGATATTTGATTTAAACCAACAGCTGGATTGAATTTCCTCTCAGGACAATATTCAAACTTGGGAAAAACCCTGGAACAATAAAAATCGGAGAATGGATTCAGTGTCGTAGAAATTGTGGTTAAGCTTTGAAATCTGTTTTCTACATAATTTCTCTGAAGATATTCATTTATACGACGGTCATGCACCATCTAGTATCCATACCGAGTTAACTCCTGAATGTAGAAAAATTGAGCCAATGTTTGCACATTTTCTACAAAAATCAAAGAAACGCGCTTCCGTGAACGTCCCATCGGCGATGATGATGCTGATGGTACCACCTCTTACCCCTACAAAGGTTTGAGCTGGACGATTTATATATAAGATAATTAAAATTGACATTTTAACCAGGTTAGCAAACAAAATCGAACTGGTTTCAGTCACAGATATAATTTCCCTCTAGAGTTTACAGTTGCTTTACAGCGATATAAATGTGGAAAAGCTCAGGCGTCCACCTCTTAGTTCGCCTTTTTGTCCACCTAAAATATTCATAAGTATTACTAAGTATTACAAGCAATTAAGAGTTAATGAACAATCAACAAAGCATCATATTACACTAGCAACCCCGCAGTCTGATGCTATCATAATTTTCAGCAATGTCAGGAATGCTCATGAACCCCCAACATTTGCCAGAAAACTTACTACTAACTCAAGGTATCTTCCAAATAAGCTTCAAAATTGCATTTTTTTTTTGTTATCAAATGTTAAATTCAGTCCTCTATATCCGTAATCGCGCGCGAGGCTCAAACCTTTGTAGACTACTTTTTTTAATTAATCTACTATTAAATCAAATATTAAAAATCCATCATTACCACCGTGGCGAACAGAAATAGTTTTTGCAGTGCTACAATAATTATTAAAAACAAATGTCGTTATGACAGCTATCCATATAAAATAATCCGTTAGAGATAGCTTCGTCAAGATACATAATTTGTCAATTCATAAAAAATCACTGGATAACTGTTCAAAAGACAGTTTTAACGTGTGAAATGCAGTGTCTTTTAAATTCTGTAAGTGTTGCTGAACGTTTGATATGTCTAGGCATCGAATTGAAAACATTTATTCCTTTATAATATAATGAATTTTGTGAAGCACAATGTGGTGTTCTTATTTCAACCGTGTTTCTAGTATTATATCTATGAAAGTCGCTTCCTCTTTCAACTCGATCACACAAATATCGAGGCAGCAATCTGCTAACTACTTTAAAAATGAACACCATAGTCAAATACACAATTCTTTGCTTCACCGAAATCCCTTGTTTTATTCTGCAAGCGCATTATTTTATTCTGCAAGCGCATTATTTTATTCTGCAAGCGCATTATTTTATTCTGCAAGCGCATTATTTTATTCTGAAAGCGCTGGAATCTCGATATTTGTGTTGCATTGGCCAAAAATTAAATAGAAGTGCAAAAGCCTAGATTAGGAGAAATGATTTATTTGTATAGCTGTATTTTAATGGCAATAATTAAATCGCTTTTCAGTCGACATAGGATTCCATACTTCTTGGCAATTTTCTTGATGACATTGTCAATGTGAGAAATGAACTTAAGTTTGTCATTAATAATCACTCGATTCCGCGAAATTATCATAAATTTAGTTTTACTTGTATTCAATTTCAACTGCTTATATTTCAACCATCTACTTAGAGAAAGCAAATCTTCATTCAAGTGTAAAACGGCATCATCTAAATCCTTAGCTGCAATGAATAACACAGTATCATTTGCAAAAAGATAAATGTCGCAAAATCGTAAGTCATTAATATACATAATAAATAACAGGGGCCCTAATATACTTCCCTGGGGCACTCCAAGGTTATTCCCCACGAGACTGCAAACAGGATCATTAAAAACAGTCCGTTGAGTTCGGTCAGACAAATAGTTTTGAAACCATTTATATGCAGTACTCGTAATTCCAAAGCGCTTGATTGATCTTAACAATAAGGGCCTAGAAATTGTTTCTAAAGCGCTTTTTAGATAAAAAAAAAAAAACATCAACAATCGTATCTTTACACTCCACGTTATTTTTCCAATTTGCTTATACCAAATTCAATGCGATTTCACAAGAATGACCTTCCTGATACCTGGATTGTTCTGGTATCAACAAACTATTACTATTTAAATACTCCAACAGTTGGCCTTTAACAACAAGTTCTAAAATTTTCTCCAATGTGTGCAACATGTTGATGGGACTAAACTCTTCGGCTTTAATCGTTCCAGCAACGTTTTGAATAGGGACTGTAGAGTCCTGACAATTGCATTGATTATTTGAATCAGTGTATGACTCATGTTATGATTGCAGAATCCATCTATACCGACTAATGTCTGCATCAAGTCGACCCTGCCATAACAGTGTGTGCGTGTAGCACAGTGAATGTGTGAGTATTGTAGATACTCGGGTAGATGGTAATGAACGTACGCGAGCATACGAGTCGGGGACTTGGATCAAAGCGTGCGTCGTGGACAGCAGAAAACTTAGAGGAACTCTACAGGGACCACTAAGGATTCCTTCCAAATCTGTGGCAATGATTCATTAATAAGGTCCAGCAAAATGTGGTCAATGACAATCAATGGCAATCTTCAATAACTCTAGCATTAACATAATCTACTCTAGCGGATTTTTCTAATGATAAACAAATAACTCTAAGTCCATCTAATGTTATTGGGTGAAAACCTTCAAATCTGCAACTACTATTAACTGGTTGTTTTATTTAGTCAGGTTCATCGACCAATTCAATGGATTGATTAATCAATGAATCACTGTCGACAAAATAATAATTAAACTTAGATGCAATTACTTCTAGACCAACAATTGAAATAGGCGGAACAACCAAACGTAAACAATGGCTTTAAAAGTAAATTCCTCGAGAATCAAAGCACAGCCAAGCAATCTAACACCGTCGTCTGATAGAGCAAACTTCCTTTAGCGAATGACATTGTTAGATTGCGTGGGAGTGTTTTGATTCTCAAGAATTTTGTGTTTAAAGCCATTGTTTACGTTTGGTTGTTCCACCTATTTCAATTGTTGATCTAGACTTGTTCTGACTGTTCTAATGTACCATTAAAAGTTATGGACCGCGGTTTGCAATTAAGAGGTATTAATAAAGATTTCAAAATTATCCATAACTCTTTTTTGTTTGCTGACCAAGAAAGCACAGTAATTACACCCGTGCTTTACGATTGAACTCCCCCCGATGGATAAGTTGTTTTCCTATTTTGGTGTGGCCACGATTCCTCAGCAAAGCCGATTATCAATGGACACCTCATCTAAAAAAATTTTTTTTGGAGGTTCTAGTTGAATGGACACAACTCATTCACAAAATATCATATCTGGGCTTATATCGTAAACCTACAAAATGCTGAATTTCACTTGCCAGTATCAGTTCACACAGTTAGAATATCAATATCATCAGGGTTGCTGATTATCGCTTCGTACCACTCAAAATCGTTCAATGTTCCCAGAAGTAGTCAAAACAGATGCAACAAAGCATGTACTCTCGAATGAATCAAACGCTGTCAATGCGATGCGTCTCGGTGAGTGACCTGGGAGAGAGAAATGTTCGTGCTGTTCGTGCTATCTCCATTTCAGACTCGATTCGGCCCACTCATGAAAAGTCGAAGAAGAAGTTTCATTCGTTACCGTTCGTATCGTTCGTATCGCTCGTATCATTCGCTTCATTTGCATTTGTATCATTCGCATTATTCGTTCGCGCCGATAACGGACCATTGTAGCAACAATCAATACGAAACTAACGATTTTAAATTGGCTCACCACTTTAGTAGCCTATTGGTCCCAAGCAAACGATTAACGTACCCTATTCTAGTTGAAATTCTATTACTACACTATGTTTGTTTTGATTCGCTATGAAAGTTTGACAGATAACATCAGGGGTGTGTGGATTCATGCAGAACATGCAGGGGTGAGTGAAATAGCTTGGGACTGCTTGGGACCGTTGTTCTGGTACTGAGTGAGCCAAAAATAATAATGATTTTCTTCGGGACCCAGTGGTCTTAGAGTTACCTCTATGATTGTAGTTAGTACTCGAAGCGGAAAATAAAAATCGCAATGAACCGAGGTGCTTTGAAACAAAAATTAAGGGACGTGGTGGAGGTAAAAACTGATGCGGAAGGAGTGATCAAATATCGGTGTTTGGCCGACGTTGATGCTGAGCGGCAGTGTAGCTACGAGCAGGTTAATTTTGTTCCGGGGAACTTCAAGCGCCATCTCATCTCGTGCCATAAAGATGTCGCCCACCGGTTGGATTTGATAGTGGAAGGCAGTGGAGGCGAGCAAAGTACGGCAAAGCGTCCTCGCCCGTCGTCGTCCAAAATTACCGCAGAAACTGATCGAAAACAAGTGCTTCTTGGAACGCTTCTGCTAGCTACGGAACATAACCTACCAATCAGGTTTCCCCAGTGGCAGGGTATGCAGATGCTCGCGGGTCCCTCATGGAAGGCTTGCGGTCTTACCATTACACGGAATACGTTACCGACTTACTTAGCTCGTGCTGCTGAAATAATGCGGAAACTCATGTCCGATCTGTTCCGGAACAAACTCGTGTGTCTGAAAGTTGATTCAGCTACGCGTCAAGGGAAATCGATATTTGGAATCAACTTAACTCTAGCGGATGATGACGGAAATATTCAGATTTTTCATCTTGGTAAATATAGTAGATAGTGTATGTAGTTGCATAAATGCCTTGTCAAATTTTTCCCTATTTTCCTGTTGAAACATGTCTTGAATAAGTAAGTTTAAAATTTTGCACGAGCCGCACATTTTTTGAAGCCCCTTGCCCCAAAAAGCTTGAGGAATGTTAGGTAATGAATGGCTCCGTGTCTTTTGTAACAAAATAATGCCCTGCAGATTTGGGTTTTAATTCACTGATATTCTATGTTACGGACCCCAAGAAAAGGTCCAGGGAACTTTAAGGTGGATCCGGTGGATATCCTCGAAGAACCTACACGACTTTTAATCTCCTAAATAAGAAAGCCCCTAGAAAAGTGTTGGAACACTAGGGTGCCCAAAAAAGACCGTTCCCGCGTCACGATGCCACTTATTCCTCATGCCACCCTTAGGCTCTGGTCCGAATTTGAGCCAAATCGGTCCACAATTACCTATTTCTAAAGCGGGTTGAAGTTTGTATGGGAAAAATCATCAAGACCTACAGAGAAATATCATGACTTCAGAATTTCGCCACTAGATGGCATTGTGAACGTGTCAATCACCATCAAGTCTGAGATTCTCATAGGAAATTTTATGCACAACAACTTTGTCCAAGACCGCAAGACGATTCGAGTTTATCCAAAGTTATTACCATTTCATTGAAGGTTGTCTGACTGATACTGGCGAAGGGTTAAAACAGTAACGAACAAATCCATTATGCATTTTTAGTTCCTAGTGTGACAAGTGTTAGGGTTAGGTGTTGGTATTGAAACGTTCACAACGCCACCTAGTACCGAAATACCTACTGAAGTCATGGTATTACCATAGAGGTAACTCTAAGACCAGAAGGTCCCGAAGAAACGAGCTCAACTTTTTGGCTCAGCTCTGGTACTATCTTCGGTCCCAAGCTAATCGATTCACCCCTCGAAACATAGGATAATCCACTAACCCCTCATTTTATCTGTCAAACTTTCATAGCGAATCAAAACAAACACAGTGTAGTACTAGATTATTTTTTTAACTAGTTCGTTTATTTGGGAGGCTCAATCGCGTTAGCTTTACGGAGCCGATAGTTCATTGTTCTTTGTTTGTAACAAAATTCACTTAATTCTATGTCTAGTAGGAGTTGGGCCGAATACTCGCGGCTTACTCGAGGTTAGAGAGGTACATTGTCGAAGGATAGGATCAGGGAGGAGTTTGGGGGTAAAGTTTCGTTGTCTCATCAGAGCGTTGTCGCCAGTATGAATGGTAGTGCGGTTCTAGTTACGTCTGGAGTTGACGATGAGACTCATCGAGACGGGGGGACAAGACAAACAAAAACTAATAAAGAAAGACAATACTACTACTACAATTTAGACTAGAATGGGGTACGTTAATCGTTTGCTTGGGACCAATAGGCTAGTCAAGTAGTGAGCCAATTCAAAATCGTTAGTTTCGTATTGATTGTTGGTATTACTCCATACGTTTCGATGATTTTTTACATAGGTACAAACTTCAACCCGCTTTTAGAAATGAGTAAATGTTGACCGATTTGGCTCAAATTTGGACCAGAGGGAGCATGGGAAAAGAGTAGCTCCGTGATGCGGAAGCTTGTCGAAAAAATGCCAAAATCCTGTCGAGAGAAATCCCAGATTTAGAAATTTAGACACCCTCTCCCTCTCATAGCGTATTTTGCCATACCTAGTACATGGTCAGAGACAACTTTTGAAACCCTCCCTCCCCTCTAAAATGGTCATGAGTCAAATATTTTTCAATATTTATTAATAGTAGATGGAGATTTTTTATCGTAGGATAGAGATGCAATCCTTTAGGAATACATCGAATATATCTATTAATTTGGCAGTAGCTTCGGCATAATCGCTTATTTACGCAACACCGAGTAGAAACATCAAATATATCATTGATTTTGACGTGAAAGAATCAATTTTTCGATGAATACGATACTTTTGTTGAAAAGTTGCAACAAAAAGCCTCAAGCCTACAAGATTACAAAGGATGAATATGTACACCAAATTATACCAATAATCTATTATTATTTGTTCAACAAGCTGTGCAAATTTCAGAAGATTTACTGTATCTACTAAAAAGTTACAGCTCTTTCAAATTTTTTGTTGATACAAAAAATTACGCTGTATACTTTATTCTAACCAGCACTGTAAACGGTTCATAACTTTTTGCACATAAGTCGAATCGATTTGCGATCTTCGGCAAAATTGTTCTGCATAGTTTTCTTAATCTCAATCCCAGGTATGAGCAATGTTTGAATTTTTGATATGCAAATGACTAGTTTCATTTTCCCATGCAAACTTAACATTCTACTGCAAAACCAGATCTCAACCAAATTCGCTCAAATTTTACACAGTTGTTGGGGACCATAATACACATCGAAAGACCGGTGGGGAGCAAGGGGTTGCAAAGTTGACACACCCTAATGTGTTTATGTTTAATGTTATATATACAGTACTGGCATATTAAAGTACGCACCATGATTTTAATGCCACTCCAAAAAAAATTCAAAGAGCTGTAACTTTTCAGTAGGTGCATCAAATCTTCTGAAATTTTGGCTGCTTATATATATATATATATAATATATAAATATTTCTTTCTCCAAATACAGCGGCGCATGAAATTTCAGGGCGCCAAACAAAAGAAAATCTTACAAGAGTTATCGACGAAGAAATCGCATCATTTGGCCTCGAATACAAACAAATCGTGGCCATAACATCTGACAACGGGCAGAATATGCTTGCAACTGTTCTTGAAATGAAAAAATTTTCGGACCAGGTATTACAGGACCTTTGGCCTCCATTCTTTCGAAAGAGAACGCATTGATTGGTAAACTGATAGAGAAAACTGATGCGGATAACGATATAGAAGTAGCAGAGGATTCTGAAAAAGAGGAAGAGGAGGGGGATGAGGAGTGTGACGATACACGCGAACACGAACAGGAACACGAGCAGGAACACGATGATTTTACTGAAAATCAAGAAGCTGAAAGAAGTGATTGCGAAAGTAATGATAATGAAGATGATGAAGATTTTCGAATGGATATCCTGGAAAGCGTTAGGTGTGGTGCACACACAGCGCAACTAGCGGTGTGGGACGTGTTGCGACAATATAAGACACGATTGGCAAACATCAATAAGAAATGCCTCCGGATGCACCATAGGAAGAATCGCGAAGTATTTCTCTTCCACAAAATCTCCCTCCCTCCTAAAACTTGCGAAACTCGCTGGAACGTTTGGTTTTTGTTGCTAAGATATTTAAAGGAACTCGAAAAAACCCCGTTCTTGGCAATTCTAAAGAATAACGATCCCGACATTGGTAAGCATTAACAGGTTTCTAATATAAATGAGTTCTTTCTGATACAAATTAATGATTGGTACGATTCTATTCGAAATATACAAATAATTTATAACGCTTCTTCTACACAGGGTGACTGGTAAGTCATGGTCAATACTGAACAGAGTGGTAGAGGGCCTCGAACTGAGCAAAAAAATTGTTCTACTTATACCTCAATTCTCTACTATAGCGGAGATATGAAGGTTTAAAGTTTTGGACCACCCTATTTTTGAACCACCCTAGTGCAAACAAAAAACCACTTAGCAGTCTAAACAAAAATTCTAAAATTGTCTTGAAGCATAAGCTATGTGCTAAGCAGCTCACAGCTATCAGTTGAATAAGTTAAACATTTTTTTAAATCTAAGATACCCCAAAATCCCCTATTTTTTAGACATGTTTAAGCATAACTTTGGCATACAATCAATTCGCATGGAAATCCTGCCATGTCCATGTAGCGCTTGAACATAATCAGTTTTTCAAAATTTCTATGAAGAATTCGTTTTACCCCTTTTTTCATAGGAATTAAGAAAACCTGATTATGTTCAAGCATTTATAACTCGGTAGAGCTAGCAGATATGAAAAAAAAGTTACTCAACATTATGCAGCAAAATTTCCATGCGATTTGATTGTATGCCAAAGTTATGTTTAAAAATGTGTAAAAATGGGGATTTTGGGGTGCCTTAGATTTTTAAAAATGTTTAACTTATTCAACTGATAGTTGTGAGCTGCTCAGCACAGCTATCTGCTATCGGCTTCAAGATAATTTTAGAATTTTGGTTTAGACCGCTTAGTGGTTTGTTGTTTGCACTAGGGTGGTTCGGATTGGGGGGTCCAAAACTTTGAACCTTAATATCTCCGCTATAGTAGATAATTGAGGTAAGTGAAAGTGGGGCAAGATGGCCATATGGGGCAAGATGAGCAGTGTCTTAAAACCACAGATTTTGATAATTTAATGAGTAAAACTAGGTGGGGACCATATCTTTAGCATGTTCTCATGCTGCGTGTTTGAAAACAACATGAAAAAATACACAGCGGTTAACACAGTGGGTGATTTATGTTTGTGTTGACAAAAGTTGCCAAAAATTACAAGTTTTTGTTGGTAAAAAAAAACAAGTTTTAATTCATTTTTGTGATTCGAGTACCGCCAGTGGGGGTGACATTGGGCCAAAATTGAAACATGTCTAGTGTTGCAAATATTTGGAATATGTAAAAAGTTATAACTATATCATGTTACTTGAACTCCTGAAGTAAAGCGTATATAACATTATCATGTTGTTTTGTTTAGATAGTGTTGAAAAGTTAAGTGCCATAAATACCTGAAAATAGCGTTGTTTGAAAATGCCCGTTGGTAAACACATATTTGAACACACTTTTATGTGGATAGATATGGATTAAACATGATCCTAACCCATGTATAAGATCGACATTATGATCATTTCCAAATATACTCCTAATAGTTACATGAAATTTACATATTTTGAGATTTATGGTCAAATGTATTTTTTTGGCCCTCATTAGAAATTTCAATGGTTCATTTTTTTTAAAGATTTTTAGTAAAATGAGATTTAGCTTACGTACGAGCTTTCAGAAAATTTACATATAAAATTTTTATTTCGTCTAATTATTTAAAAAAAAAAGTTATCTATAAAATAAATTCGAATAGACACATTTTGCAGTATTTTTATATCCAGCTTTTTCAAATGATAAAATAAAACAAATAACTGAGTACCAATGCCACCGACGACAGGAAGGCAGCTCCACACCTGGACCCTACCTATCAACCCATCACCTCATGGACCGCAGTCCAGCGGTTTTTGATATATTTTTCCAATAGGTATTTTTAGAAAAATCAAAACGTGATTTTTTCTGCTGTTGCAGCGGTATGCTTCGCGTTGACGGCAGTTGGTTCGATTTTTAATAAATAAATTGCATGATTTTTACGTGATAGTAATTTTGACAAATCTTTAGTTACGTATATCATTGCATTATTAAATGTTTGATGTGCTTTTTATATATTTTTTTAGAATTTTCTCGGCACTGGACTTTTATAAATCAGTTCTGTAGGGCATTTGAACCACTTTTTATACTTACGATGAAATGCCAGAAGGACCACGTGCCCATTTCGCAGTTCTATGTAGATTGGCTTATGAGCCAAGCTCAATTGAGTGTAATTGCCAATGAGGGCAATGCATTAGCCAGAAAACTCCTAGCAGCGATGGAAAAGCGGATGACAACAATGAGAAAAAGCATGCCGTTCAAAGCATGTCTTTACATGGACCCTCGGTTCAATTTTCTTGGATCCAATCGAATCAGTGCAGATGAGAAGAGTGAAATACAGGTATTTGGTTCTTGGAAACTTTTCTAAACTTCCTTATATTTTAGAATCGAACACGCAAGGACTGAAGAATCTCAGAATTGTATGATATTTCACCAGATTATTTTAGAATTGTGTAATATTTTACCTGCCTATAAAGGTTATGACTTTCTTAACAAAAAATAAATCCTCAAAAAAAGTACCTTATTGCATATTTTTACGTATCATTTTATTTTATTTTGTGATTTTCTCGGTTCACGTGCTTTCTAAATTCATAGTTTAGGATTTCTTTGTTTTTTTTTTTAATTTCAATAAGAATACTTGGAGGGACCCTGCCGTACAGTCTTCCTGCGCAAATAAGACCAGGGGTCTTATAAATGAAGCCCATCATTTTTCCATCCACCAACTAGACCCAGGTCTTATAAGTGACGTCGGTCCAATGTAGCTCAATGCAGATTATCTGGATCCACATATAAGACCTCCAACAGGATCCACATATAAGATCAGAAATATCTTATAAGTAGATGCAGGGGGGTCTTATATGCGTAGGAAGACTGTAGGGGTTAGCATCTATGCTTCTCACACCAAAGTCACGAGTTCAAATCTCACCCTCGGACAAGTCATGAATGACCCAACTTGGGTCACCCAAGAGTGTTAAAGTGACTAGAAAAAAAATAACAATACTTCCTCTATTACTTGATTCATGTGTCATTATTATTAAGCGCGTGTTGCTCCAAAATCAGAAAATAATTCGTAAAAAAATCATTCATTTTATTTTTGAATTTAAGCAGAATTTCATACATTTCTGAGAATCTTCCATCGGCTTTGTACAATTTGTACAAAAAATCCTACTATTCTTATCTTTTTAAATGCTTTTTTCAGAGATATATCTTGGCATTAAACGCCAGATTAGATGACTTGGCAGGAACAACTGTAGACGAATCTGAAGCTCCAGCAAACTCATCCATGTCTGACGACTTCGTCGAATTATACATTTGTAATTTTTTCAACGAAGAGACGAATTCGTCGTCCGGGAATGTAAGTGCTGATATCTTCCTATCGGAAATTATAAAGCTGGAAGCTCGTCCGAAGATATCAATAACAGCTTCATCAGAACCGTCTCCCTCTTCGGAACCGTCTTCAAGCAGCAGTCAAACCCTTCCCGAACCGTTTGACATCATACGATACTGGCAGCGCAGAAAAATTGCCAATCCTCGTATGTATCGTATCGCAATGGCATTATTATCCATACCGTCGACGCAGGTAACGGTTGAGAGGCTTTTTAGCCAACTAAAGCTTGTCGTCAGCGACACAAGAACGCGTCTAAAAGGAGATTCTATCAAGGATATCATGTTGCTTAAAGCAAATAGGTGTCTATTGCCGAAGGTCGTAGAGATACTGGAAGCTAAATTAAACTAAATGAAAATCTAATGTTTTGGTTTTGAAGACTTTTTTAATGTTTTATTTTTTGTTTCTGCTCATTTAATTTTTCATGTGGTACACGAACATGTATCGAAAGCAATGCTATCAAACATACACATAAGGATGCCGAAATAAATGAGGATCACATTTACTGTTTTTTTTAAATATGTTTTTTTTATATTTTAATTTCAATCAATTAATATGTTCAAATTTGTTACAAAACTCAGAGAACACTAATCCAGTACAAATTGTTTGAAAAATGAATGCAAATAAACTGTAACTAACATGAATTCGATTTAACTTTCAAAATTAATTATACTTTATGAAAAAGACATTCATTTCTTCCCTGGCATGCAGCCCTGTCACCTCCTTGCCCCTATCTTCCTGTATAACAAACATGAACCTGTTTAATGAAGTGCACGAGTAGGGGAAGACAGCCCACAATGCACCCCTGGGGTAAAATGGTCCGCGCGGTTTTTCGTTGGTTTGCCATAACTAATTCTGGAACTTTTTTGTGCCAGAATGCTAGTTCAAGTACTGAACTACAGTGCCTTCCCGTTTTTGGCAACACGACCTCATCACCTATTTAATAAGTCAAATTTGAGCTGATACTTGATGTACAATTTTCAATGTAATACAAAGCTACCCTAATCCCAAAAGAACGATCTAATGAAGTAGCAACTGGAAAACAGCGTTGAATAAATTTTAAAGACAGCAAAGAAGACTAAAATCACGTGTTGCCAAAAACGGGAAGGCACTGTATCACTGCTGCTCTCTGAAGTCACGAATTGACACTCGGAAAGCTATGAAAAACAGCGCGGGGCCATTTTACCCCAGGGGTGCGTTATGCACCATCCTACCCTAATTTCATTTGCATGCTGGTCCCGGATCTAAATTCATCGAGCAATGCAATTTATTGCATTTACAATCAATCGGATTATCCATAATGATAAAACGACTATAGAATATATTGTTCCTATAATAGAATCTACGGTATATCAGCAATACTGGTAAACCTCGATATAACGTAACTGTCACTTTTCACTTCCGACTTTGGTTTCTAGCAAACGGCCATTCAATCAAGTTTACTGACAACACCATCGGAAACATGAGACAAATCCCCACGGTGATGCTGATTTGTGTGATTGAGTTGTTGGCTGCGAGAAATCAACGAGTGAAGTGAAAAGTGACAGTTAAGTTATATCAAGGTATACCTGTACAACAAAGGGGTTGTCTGTCATGTTTCTTAATCATACAGAAAAACAAAATTCTGAATAAACTCGAGATTTCTACTATTTATTGCATTAACTATTTTCGAAATATCTTACTATATTTTATGAGCTATTTTTACAAATAGTACAAATAGTTAAATTTTACCAAAAGATGATAAATGATCTTCTCAACGACCGAAACGCGTAAAATCAATTTATTATATGCATTATCCAGTCGTTTACCAAGGCCTTCAAGTTTAGAGTAAATGTAGTAATTGTTGGCCTAACACTGGTTTTCGACCCTTCCCTACAAGTTGAACTGTTCCAAACTTAATGCTGATTTATCATTATTGCCAAGTGCATCCAAAATAGTGGAATTTTAATTTAACTGAATGAAACTGCAAAAAGGTCGAAAATTAGAGCAGAGTCGAAAACTAGTACACTTACTCTACTGTATAAAACAAAAACTAATTTCTCCAATGCGAATTCAATAATGCGTACTGCGGTGGACGGTATTTCCGGCGAGTCATTGGATTCCACTATCACAATTCTTGTACTGCGCATCGCGTGACCGTGTGTCCAGAACCCCGCCGATGAAGATTGATACTCATGGATGGAGTTGCTCAAAAGATGCCGTAGTACACGTGCTTGGACCACACACATAAACGGATCCCGGACGGACGTAAAGATGATTTGCTTGAATCGGTTGTTTAAGACCGTCTATATATCCATCTCCTCTCGGCTTGAAATTATATTCAATACAGTGGTGAACCTGCATTTCATCGGTGCGATTCGCTTCCG
The DNA here is from genome assembly GCF_037179485.1 of Ochlerotatus camptorhynchus. Taxonomy (NCBI): domain Eukaryota; kingdom Metazoa; phylum Arthropoda; class Insecta; order Diptera; family Culicidae; genus Ochlerotatus; species Ochlerotatus camptorhynchus. The sequence goes on along the minus strand of NW_027040579.1, from coordinate 1,681,440 downwards.
TGTCGATGATGATCCGTAGAAACTGTGGTGGATTCCGGAAATCGTAAGTACAGCACGAAGTGATGCGATGCGAGCACTGCTTAATCCAAAAGAATGTAGTCAACTTTCAATCTATCAGATAACAATCATTTGCACTTACCATTATCAGCCTGGTGTAGAAGATCAATAGTCGAAAATCAGAAACTCGTCCACCAGTTCAAATTTGAGGAATGGGACATGCTTCGAAAATTGCGTCTTTTCTCAGCTACCTACAATGAACTTCCTCCTCCCCGTCATCGTTCTTGGTGCAAGCGATCTTACACTTTCAACGAGAAGGCACCTATAGCTTGTTGTTGGAATGCTGCCCAGCTGGTGACGCGGATCTACACAACAAAAGAACAAAGTATCAATCCTTGAAAAAAAAGATTCATTTACAGAATACTTCCCGTCATTCGTCTTCAGCTAAATGTACCTTTCCATGCGAAAAACTCTTTTTAGGACCACAACAAAACAACTCTTTTCGTATCGAACCGCGACTCGTAGCTTATGAATCGTTCGTATCGTTCAGATGCACTCGTTGCGAATGAAAATCAGCTGTGAATCGAGTTGCAGTTGAATTCCTCAAGTCAGTTTTCGTGCAGTAATGAACGGGTGGTGAGTGACTCTTGTTCAGTTGGAAAAGGTGGTAACTCAGCGAATGACAGATAGCAAAAGAGGAAGGACAAAAACAAAATAGCTCGAGTCATTCACTGAGCACCAACATTCGTGCATGAAGAGGGGAGCGCCTACAGCGACAGCGTCTTATCGTTTGTGAGCAGGTGAACGGACGAGACACGATTCGTTGCGATAATCAGCAACCTTGGTAGCCATCCCGAAACCAGGACGCGACCAAAGCACTCCCTCGGGAAAAAGACCGATTTCCTTGGTCCCTACACTGACCAAAGTGGCAAATACAGCAGTGTTGGAGCAATTACAAAATACTCTTATCCTACCTGAAAATTCATTCGGGTTTAGAAAGGGGCTTTCAACCAATACATGCATATCGTTCGTAACAAACTGGATAAAAGAAAGCAAAAGGAACCACATGGTAACAGGTCTGATATGCATAGATCTCTATAACGCGTTCAATGCAGTTAGAACAGACACGTTAGAGGTAATTCTATCTGGTATGGGAGTGTCACACGAAATCCTCATGTGGATTTCCAGCTTTTTAAAAAAATAGAAAAGTTTCACTGCATATTCGCGAAAAGGTTCTGAGTAGAACAATAAGCAACGGACTTCCGCAATGAGATGTATTGTGTCCAACGCTTTTCAACGCATACGCCGCGAAACTACATGATATCAAGAAGGATGGAGTCATACTCGTTCAGTATGCGGATGACTTTGGAATCTTGGTTAGAGCTAAAAATCTAGAACTGTTAAACACCGTAGCTCAAGAATATTTAGACGAGTTCTCCGAAAAGGCAGAATGTTTGAACTTTACTGTGAATGCGGAAAAGACTAAAGCCTTGCTTTTCCAAAATAATGATAAGGAATTAAACATCACTATCAACGGGACTAAAAGTGAGACTGTGAGGAATCACCGATCGCTACCTTAGCTTTGGAGCTCACATAAGAGAAGTAAGGGAAAAAATCCAACAACGGCTCAACATGGTAAAAATCTTAAGTGGTGCCAAAAGTGGTGCTCACCCTGATACGATGACAAGGATATATATAGCACTGTGTCGAAGCATAATGGAGTACGGATGTTCGATTTTCAACAACGCAAAACCTTCTAATCGACGAATAATGTCAGTCATCAACAACCAAGGCTTACGAAAAATCACGGGAACAACGAAAACAACACCACTTAACGCTCTAGCAGCTTTGAGTGGTCAGGAACCGCTGGAATTTCGTCATGAGTATGTTACCATGCGTGAAATTGCCCGGCATGTCACCAGTGACGATGTGATTGCTTAGCAACTTAAAAATACTACGTTGCCTGAAGATGTGGAAAAGTGGGATACGTTCACATATCTTGAGAGAGTATACTGGACCAATAAGGAATTGTTCGAAGCAATCAGTCCGTTAACTAACTCGGCTGATACAGAAGTATCAATCAACCCTTATCTGGAGGACTTACAATCAGCAAAGAAGAACAACGATCCTGTGAAGCTTAAGCAGCTGGCGCTCTTCGTAATGAACGGTCGCAATAAAGGAAAAGGTAGGATATTCACCGATGCCTCCTAAGAGGGTACGATTTGCGGAATAGGTGTTTTTGTCGAGAACATCAAAAGAAGAGTTTGTTTCAAGCTCTCAAGAGAAACGAGTGTTACATCTGCCGAGTTAATTGCTATCCAACAAGCCACTCGCATAATCGAACAGGAGCACCTTCAAAATTACGTAATATACACTGATTCAAAATCAGCATGCATCATGTTGATCACAGCTCTCGAATCAAAGACAAAGGAAGGAATTTTGGCTGATATACTCACCTGCTGCCAAAGATGGAACATATCAATACAGTGGATCCCAAGCCACGTTTCGATCAGTGGAAACGAGACGGCCGATATGCTGGCTAAAAGTGGTGTAAATTCGGATAATGTGCTACATAACAAAATTCTGCTTAAAGATGCCTTCCTAAATGCGAAGACAATGATGGAAAAAAGGACACGTCGGTGGTATGAATCGTATTCCGAAGAAATAGGAAAGAACTTCTTCAGCTCACAACCAGAATTTTACGCTGCATCATGGTTCAAAGACGTGGATATGAAAGGAAGTGATATAAAACTGATCAATCGACTTATGGTAGGCCACGATTACTCAAAAGCCTGGTTAACTCGCATGAAAATACTAGATGACTCAGATTGCGAAATCTGTGCAGAGCCGGAAACATCGGAACACCTGATACTTCACTGTCCTCGTTTGGGCATGCTACGAATGGAATTTTCCTTCGACAATAGATTTGCAACGCTTTCGGATCTTTTCAAAACTCGCAACGAATCACTATTTAAGGAAGTAGTAAAATTCATCAGAATAGCCAAATTGGATCTATAAAATGATCCTAAACAGGAAACACCGTCTCTACCGACGTTAAACTTCTCGGAGGGCATATAGTCTAGACACTGGCCCTAATCTAGAGCTGTCAAACAGATAGCTCGCTTGAGAAAGAAGAAGAAGAGACCGGTAGTAATGTAGGAGCAAGGCGTTATTGCAAACGTAACATATTTTCAAAGGGGGATTGAAAAAGTAGTGACAATGTGTGTCATAAGAGGGGAAGGGCAGAGGGTCAAATTTGTTTATTGTTTATGAGTCAACAGGTAAAATGTTTACCCCAATGACACCTGTTCTACAACTAAATACAAAACTAACGAATAACATAAATTAACATAAAATTTGTTTAAAACTACGCTTTTTTGTTTCTCGTGACACGTTGAAATCGTAACATAATAACACCGGTTGAATACACGGGACATACTTCGCAAAGGTTCGTGAAAGCCATAATTAGTTCTTGCCGGAGGGATGGTGATAAACGAGTGCGACCGAAGATTGCGACGACGTGTGTTGATGTCCAAGAAACTAAGAAGCGTAGGACTGTCAATGTTGCCTTGCAGAAGATCCCCAACAAAGCACGCTTTTGCCACGTTGCGTCTTGCTTCTAGTAATTCCAGATTTATAAGTAGACAACGGCTTTCATAACTGGGCAGGTTGAATGGATCTCTCCACCTAAGATGACGTAGAGCGAACCGGACGAATTTTCGCTGAACAGCTTCGATGCGTTGAGTTTCATTCTGGTAATAAGGAGACCAGACGATAGACGAATACTCCAAGATAGGGCGCACAATTGAGCAATATAAAGCTTTTAGGCAGTAAACGTCCTTGAACTTTTTTGCAAAGCGAAATAAAAATCCTAGTTGCGATGAGGCTTTAGACACAACGTACGCAACGTGATCCTTGAAGGTTAATTTTGTATCAACCAGAATCCCCAGGTCCTTGACTGTCGAATCACGTTGTAGATTCACGCCTCCCAAAGCATAGCTAAAATGGAAGAGTGATTGCTTGCGGCCAAATGAAATAACCGAACATTTGGACACGTTCAGCGACATTCGATTAATATGACACCATTCAGCGAAGGCTTCCAATTGTTGTTGCAGAAAAAACGCGTCTTGTGGTTGCTTAATCGTGTAGTAAAGCTTCAGGTCATCGGCATACGAGAGTTTTAGGCATTTCAAGATGAAATTGACATCGTTCATATACAGCAAGAATAGAAACGGCCCCAAGTGACTTCCTTGGGGAACACCGGACCAAACCGGAAAGGAGGGCGAAACGTGGTCTCCAATTTTGACGGACATAATTCGACCGGTTAAGTAGGATCGAAGCCAGGAAAGCAAGTTACTGTTCATTCCCAGCTTGTCGAATTTAGCAACTGCGATTTGATGATTCATTTTATCAAACGCCGCGGATAAGTCTGTGTAAATAGCGTCTACTTGTTGACCATTTTCTATTTGGCGGATCACAAACGAAGTGAAACAAGTCAAATTAGTTGTCGTCGAACGGTTAGGCATAAATCCGTGCTGATCAATCGAAATGTAGTGTGCGTAGTTCTGAACCAGCTTATGCAGAACGATCACCTCAAACAGCTTAGAAGTGGCGCTCAACGCAGCTATGCCCCGATAGTTCGAAACAATCCGCTTGCAGCCTTTCTTGAAAACTGGGAAAACATACGACTGCTTCCAGCAGTTTGGGAATACACCAGTAGCCAAAGATAGGTTGAATACTCTTGCTAGTGGTGTTGCAAGTGTATCCGCGCAGCATTTGAGGACAAGCGATGGAATCCCATCCGGACCACATCCCGTGGAGGATTTTAAATCCTTTCCGGCTGATATAACCATATCGTTCGTGATCACGAACTGTAGCCCAGAGGCCGAAAGTTGAGGAACATTTCTGGTGGCGACGGCTACATCCTGCGGGTCGATGTGTTCATTAGTGAAAACATTGCTGAATTGAGAACGGAACAGGTCGGCGATGTCAGTGGTGGAATCAGCTTCGAACAATCCGTTGGTCATCGTAGAGGGCAGTCCGGATTCCATCCGTTGGTCATGGACGTAACGCCAAAAACTTCTGGGATTTGTCTTGAAGCGCCTTTGCAAATGGTCCTGATATGCGTTGTACAAACGATTATTAAGTTGGTTGTATTCAGTGCTCGCCGCCATATATCTCATTCTCGTGGAGTCCGTGTGATACTTGCTATGTCGTCTGAGAGCTGCCCGCTTTACAGTCCTAAGATGCTTGAGGTCAGCATTTGACCAGGCTGGCTTAGCCGGTTCGTGTCTAGACTTCACGGGAACGAACTGATCGATGGCATACCACAGGATACCAGATATGGTCGACGCAGCGAGGTTGGCATCACAATTTTGAAGCACCTCGTCCCAATCGACATGTGCGAGGAACTCGTTCATGCTGTTGAAGTCAGCCTTTCTGAAATCATAGGCGATGCTTTCAGAGGTATCTTGGAAGCGTTGCTGTGGACTTATCTTTAATTCCATCAGTACAGGAGGATGATGCCTGCAGATTTTAACGAGCGGTGATGGAGCTTGCATAACTGTGCTGTGCTCGCAAAGTTCCTCACTGACGAAGCATAGATCAAGCGTACGATTGTTTTCATTTGCAATTCCACTCATTTGTCTGAATCCAGCGGTGCTATACGCATCAAGCAGCTTCCGTGATGCCAAGCTAATCGAGGATCGTGATGTAATCGGGTACAGGGAACCATGTGGACTACGCTGCCAAGAGATCGAGCTCAAGTTGAAATCGCCTAGGATGATAACGTTGTCTCTTGGTCCTAACTGCGAAATCACCCAGTTAAGCGAATCGATATGCTTTTCGATCAAAGATTCATCGTTTACTCGATCAGGGGGAATATACACAACGCATAGGTAGAGTGTTGCATCGACAGTGGCAATTGCGATCCATATTTGCTCAACCGCCGAGCCATCAGGAGGGTCGAGCGTACGGGATTTAAAACTCGAGCGAACAGCCAGCAAAACACCACCTCCAGTGGTTTTGTTGCTATTCGAAGGCGACCGGTCTTGGCGATAAACGGAATATGATTCGCCAAACAACTGATTCGTTGAGGTATGTCCATTGAGCCAAGTTTCGGAAAGTGCGTAAACATCATAGGAACCGTCGCTGAAGGCCAATTGATACTCGGCGAGAGAGCTGTTGATCCCACCAACATTTTGGTAGTACATCAGGACATTCGAAGAAGCAGGTGCAGCATTACTTGCTAGAGGCGCAGTCCTAGGGATTGAATATTCGTCAGAGCGGGGATTACCGTTACTAATAGCATACTTGCCTTGACAGGCAGCTTGGAAGACCCCATCGCCAGCGCTAGACTGTGGGTCTATTTGTGGCAAATTAATGAACGCTCCCCAAGAAGCCAATATCAATAGTAATCCAAAAACAGAAGCAGAGGTGGACCAGCCGCAAACTACGAAACCTGCATCCAAGCGCTCTAGATTGGAACCCAGCCGGACATCACAGCAGAGACAGACCCAGAGGCTTATGGCGACAAAGAGATCAAGCAAACCGAAATAAATCACGCAGCCATTCTTGAGGGAGTTAGTAACGTCCATGTTATCCCAAGTGCCCGTTTTACCCCAAACTCATCATGACTAACGATCAGAATGAATTATGAGATGGCCATAGTCATTTACATATTTTGAGTCTTTTAAAAGGTACAAAAACCGTTATATCTAGATAGAGCTGGAATTAGGGTGTAACAGCCTTTGTAAACAATGACTTCTCTGGTTGATTTCTCGGAATTCAAGGCACGTCTACACAAACCAACATATCCATCGGGTCTTCCTCTACTCGATGGTGATTTCGATTTGCCAGGGAGAGCCTTGACTTCCGAGAAATCATCGAGAGAAGTCATTGTTTACAAAAGCTGTTACGCCCTAATTCCAGCTCTATCTAGACATATTAGAATAAATTTGGTTGATTGCTAAAAGCTGACGACGAAATAAGAGATAATATCAATCACAGCAACCATATATATAAAAATGGCGATGATAAACTGAAAACCAGAAACCATAGAAAAAGAAATGCTAATTTGTAGAAATAGAATCTCAAGCGAAAATCTGTACACTACTTGAAGAGCTTTATCTGAGGTTTCCTCGAATACACACTCCATTCTAGAGCGCCGGGGTTGTTTTTATTAAGGAGACTTTCATCTACAAAACGAGCGCCGGGGTAGGTTAATCGTAGCAAAAATACAAACATAATACCAAACAGCATCCTTCCACAACTGGTGAAGGTTAAATTCCGATCGTCTCATCATCGCTTGTCGCCACGATCCAAGTTGATCCAATTGAATCTCATTTGCATTAATAAATACGTAAAAGAGATAGACTATAGCCAATCTAAATCGAATTAAACCGCTTTTCCTTCTTGAAACCCGTTTCCACGGTATTGTTTCTTCTCCGACTCGCTAGATGCGTGATTGAATTTAAGGGAAGAAATACCATCGTTCAAACACTGCATAGCAGAACGATTTTGGTCCCCAAAAGTTTGCTCGTGTTGTCCCATCTCCAATCGAGCGTTGAACCGTGTGGTTTGGAAACTAGTTTAAGAGAATTTTTGGAAACTGGATTCATTCTTTGAAGCTGTGGCTTTCCTATGCGGCAGAAAGAGATGTATTGCGAAGATGCTCGCAGAAGCGTTTTCGAAAGGACGAAATTAACATAAAGTTCAGCAAGCTTTTAAACTCGTGGGTTCAGAGAACGAATGGAAGAAGCAGCTCTGGTCTGTCCAAAACAATATCAAATTTTAATCGTCGTAAATTATCAAAAACTCTTCTTCTCTCGGCGGAAACCGGGCATTGGTTGAAGATAGGCGTCGAGAAGTTGTTTCTCAATTTGGACTTCGACAAAAGTGGGCGTCTATAGCATCCCGAAGTGTTGATGTTCTAGAGAGGGTCCAAGTTTCTCACTCTCGCTGATCAAGAGGTGTCCAAATGCAATCCGCGAAAGTGAGATGACCTTTTTTTTTACTTTTCTGAACTGATGGAGAAATGGGATGTAGTCATCAAGATTGTACAACTAATTTCGATAAAAACAAATAATCAGCTAATCGGTAAACACCAACATTATTCCTATCAAGTCAAGTGATGAAAATAGCACCCTGCGACACGGATGCAAATCAGATCCGCCATTTCGCACTGCTAAGCAGTCTGGATCTTTTTATAACCCGAAAACTTGATGATCTGAATCGTTTGGCATCTCTTTTGTCTCTGTTAAGCTTTTTAGAACGATTAGATATAAATAAGGCCGCGTTGCCAACCGGGGCTTTAGTATTGATTTGAAAGTTAGCCACCGGTGTATCGATGGCAAGAACGCCGTGACATCAACTGTCGAAAAAAAAAACGTCCAGCTAGACGAGCTCCGTTGTAGGACGCACCCAGATACTTGGATTGGTTTGGAGCGATAACCGACCCGGATGTGGACATAGTGTTGTGCGATCAGTTCAACTTATACATTTTAAAAGACTGTTTCATAAAAGTGCTTGAAAATGGTGAGTGCATTGAAATGTTATAGATCATACGATGAAAAAGTGAAAGGATTAAATACGGTTTGGGAAGATTTTCGACATTGCTTCGTTTTGCGACGATGCTTCATTTTGAAAAAAAAGTGATGAATTTTGGATAGCCCACCATCCAATTCGATTCATAACCACAACATATGAGCTTGTGCAGAGAATGGTAAATATCGATAAGGGATCGCGCAAATGATTGAAAGTTTGTATGGAGGTTTCAGTGAATAAGTATGGGAAATTATTGACTTTCACTTAAATTGCTCTAACTTTTGTTGTAGTTGTCCAATTATGTGGTTTTTATGACAATGATCTACAAGCCTGTTGATGTTGTGATGAAATTGGCGTTTTTGTCACATTTCGTCATTTATTCGCATTTCTATCTTTCTTGATATGTTGTAAAATTGCTAGAGTTTTTGTACATTGCCATAGTAACAATACATTTAAGATTTTCAACATTTGGACATGTAGAAGCAAAGTTAGAATCTATCCATTGTAATTCCCATACCAATTTCCAATCATTTGAGCGACCTCTAAAACTTCATCAATCTTTACCATTTTTTGCACAGGTTCATATTTTGGAGCAATGATACGAAATTCACAAATTCATCGCGTTTTTTTCGAAATGAAGCACCCCAATGCAACATCTTTAATTTAAATCTTCGAAGATTTTGGCTATTGTTTGAGATTTTTTGATTACTTAGTTTAATTAGTTCTATGAGAAGATTTCAGTGTCATCAATTGATTTTGTTACGGATACCTCCGCAATAACAAACGATGCTATGAAGTGATTGAATCAATGAACGAGAAATTGGACTCTTGGCTGAGTCAGTTGGTCAAGCGTCGAGCGTCAAACGAATTGGTTGAAGGGTCGCATCGAGTTCCGCACTAGTAATTAGTTATGTGATGCCCGTTTTCTTGTGTTCAGTTCGAACAGTGCAAAATGGTCCTATATTTAGAAGGAATAAAAGTATTGCGATTAAGATTCAGATTGTGGTGTTTCAACGTGTATTGAGGTCCCCAACAGTTGTGCAAAGTTGGAGCGAATTTAGTTATAATCTAGATTTGCGGGAGAATTTTAAATTTTGTATGCGAAAATGTATGGGAAACGGATCGATCTTACTAATTTACTTACAATAAATCTAAACATTGCTCAAATTTCACCAAATCTTGGACTTAGATTGAGAAGAATAAACAAAACAACTTTGTTCAAGACTTCAAATCGAATTGATCTTCGTACAAAAAGTTACTAATCTTTCATTTTTGACCACATGTTCCACACGTACCTACAAGCTCGTATATACGCCTGTAGGTATGCACCTAGCAATAGGTCTAAATTAGAGATGGGCAAAACAGCTCATCTGGCTAAGCGGATCAGTCCCACCCAGCTCACTAAACGGAGTCGATTCTTTTGAACTTCAGCTCACATTGAAATTATAGAAATGTTTAAACAAATTCAACCGGAGATGAACTAGCCATAGCTTAAAAATCTCATCAATAAAGAATTTAAAAAAAATACACTAATTCAAAATCGGAAGAGAAATTAGTAGTTTTGGTGACGTGACCCTAAACCAATCGAGCAAAATATAAAAGCTTCAAACCGCAGCTTACTGCATGGCTCTGATTTTCAATTGAAAACGCCTCTAACGCAACAACTGAACAACCACCGCGTTAACCAAAATGCGCGCAAAATGTGTCAAAACAGTAAATGCAAAAAAGTATGCGATAGAGCTAAACCTATACCATTCGCGATGATATGATTGACATCGTGTCACACGATGTTACGCCTTTTCTCATGCAATGCACTCCAGCCTACATGCAGATTTGATTGCTGATGTTAATTTTCCAGCAGAAATACTCTCACTATTCTCGGCTTTCAGCTCCTGATCATCAGCTCAGATCCGGATCCAGAGCTGAATCGTGAAAATCGAGAGAGAGAGAGAGAGAGAGAAACGATCCGAAGAGCTGAACGGGTCCGAGAGCTGTCAGCCTAAGCAGCTCCCAATGAGCTGGAGAGCTGCATTTCACTTTTCGGTTATTTCCTTTTGTGAAGATCTTCTGCTCCCCCAGAGAATGATGGGAGAAGAGGTGAGAGCACATAAAGAGTATTCCGTCCTGAGCGATATTTCACGCGCGGGCGGGATTTTGCGAAGGTACGAGACAGAGACAAGCACTAGTTCTATCTCTCTCATGCCATCTCAAAAAAATTTCTCCGCTCCGCTAATGCACGCTCAGATATGAATACACCAATATTCTGAAGTAATAACATCAGAAATATGAGCCGGGTACGTATTAACATTGGATAATACAAGTAGAAATCATGTAGCTACATGTATATACACACTTAGAAATACTTAATCGCATACGTGACGGAATCCATCTTTGACATAAAAAAAATGAGTTGTAAACAAACATTTCAGTCGTAACATTTGATAACGGCACAAAAGCTGTTGTAAACAAACTTTTTAAGGCCCTTTACACGCGAACCGCAGTACGCTCACCGACGAACCGACATGCCACAGGAGCATTTCGTTTGTCTACAATTCGAATTGTCAAACGAACGATTCGAACTTTCAAACGGGCGATCAGATCTGTCAAACGAGCTGAGACGTAAACCAAGGCAATATAAATTGTACCTGGGTTCATGTCCTTGCTCATGGTATGACGCGATCGGACGAGTAGATGTCGGTAGTGTTCAACGTATTTTAAATATGGCTTCTTGGGCACGAATTTAAAAGTAGCTTGTATAAGCTGTCACGTTGATTCGTCGGTGGTACGCTCACGCAAACCAACAACATCATCGTATAGGGGCAACTCTCACCTTTACGAAAGTGGTATTGGTTTGCGTGAGCGCACTTTGGTTCACGTGTAAAGGGCCTTAGAAAGTTTGTTTACAAATGCCTTTGTGCTCTTATCAAATGTTACGCCTGATTTCATGTAAAATTAAGTTCTCTGAAATGTTCGAAAATACGTTTTGCGTCTGAATTTTGCGTCTATTCTGACTAAATTTTATGTCAAAATTGACGCTCGTATATGTCACTCTCAGAGCACCTAAATTTATATCAATGTTTCTAAGAGTGTATGTCTTTTTTTTCTCATACAGCCTCTTGGAAGTTTGATTTTACCGTTGATGCTATCGATCAGTAGGCGCCAGTTCTGCGATTTGTCATTGTCATTGACAGACTTTCGCACGATATTTACAAAATTATTTTCACATAATCACTGATAGACTTGATCCTAAAAAAACCTTTTTAAAAATCTCATCAATTTTTTCGTCAATGAAAAAGATTCATCTGGTAACAAAAAGCGTAATTTCATTCATAATGAGTCACATTATTGTAATCCACGCAGTTCAGAACATAGTTACTTGTTCACTTTAACGACTCCATGTAATTGTTCAACTCAAGTAATTTAATTATTTTTTTTTTCAAATTTAGCTAATACAAAATATGCACATGTTCGTCACGGTCAGCATTGTTACTGACAATTGACATGGTTTGCCTTGACCACGACTGTTACCTCAAATGAGTGACCAAAGCAGAATTTTGAATATCGCCGTGTATTGACAAGATTTTGCAGCACTGGTAGGCACGTGTTGTTGATTTACGCGGTGATTTTTCAGTGGAGTAAAGAGTCCTTTTTTAAGTTCCGCTTAAGGTGACGGATTGAATGGTTTAGAGTTATCATATCAGTGAGCTGATGAGCTGCAGTTCCTAATAAATGTTGTCAAAGTTGTTCTCTGTCCGAGATTAGGTAAAATTTCAGCAATTTTAACAAGCAAATGAATACGTTCGTTTCGTTTCCCATGGATTTTCCCATACACAATTTAAACTTCTCCGGCAAATCCAGATCATAACCGAATTCCTTCAAATTTGACCTACATATCAGGACGACTTGAAGAGCCTAGAACATCTTATATGCATGGAAATAGCATCAGTACAAGGATTACCTATGACTGCAGATACTTCACTGGTTGTAAAGTTCTGCCTGATGGTTTGTTGCAGCAGGGTGAATCAACTTCATTGAAGACCTTTGGAAGACAAACGACAAGATGTACGTCTATCAACACGTGACAAGGAACTGGTAAATCCACGAACCCTTGTCCAGTCTACAAATCCTTTGAAATCCTTAGGCTGCCGCCCCCAAACTCAGCATATAATGATGTTTAATTAATTAAATATATTCAAAAAAGGGTCATTTAGAGAGAAAAATCTTCAACTGGAACGTACTCATCAAATCAATATGTCCGGGAGCGCATTCCCGATGCTTAATTTTCTCTAGTCATTTTTACACAATTCCTCCTCCAGCGAATCCAACCACACAATAACTGGGTCGCTTCTCCGTGGCGTCGTCGCAAACGAAATAACGTCGGAGGTTCAGTGGGGGAGTTTGTTTTCGGAGCTCCTTCTTGACACTTTGCTTGAACTCCTTGTTAGCGGCTTCTGGACCGGTGTGATGGTTGGTATTTAATACTGTTATTAAAATATGGCGAAATACATTTTCCTATTTTTTACTCGTCATAAAAAATTACAGCGGCGAAAATTCGGAAATAGATCGCAAATAATGTGCATAAACTCTTTGAATATATTTGGAAATGTTTTGTTGCTAAGGTCATTGTCTGAACTCCATGGCAATTTGAAGATTCTAGAACATCTGGTAAACACTCTGTGGTGATTCGCACTGTTGGCGAAGTTCATCTCGCTTCTCTCACCACAGTAGAAAATAGGCTAATCAAAAAGGCCTTTTGCATCTAGGCGAAATCGTCCGTAGTGTAAATAATTGTTTCATGCCTGTATGTGCTTGATTGTAAATGGTTCTTTAAAATGATTTGTATTCTGTTTTCCATGCGGGTTGCGTGCATTAAGAATTATGTATTGTAATAAATTTGTTATTAAAGAATTGCAGGTAATAAAGACCAATCTTTTTCCATAGTCATCCCTGCAGGGTAGCATGTTGCCTCCTGGAGGACCTTAAAGTAACCAGTCGTTCATTATTAAGTCCGCTTGAAGAAACTTTCTGAAAAAGACGTTGAAGTACACATCGTAGGACCTCACTGTTGAACGCATCCCACTCAATTCTGTTTTTTGCGAATTTTTCAAGCCTGAAAAAAAATTATTCGTGTGATCTTAAATTGCATTCAAATTAATTAGGAAAAAATTAATGAAAAGTATGTTGATACAAAAACTCCTGTACTCATCCTACATGAGGGAAAATCAACAACATGGAAATCAGTCCGCATCGTGCTCTCTTGCCGTGCGGATCTATTTGCTTTTTGCTGAAGGAAGTGTTACTACTACCTAAAGCTACAACAAATTTAAACAGCACTTTTCAGTGCTCAACCTGTAAAATTTCTACCTTGTTCAACTTTATTCCTCTTCGATCCTTGTTTGGACCCTACCCGAGGTAATCCTTCTTGGATATCGATTTGGAAAATTCCTCTTCGATCCTTCAGATTCTTATAGTAATCTGCTTGGAAGTCGATTTGGATAATCGCATAATCGCACTTTTCAGTGCTCAACCTGTAAAAATTTTCTACCTTGTTCAACTCCTCTTATTCCTCTTCGATCCTTGTTTGGACCCTACCCGAGGTAATCCTTCTTGGATATCGATTTGGAAAATTCCTCTTCGATCCTTCAGATTCTTATAGTAATCTGCTTGGAAGTCGATTTGGATAAAAATTTACTGCCGCCATGGCGCCTAAACGCAAAAGAAAGGGGCAAACTCTTGACCCCCCTTCTGAAGAAATTAATTTGAGTAATCAATTTGATTTGCTCACGGATGATGAGAATGATCCATCATCCAAGAAAAATTCTAGTAAACTTTCCCGGCTTAATGCCAAGAAAGAAAAGATTCCCCCTATTGTGATAACCACTTCCGATTTCCATGCTCTTCGCATGGAACTTTTGAATTTCGTGAAAGTTGAGTTTTCACTACAAATTGGACGTCGGGGTGAATGCCGTGTATTGGCTGAAACCTTGGACGGATTTAAATGTCTTCTCAAGTATCTTACTGAGAAGAAGCACAAATTTTTTACTTACGACACCAAAACTGAACGTGTGTTCAAGGTTGTCATGAAAGGACTGCCCAGTGGTGAATCCCTGGATCAGATCAAAGATGAACTGGCAAAATTACTTGGAGTTGTGCCACTCCAAGTAATCAAAATGAAAATGAAATCCCGTCCTGGCGATTCGCGCAACGGGATTTCTAATGATTTTTATTTAGTTCACTTCAAGTCTAGTGAACTAAACAACCTTAAGGCCTTAGAAAAAGCTAGCCTTATGCTCCATGTCCGAGTGAAGTGGGAACACTTCAGGAAGACTGGAGGAAATTTCCAAAACCTCACCCAGTGCCGTAAATGCCAGGGATGGGGTCACGGAACTAAAAATTGCTACATGCCAGCTAAATGCATGAATTGTGGTGATTCCTCTCACGCAAAGGACGACTGTCCTGTGAAGGAAGATCCTAAGAAATTTAAATGTACAAATTGTGGTGAAAACCACAAATC
The DNA here is from genome assembly GCF_037179485.1 of Ochlerotatus camptorhynchus. Taxonomy (NCBI): domain Eukaryota; kingdom Metazoa; phylum Arthropoda; class Insecta; order Diptera; family Culicidae; genus Ochlerotatus; species Ochlerotatus camptorhynchus. The sequence goes on along the minus strand of NW_027040579.1, from coordinate 1,666,385 downwards.
CAATTTTTGGGAATGTAGACTCGCAAAGCGATCCTACAATCTCGTTCTAACCGACAGGTAAGAAACGCTCCACGTTTCCGACCAGGTACAAATTCCTCTGCTGTTAACAACGGTCAGCGAGGAACAAATTCTACATTCGTACCCGTAGGTACAAATATCACCCCTGCTTCAAATGTTTCATCTGTACCTACTCCCCTCGCTGCTAACAATGTTCAGCGATTTAATGGAGCTACCTATGCTGCTATTGCAGCGGGTAGAAATCAAAATACTAGCCAAAGTAATTCTAACGGAAATTTTGACAATTTTGATTTAGGAAGCATTACTGCCCCTAAAATGGAATTTTTACAGAAATCATTAATTGACATGATTTCTGATATGCTTAAATCTAACTCCATGTTTGATGCTATTCAAACTGGAGTAAAATTTGCAAATAATATTGTCATGACTTTAAAATTCAGTAATGGATTTTAAAGCATTAAATATTGTAAATTGGAATGCTCGATCTCTTAAAGATAATGAAGACGAGCTATTTAACTTTTTGCGAGTTCATAACGTGCATATTGCCGTTATAACTGAAACATTCCTTAAACCTGACCATAAGGTTAAGAAGGACGCAAATTACTTGATTTATAGAAATGATCGTCTTGATGGACCCTGTGGTGGCGTTGCCATCATTATTCATAGACGAATCAAACATAAAATTCTTTCTTCATTTGAAACCAAAGTTTTTGAAACTTTGGGAGTTTCTGTTGAAACAAAATTTGGACAACTTACGTTTATAGCTGCCTATTTGCCATTCCAATGCGTAGGCCAGAAAAAGAATTTTCTCAAGGGTGACCTCCAGAAACTTACCCGTCATAGGTCTAAATTCTTTATTATTGGTGATTTTAATGCAAAACACCGCTCATGGAATAATGCTCAAAGCAATTCTAATGGTAATATTCTGTTTGATGATTGTTCTGCAGGTTATTACACTATTCAATATCCAAACAGCCCAACATGCTTTTCTTCTGCAAGAAATCCCTCCACTATTGATTTGGTCTTAACTGATTCATGTCAACTTTGTAGCCAATTGGTTACCCATGCTGACTTCGGTTCTGATCACCTTCCAGTAACTTTTGAAATATCCCAAGAAATAATTTGTAATCCCAACAGCTCTACTTTCAATTACCATAGAGCTGATTGGGAGCAATATCGAACATTTATGGAATATAACTTCGATCCAAACATTCCTTTGCAAACCAAAGATGAAATTAATTATGCTCTTGAATCTCTGACTACTTCTATAGTTGCAGCAAGAGCTGCCTCAGTACCAAAATGCGAGGTTAAATTCGATTCAATTATAATAGACGACGATCTTCAGCTCTTGATCCGTCTTAAAAATGTTCGTAGGAGACAATATCAAAGAACACGCGATCCTGCCATGAAGGTTATCTGGCGGGATTTGCAAAAACAAATTAAAAAGCGATTCTCTGCCCTGAGGAACAAAACTTTTGAAAATAATATTTCTAAATTAGACCCGAGTTCCAAACCCTTTTGGAAACTCACAAAAATTTTGAAAAAACCTCAAAAGCCTATTCCAGCGCTTAAAGAAGGTGGTAAAATTTTGATCACAAATTTGGAAAAAGCTCAGAAACTTGCTAAGCAATTCGAGAGTTCCCATAATTTCAGTTTGGGTCTTACTAGTCCTATTGAGAATCAGGTTGCTCGGGATTATCTGAATATTTTCTCTCGGGAAAATATTTTTGATGATTCCTGGGGGACTGATTTGGACGAAGTAAGGTCTATAACTAAACAATTTCAAAATATGAAAGCTCCAGGTGATGATGGAATTTTCTATATCCTCATCAAAAAACTCCCAGAGAGTACCTTGTCTTTCCTGGTAAAATTATTTAACAGATGTTTCCATTTGGCATACTTTCCTGATAAATGGAAAAATGCAAAAGTTGTTCCAATTTTGAAGCCGGATAAAAATCCAGCTGAAGCTTCTAGCTACCGCCCAATAAGTTTACTTTCTTCAATAAGTAAACTTTTTGAAAAGATAATTTTGAATAGAATGATGCTTCACATCAATACGAACTCAATTTTTGCAGATGAGCAGTTTGGATTTCGCCATGGGCATTCAACTACTCATCAACTCTTAAGAGTTACCAATTTAATTCGTTCAAACAAATCGGAAGGCCACTCAACTGGAGTTGCTCTTCTAGACATAGAAAAAGCATTCGACAGTGTTTGGCATGAAGGTTTGATTGCTAAATTGAAAAAGTTTAATTTTCCACTTTATATTATGAAATTAGTTCAAAATTATTTAACTGACAGAACTCTGCAGGTAAATTATCAAAATTCCAAATCTAATCGACTACCTGTTAGAGCAGGAGTTCCTCAGGGTAGCATTCTTGGGCCTATATTGTATAACATTTTCACTTCGGACCTCCCTGATTTGCCTCAGGGTTGCCACAAATCTTTGTTCGCTGATGACACAGGCATTTCCGCTAAAGGAAAAAGTCTTCGTGTTATTTGCAGCAGACTGCAGAAAAGTTTAGATATTTTCTCTTCTTATTTACAAAAATGGAAGATTTCTCCCAACGCTTCCAAAACTCAACTTATAATATTTCCACACAAGCCTAGAGCTTCGTTTTTGAAACCTAGTAGTAGTCACATAGTCACTATGAACGGAGTTCCAATTTCCTGGTCAAACCAAGTGAAATATCTTGGATTAATACTTGACCAAAAATTAACTTTTAAAGATCACATTGAGGGCATTCAAGCCAAATGTAACAAATATATTAAATGTTTGTATCCTCTTATAAACAGGAAATCCAAACTTTGCCTGACGAATAAACTTCTAATATTTAAACAAGTTTTTAGACCGGCCATGCTTTACGCTGTGCCAATATGGTCTAGTTGTTGCACTACCAGGAAAAAAGCACTTCAAAGGATTCAGAACAAAGTTCTGAAAATGATTTTGAAGTTGCCTCCCTGGTACAGTACAACCGAAGTACATAGAATTTCGAATGTTGAGACTTTAGCACAAATGTCCAACAAAATAATTAATAATTTCCGGCAAAAATCGTTGCAATCCTCAATTGCAACGATTAATTCCCTTTATACTTAGATAAGATTTAGTTTTAGATTTTAGTTTTAAGATATCAATTGTTATACTGACATGCAGGTTTAAAAAAAACCTGTTTAAAATACTTAATTGCCAAGACATGAACAATGTAAAAACACTTAGATATATATCATAACAATTAAGGCTGGTACGTTACTGCAGTAACTGGAGCACCTAGGTTAAAAATGAAATGTAATTTATTTTGAATTTGGAACAAATAAAGAGTTAAAAAAAAAAAAAAAAAAAAAAAAAAAAAAAAAAAAAACAACATGGAAATCGCGTAAAATCAGAACAAAGTGTACATGGATTATTTTTTATTTGCATAGATTCGTTGTGCATGTGTCGTAACTTGGGACACTATTCAAGTCATGATTGTTTTAGTAGATTATCTTATCAAAACTCCAACATGACTAGGAGAATCTAGTAGTAGAAATGGATTGGAAATGAGCAATATAGACTTTAGGTATATGGTTATACATGTGTCGTTACTTGGAATATTGTTCCAGTCGTGGTTGATTTAGTAAATCAACACTCTAGAACGATCTGGAGAACCTAAAACACCAATAGGGTGTCCCAGAATGTCTAAGCACGATTTAAAAAAAAAACGTATTCATGTTCTCTATAGTATTCTCTTACAGTTAAACGTAGAAAATCCGAGATCTGATCAGTCGTAAGCCACAGAGTGGATTTTTGATCTCATTAGCTTCAGCACAGATGCCATTTCAACAATTTTGGGTACTTTTCCCTAGTCTTTCGCAAAATTTGTAACGGAATCCGCTACCTTTACATGTTTCCGCAAATATGCTTTGGTCGGCCCAAAAAGTTTCGATTGGCCTGGCCTGGGGACAGTTTGGCGGATTCATCTCTTTAGGTACGAATTGGACCTTGTTGGCTTTATACCAGACTACCGAGTCCTTCACAGCAAAAAAATAATTTTGATATCACATCAAAGTGGATGCACTACAATCATGTCGAAAATTTCATGTAATTTTTATGACCACATAAATAAACAAATGCAGTAAAAGCAGCGTAATGTCAGTTCATGCATTGTATTAATGATAATTTTGTCCTTTTTAGCAAGTAATATTACACCATATTTTCGACATGATTGTAGTGCATCCACTTTGACGTGATATCAAAATTATTTTTTTGTTGTGTTGGAGTAATGAACCGACGCCAAATCCGGCCAAAACAGTACTGAGGCGTCGTGTTTGCGGATCATGCGTAACAGACACCTGTTTAAACACTCACGCACGTAGACATCGGTTGTCATTGTCTCCTTTGTCACAAACGGTTTGGAAAGCATACCACACTCACAAATGGCTTACCATAGGCTTTTTACAGAATTTTTCGGTAAAAATCAACTTCAACACTTCGGCCATCACGAGCGTAGTACTGATCACCAGGAAGAGTTTTGTAATCAAATTTAACGTATTATTCATCGTCCATAATCACGCACACCGATTTTTCCCACAGCAATTGGTCGTATAACTTCCGAGCCCTTGGTTTGACGGATGCGGCTTGTTTTTCACTCCACTTTGGCTTCTTCTGCTTCTCATATGTCTTTAGACCCATTCTTGACTTGGCCCCCTGGATGTTACTCATCGAGAATCCCACTTTTTTAGCCACGACTCGAACCGAAGCACTTTTGTTGCGAGTGAAATTTTGCACGATTTTCCGGTCCAGATTTCGGTTTACGTCCAGATTTTTGCTTGTCCTGGAAAATTGCTTTATCACCATACTTCCGAATCGCGTTTCAAATGGCTCCGATACTTACACCTTCCAATTTCACTAATTGACTCAGATAAATGATGGGGATAGTACACCATTTGTGCACGATCTGTTTGCGCTTTTCCGGAGAAATGCTTCGCATTGTCACGAAAATAAAAAAAAAAACCAACACGTGCGATACACGAAACTGCTGGTCGAAATGTAATCAATGATGCAGCGTGATAATCAGCTGTTTAATCGTCATCTGAAACCAAAAGAGGTGTTCCAAAGTCGTGCTTAGACATTCTGGGTTCTGGATGCAATGGAAATTTTTATAGTCGTATTTGATTTAGTAGTTCATTTAATCTGACAGGACTATTTGGCGAACATAGAACATCTGGTATACCTTAAAATTGAATATGTATGATCTGCATAGCCTCTTTACGGGCCTCCCTTGACTCAGTCGGTTAAGGCGCAAATGCAAAGCTATACCATGCTGGAGGTGCCTTGGGGATTTAGGTATCTTCAGGACACATATCGATAAAAGAAGTTTTTATCTAGCATCTAATACGGCAAACACAACAAGAAACGAAATAGAACCGATGAAACACCATTCATAGATACTCGGAACGTCCTGTCCAATATATAATTTTGGAAGATTGGAAGACCGTACTGCTGCAATTATAGACCAGTCCATCGTGCCAGACATGGTCGAACGCTTTTCAACGTCTAAAAATGTCACGGCTGAAGGTTTCGAAACAGACTTGTTCCGTTGAGATCTTCGGCGGGATATCGCATCCTCGACGGCGCACAGAGATCTATCGATGTCATCAGTCGTCTCCAGTGGGGCGCCGAAATCGATGGCTTCGTCGACGGCTTGTTGAAACCGATCCCAGCTTACCCGATGATAGTTCCGACGGGAAGCATACATTCGATTAACGGAGGAGCCCACCTCGGCCACCACCGGAAAGTGGTTCGAGCTTAACTCTTGGTGGCCTACCAGTTGGGAGATGTTCTCCGTGTTGCTGACGAAGATGTCGATAATTAAGTGCACGCGAGACCTGCTCAACCGGGTGACTCATACTGCAGTGTCCTTTTGTAGCTTATATGGGAATTACTAGTAGTAGTAAATTTACGTTTATTTCTGTTAATTACGATGTTACATTGTTTTAACATTTTAATTGATTAGCGAAGACATCATATCAAGAAGACTGGAAACTTTACCAGCATCCAAGCGACAGATACAACAGCGCTGCACTTGGGTGAAGGTGGAAGCAGTGCATGGAAATACGAGCAAATACATAGACCTTTCTTCTGAGGTTGTAATCTTTGCTATCAAATTCGTTCGAAGCATTTACCCTTGAGCGGCAGATGACGCGATTTTGCCTGTCTCAGAACAGTTGTATTAGAAAATGAAAGAGTGGCCAGTATTCTTGATATGTTGTCTTTGCTATCAAACTCTTCGTTTTTGATTAATTTGTTATTCTAATTAACGTATTCCCGTTTTTCAACTAGTCTACCGAATACCTTTTTGGGGTTCATTTTAGGTTGAATTGAAAAACAAATTTGATGACCTATCTACACACTTAGAAAAAATCATGTAAATTTAGGTGCTCTGAAACTGACATATACGAGCGTCAACTTTGACATACATTTGAGTCATAAGACACGTGAAATATAATTCAATCAAACGTACTTTTCGTCGAGCAACAAACTTTTCAGTCTCGGAGCACTTAATATTACATGACATGTTTGTTTACGTCACATCTTTTATGTTAAAGATGTATTCCGTCACTTGTAAAATTATTTATTTCTAAGTGTGTAACTATGAATAATTTAACCTAATTTGCAAGATCGCGTATTGAATTGATCTCAGACAAGCGTCTCTGAACCTTTCGAGAGGACCTGAAGACCAGCCAGGCGGTGAATCTCAGAATTTCGAGTCCGCGGGTGACTCTTGAGGGTCATCCTAAGGATCTTGTTCTGGATCCTTTGGAGTTTGAGGTGATGGCACTTAGCATAGCTCTCCCATATTGGCGTTCGGTACTCAATGGCGGGGCGGATGATTTGCTTGTGGACGGCAAGCTTGTTTTTAAAAGAAAGCGTGGACTTTCTGTTGATAAGTGGATAGAGCGACCTAATCAAGATGTTGCATTTGGTGGATGATTGGTCCACATGGGAACGAAACAGCAACTTGCTATCAAGGGTAAGACCAAGGTAGATGACTTCTCTTGACCATTCAATAGGAGTAATATCAAGGTGGACTTTTGAGCTGCCAGGCGGGACAATCCGAAGTGAATTTGCGTGCGGAAATAGTATGGTCTGTGTTTTAGCTGCATCGATACAAATCTTCCAGCTTTTGAAATAGTCGGACAGAACATCCAGGCCTTATTGGAATTTTCTCGTCAGAGCACGGATAACTCGACCCTTATAGATGATGGCAGTGTCATAGGCAAAATACCACCACCCGTAAGGGGATGAACATCTGAGGTGAAGATTTTGAAGAGGATATGACCAACGAGGCTACCCTGAGGAACCCCAGCATCAACGTTGAACGTATCAGAAGTTGAATTGTTTAAGAAGACCTGGAATGACTTGCCCAACAAGTAGTTTTTGACGATCGCAACAAGAAAGATCGGGAAGTTGTATCGATGCAGCTGGTTCACTAGGCCATCATGCCAGACATTGTCGAACGCCTTCTCAACGTCCAACCATGCCATGGCAGATGTGTTGGAAACGGACTTGTTCCGCTTGATGATGTTAGTAACCCGTGCGAGTTGGTGGATGGTGGAGTGGCTACTCCTAAACCCGAATTGCTCTTTGAGAAAGATGTTATTATCATTTGAAAACACCAGCAGACGGCTAAGTATCAACTTTTCGAATAGCTTCGAGATGGAGGACAAGAGACTGATGGCACTGGTAGGGTCTATGCCAGGCTTGTGGATTGGAATGACTTTGGCTAACTTCCAGCATGCAGGGCAGTAGCCAAGCACCTAACACTTATTGAAGACCCCTGCAAGGTGTTCGAAGAAGTCAACACTCAAGTTTTTCAACTCAAGGTTGACCACTCCATCGACACCAGCGGCCTTAATGTTCTTGGTTGATTTAATCGCTGCTATCACCTTATCAGCCGATATTCTACTTTCGTCAGGGATAAGTACGGGGGTAACAGCGACACTAGACATTGCCTTCGATACTGCAGGCTCGTGGGGACTCAAAATGACTTGGCCAAGGTTATGTGCATTCACAAAGTGTTGACCAAGAGCATTGGTCTTTTCAACTGGGGTTATGAGTAAGAATTGATCCAAATTCTGATTAGGACAGGAAAGGGATGGTCCTCGGCTTATTTTTTAAATCTTTTCCATTTTCCAGAATGGTTTAGCACAATTTGGGAGAGAGCGAGTCTTGTTTTTAAAATCGTTATTTCTTAGATCCACCTTGGCTTGAATGATTTTGTTCAAACGGTTGCAATTGGTCTTCAGGTTAGGCAGCCCAGTACACTGGTACTGCCTACGATTCGTGTTGCAGAGTCTAATGAGGTCTTACGTAGGCCTGTTAAGGTTCAGAGTATTAATCACCTGTCTGGATACTGGAACATGTTGCTCCCTGACCCGGGAAATCGCTTCATCGATGGAGCGCAGACACCGGTCGATGTCGTCGGTCGTTTCTGGGTGGACGTGGACTGGTGACAACGGAGTGTTGGAACTGCGAACAATCTACCCGATGGTAGTTTTGCCGCGATGCTTGGAACTTGTTGACTGAGAAACTCTCTTCAGCCACCACCGGATAGTGGTCCGAGCTGAGTTCTTGATACACGACAGGTGGCGAGACGTTGTTGCCCTGGGAATTACTATGGAAAAGAGGAACTTTTTGGGAAATGACAGAGCATAATATATAAAAAAGGAGGGGCTCTTTATGAATGTTTTATACAGGACTTCGGATGTTAATCTTAATGCAAATAGAGAGGTATCAGATATGTTGTATAGTGTCAGGTACTCTATTTTGTAGTATATAAGGGGGGAAATCACAAATCAAGTGTCATCAAAACATGGCATGTTGAGAGATTCAGCTCTTGAGAGTGAATTTTCCCTTTCAAATTTGATTTTTTTTTGGCTCTCTGGGGACTGGTAGCAAAGCGATAAAAAATATATGGGAAAAACACTTTTTTTTTAATTAATTATACCTTGTTTATCAATAATTTCTTGGAAAAAAAAGTGAAAGATAAAGTCCATGAAAGATTTCATTAGGTTGTCGGCAGCTTCTTTTTACCTGAATATGCATCTAAAGCGTATAACTTCCACTTTTTTTTATTACTTACTACTAATGAAACAGTGCCATCTGTGCGAAAAATAGCCTTGACTTAATGGTTCCATCAATGCCATTGAACCAGTTGTGGTAATTAATAATTTAAAGTGATTCAGATGGATAAGGCCTATTGGTTTGTTAAGCTCAAATTCCACATTTTAACTTGACAGCACGATCAGAAAGCAGGTTTCTGTATTAAGTGAAATTATTCGGATGGCCGTATTGCATGTTTGGCCTCTCAGTTCAGAATTCACTTACCATGCAGCGCTAGCGTCATTTGATTCAAAGGCTTGCTTCAGAAGTCTACATTCACTGGTAACGAATCTTATTTAGAGAATAAGTCACTTTTACTCATTTGTGTGGAGAAATATCGAAAAGCGTAGGTTACTCATGCGTTAAGTGACATTCGCTTTTAGAAATTTGTCCATACGAAAGAGTAGAAGTGATTCACTCTCTGAGCTAGTTTCGTTTTCATGGTTTCGACTAGATAGGAGGTTGCTGTCTTTAGTAAACCTATTCAGGATGGATAAGACCTATTGTATACTGGTCAGCTCAGATCAGAATGTTCGCATCGGTCGTCGCTAATGTTCCATTTGACTCCTGATTGTTTACTTTAACTTGACTGCCTACTACATAAAGGGTGATACGGTCAAAATTTGGTCAAGGGAAAACGCGTGTAAATCGGTGAAATCGTTTATTTAAAAAATCAAATTAAATTTCTTTTTCAAGTTCAATTAGTATAAAATTCAGGAAAAATATTCAGTTAGGCTTCCGCTTTTCCAAATCCGAATTGCCGGGCCTTACGCTTGACCCCTGCCATCAGATTTTGTACAGCCACCTTGTCCACCTTCTTCGCCGCAGAAAGCCAGTTTGCCTTGAACTGCTGCTCGCCCTTAGCAGTTTTTTTGGTCTTCTTTAGGTTCCGCTTGACAATAGCCCAGTATTTCTCAATTGGGCAGAGCTCTGGCGTGTTGGGAGGGTTCTTGTCCTTGGGAACCACCTGCACGTTGTTGGCGGCGTACCACTCCATGGCCTTTTTACCGTAATGGCAAGATGCCAAATCCGGCCAAAACAGTACGGAACAACCGTGTTTCTTCAGGAAAGGCAGCAGACGTTTATTCAAACACTCTTTCACGTAAATTTCTTGGTTGACAGTCCCGGAAGCTATGAAAATGCTGCTTTTCAAGCCACAGGTACATATGGCTTGCCAAACCAGATATTTCTTTGCGAACTTTGACAGTTTCATGTGCTTGAAAACATCTGCTACCTTTCCCCTTCCTTTTGCCGTATAAAACTCCTGTCCCGGAAGCTGCTTGTAGTCGGCTTTGCCGTAGGTTTCGTCGTCCATTACCACGCAGTCAAACTTCGTCAGCATCGTCGTGTACAGCCTCCGGGATCGCGCTTTGGCCGTCGTATTTTGTTTATCATCGCGATTTGGAGTCACTACCTTCTTGTAAGTCGATAGTCCGGCTCGTTTTTTGGCTCGATGCACGGTTGTAGACGATACACCCAGCTTATTTGCGGCATCTCGGAGAGAGAGGTTAGGGTTTCGCTTGAAACTACCGGCAACTCTCTTTGTCGTCTCAGCGGCTTCCGGTTTTCGATTTCCCCCCGATCCAGACTTCCTGGCTGTCGACAAACGTTCCCCAAACACTTTAATTACATTTGTAACGGTTGATTTGGCAACTTTTAGCGATTTTGCCAACTTTGCGTGCGAGTAGCTCGGATTTTCGCGATGCGCGAGCAAAATTTTGATACGCTGCTCTTCTTGCTTGGACGGCATTTTGACAACTAAAGAGTGAATTCCAAAATCAAAATAGGAGCAACATTCTACACACACACCTTCAAAATGAGGGGTGTTCAGGTTTTTTAAATGGAAAATTGAAAGAAATACGTCAAGTTGATATTGACCAAATTTTGACCGTATCACCCTTTAGGAGGTGTGCTGTCTTTGGAAAAGTTGTTCAGATGAATAAAACATATTCCGAATTTCATCACTCCGTTTCAACTGGGATTATGCATCTTTCTTCAACTATCATATTATTTGCCGTTACTGGAAATGGTGACTACACAAAGCACACATTTTGTTTTTGTCAATTACTCATAATCTTGTCAAGAATATGGGTGGATATCTCACCATATACGCAATCTTTCTCGAAAGAAAAAAGGACAAAGATTAATGAAAGTTATGAAAATTATAACTAAGCCATTCTATTGAGAATTTATTATGCTGCAACGAAACAATCAAATTGACATTCCATTTATTCAATTTCAACGTTTGCAATTTTAAAGATTTTTAGCTGAGCACAGGTAAAAATAAATTGAATTTAAAATAACTTTAATAAGTTTTAGTTGAAAGCCACTTGTCTGTAACATAAAGATTTGTTATGTCAGGTGCACTTTGATTTCCAAGGTTGTTTTGCCATGACTAACATTAATAAGTTAACAAAAGTTGGGTGAACATTTTCGGAATCTAATTACGAATAAAAAAGTTACTGATTTTCTAATTTCAAAAATTTAATATTTACTTCAGGATTTATTCAATAATATCCCAATTTAAAAAAATATTTATAATGATTTGTTCATTTTGGAGTTAAATGTTCAACCATTTATTTTCTTATTAATATGTTATTGAATGGAGCAGCAAAAATAATCTCGTAATTCTATGTCGATAATGCGGTCGTGCTATGGACAAAATTCCTAATTCTTTTTTTTACCAATACAGTTCTGTAAAAAATAATAGGTCAAATTTCCCATAGTAATGCAAGCTAACAAATGCTCATTACAGCTAAAATGCTATTTTTTCTGATTTATGAAGCTATGAAATATTTTAATGATAATTCTTATTTACAAGATGCAAGATCAGAAGCTACAGTGTGTGTATGGCACATAAAACATGTCAATTTAGCTTTCAGAGAGCCACAATAGCGATTAGCTGTAACGATGAGCAACGCGATGAGCGAGCAATCAGCGATCATAAAATCGCTAGTTGTGACCTTCTGAAAGCAAAATTTACAAATTGTGTATGTCATATACAAACTTTACCACCTCTTCTTGCACTTTACAAATAAAAACTATCATTATAGTATCCCATTGTTTCATAATAACGAAAAATAGCATTTTAGTTGTAATGAGCAATTGCAAGCCTTTAGTAAGGTACTTCCATGTAAAACTTTAAAATACGCAATATAAAGATTCAATTATTATAAAATTTATTTATTCTAACACTCAGGGAAGTTCAGGCAACGATGATACCAAACGTAACCAAGTTCAGATTGCAATATTAATTTGTCTACCCTTCACAGTGGTTCCGTAGTATTCCTTTAACCTAGAATTAAATTTGTTTCAATTTTCCATTCCAGAAATTGATCGTATTTTTAATAGCAACTCTTGCGGCTTCGGGTCGCTCAATGACCTTTGATGGATATACATACCCCACACCTTCGTGCAGTTTTGGGTACCCTACTACATCCACCGTAGTAAGCACCAGTATTGTTACCAAAACTGTGCCAATACCACCACAAACTGTCACTCGTTTGAGTACTTCCGTCATCATCGAAACTGTTCCCGTATACAACACTATAACAAGTACCAGTATCTTCACCAAACCTCCTCCACCACCAAAGACGATTATCCAGACCGTCCCTTTACGTCCAGAGACATCCGTAGTAGTTAGTACTGTAATTAAAACCACTCCAGTGTACAAAACTACTAAAAGTACTGTAACAACCACTCTACCACCAGTTACGCTTCCACCCCAAGTGTCCACGAAGATCGTTACTATTCCCCCCGTAACTAGAACTCAGACAACCACATATACCACGACTAAACCCGTCGTATCCAGAGTTACAGAATATAAACCTGTACCTGGACCAGCCGTTACTCTTCCCCCACAGGTGGTGACTACAATTCAGACCTTACCACCGGTAGTACGTACCAGCATTTCATTCATTACCACTACTACTCCTGTCATCGAATACCGCACTGTCACTCCTTCTGTATCGACGCGTACACTGCCTCCGTTGACTGTTCTCGAAACCAAGACATTACCTCCCGTAACTACCACATCTATTTCCATCATCCCAACCCCTAGTCCCGTATACCGTACCATCACTCAAACTATCACTACCACTCAACCACCCCCACCGCCAGTTACTTCATACTCTACCACAATCGTTACTAAAGCGCCAGAGACACGAACCGAAAAACTGACTAGCACTTCAACCAAAATTGAAACTAAGATTATAACGAGTACTATAACTAAGACAGTGACCACTCCCGTTCCCCAATTCATTACCACAACGATCCCAATACCTCCAGTTACCATCACTGTCTGTCAACCAACGAATGCCTATCTGCCGGTGAATCCTCCTGTGACTTCCTACCGGCAACTTGCCACCTATGACGATCAACCACGGTACAACGATGTCTTCCCGTGACGGCGAAAAGTAAATGCTACCCAAATCCGAACATGATACTCACCGATATGACACAAATGCACAGATTACAATTGAGGTTACTTTAAGAAGACAAGTTGTGTGAATGCGAATTTAAGAATTGCAAGTAAATGAAATAAAGCGAAACAATTAAGCAATGTGACGCAAGAGTTTTATTTCGGACTCACCTCCACTTCCGTTCTGCAATTTCTGTTGATATCGGCTTTTGATGACAAGCTACGATGGAGCTCCGTGTTAGAGATCCAGTTGTGTGGTCACTAGGCACACTATTATTGACCGCAGGCATGCAGATGGTTCCGTCATCTGGCTGCCAAGATATTAACCGTTAATATAGTCCTATATATTATGGAGGGAACTTGTCTGCACCTACGTTGTTGACATATTTGCTTTTATCCATTTTTTAACATTTTTAGCCCTGGAGATGGAAGATACAGGTCTCAGGCAAAAATAAAAAGATTGAATTTATCACAGTAATTTCAATATTGTAATATTAATTTGTAAACCATTGAGAATATTGAATCGTTGTATTCCTCTAATCTTTAAATAAATTTGTTTCAATTTTCCATTCCAGAAATTGCTCGTAGTTTTAATAGCAACTCTCGCGGCTTCGGTTCGCTCAATGGAATTTAATGGATATGACTACCCCAAACCTTCGTGCAATTTAGAATATCTTCCACCAGCCACCAACGAAGTAACCACGACTATTATTACCAAAACTGTGCCGCTACAGCCAGAACCTGTTACTCGTTTCCGTACTTCCGTCCTCACCGAAACTGTTCCCGCATATGAAACTGTAACAAGTACCACTATCGTCACACGCACTGCACCTCCTCCACCACCAAAGACGATTATACAGACCGTTCCTCTACCCCCGATTGTATCCACCGTAGTTACTACTGTAGTCAGGTCAACCCCAGTGTACACAACTGTTACAACGACTGCAACAGCCACTCTGCCACCAGTTACACTTCCACCACAAGTGACCACAAGTGTAGTTACTCTGCCCCCAGTTACTAGCATTCAGACATCCAAGTATATCGTGACTTCCCCTGTGGTATCCAGAGTTACAGAATATAAAACTGTACCTGGGCCAGTCGTCACTCTTCCACCAACGGTGGTGACTTCTACTAAGACCTTACCACCGGTAGTACGTATCAGTACTTCTTTAATTACCACCACTACTCCTGTCATCGAATACCGCACGCTCACTCCTTCTGTAACAACACGTACACTTCCTCCTACGACTGTAGTGAAAACCAAGACCTTACCTCCCGTAACCACCACATCTACTTCCATCATCTCAACACCCACTCCCGTCTACCGTACCATCATTAAAACTGTCACTACCACTCAACCACCACTACCACCAGTTACTTCAGTTTCTGTCAGCACCACTACTAAACCACCAGTGACACGAACCGATATACTGACTAGCACTTCAACCAAAATTGAAACTAAGATTTTAACGAGTACTGCAACTAAGACAGTGACCACTCCCGTTCCCCAATTCATTACCAAAATGGTTCAACTACCACCAGTTACCACCACCGTCTGTCAACCAACGAATGCCTATCTGCCGGTGAAAAAACCTGAAACTTCCTACCTGCCGCAACTTGCCACCTATGACGATCAACCACGGTACAACGATGTCTTTCCGTATGACGGTGGAAAGTAAATGCTACCCAAATCCGAACATGATACTCACCGATATGACACGAATGCACAGAAGACAATTGAGGTTACTTTAAGAAGACAAGTTGTGTGAATGCGAACTGAAGAATGCAAGTAAACGAAATAAAGCGAAACAATTGAGCAATGTGACGACGCAAGAGTTTTATTACAACCGCAATCTATTCCTGTGTTCAAGGTTGCAAAGACTCATTTCAGCTAAAATAATGTTTTTCGGAATAATAAAACCAAAAGATGGTATGATGGCATGTTTCACTTGTAACTTACAAGAAGAGGTTACAAAGTATGCGTTGGAAACATAAAACCTGTAAATTTTGCTTTCTATGAGTCACAATCAGCGATTTGCTGATCGCTGAGTGAGTGAGTGAGTGAGTTTGTGAAAAATCGCTGATTGTGACTCTCATGAAGTGAAATAAACAGGTTTAATATGTCAAACACATTCTTTGCAACCTCTTCTTGTATCCTACCAATTCAAAATTTGATCATGGCATCTAATTATTTCATAATTTAGAAAAACATTGTTTTAGCTGAAATGAGTCTTTGCAACCTTGCCTGTGTTCATCCCACGGGATTGTCAATCCTACGAGAGCCCGAATCAATGGAACAACTGCATTTGGGTCTATTCCGGATTTGAATTAACGGATTTGAAAACGATTTTCACTCAAGTGAAAACTATTCCTTATATTTTAAGAAAATAATACGAACTATTCGTCGCGGTTTGGAAGGAAGTCTTCTTTTCCCTTAATACGACCCATCAAGCGGTCTCGTCCACTGTTTTGGCGATTTTATCCTAGTTGAAGATGCTAATTTCAAATAACAGACTGTAGTGGTAATTTTTATACGATAGATGGAGTAGATGAAAGCATAGAGTTGATAGCTCCGTTAAAGTACGGCAGTGTGAAGATTGCATATAGATATTAGAATAGCGAGCTAGGACAACTTTTAAGGATGGTACAAATCGGTTTTTTCATCTCTCTTTACCAAACTCCCCCTTTGGAGAGGGATGGGGAGGGGCGTCCCCCTCGTCACCACTGGCAAAAAGAGATGAAAACCGACCCGCTCAAGTACCAACTGTGTGTTTGAAACAGTTCTACCGATTTTTTACCGCACTTCAGTTGTTATTTGAAGGAAGGCATCCAGTCGTAGGTTTATCCTACCTTTTTTTTATCCGAGCCGTTTTGATGACTGAATCTTTTACCTTCAGTTTCCTCTTCATAATTTCCCAGTAGTTTTCAATGGGCCTGAACTGGGGACAATTGGGCGGGTTGGAGGGTTTTCGGAACAAACTGGACTCCGTTGCCATTGTGACAGCTCGCAAAATCCAACCAAAATGTCACCAGACCATCATGTGACCTAGTAAATAGATCACCTTTTCGTGGTACGTTACGGGATGTAAGATCTACCACCGATTCCTGGTCCTGACTACTTCAAACTAGGGGAACAGGATTTTGAGTATTCCAAGGAACACATCTTAGTCCTTGTTACTTTCTATGTCTTGTTGATAGTGACAAGACTCGGCTTTATCCACCGAGGATGATCTTGAAACAAGGAAAAAATGAGTTAGTTAGTCTTCATCTATGTGATTCCTAATCTTCTATTCGTTGTTCCCTAGTTTGAGGTGGTAAAGACTAGGGTTCTGATGCATGGTCATTATCGGTATCATTCCTTAATTTTGTTGCTAAGGAATCCAATTTTGACTGACAAAAGGGCGTGCCTTTGGAAGGTGTTTCAACACTCCGAAGGGTATAAAGATCTGGGGGGGGGGACGTGCTGTCAAATCAGCCTACTGATCATTCTTGTATGAAACTGGTTCCAAACGTAAACAAACGCTGTATGTTTCTTATGGCGTGTTTACTTTTGGAACCAGTTATGCGAGGCATGCGAGGTAGGCGACGATTGTTCGTATTTGACAGCCACCTCCCCCCCTTGATAAAGAGCGGGACCTTTCAATTAGAGTCGGATCCTTGCGATAAATGCGAGAATGACAACTGTAAAAAAAATCGAATGCTTCATCATTTCTCAATAGTAGCGGCGCCGGTGGTGTAGTGGTAAGCGTGATTACCCGAGCAAAGTTAGAGATCAAATTGAATCAGAATTTGCTGTTATGATGTAACTTATTTTGACTACTCCATTTGATCTTATTTTGGTTGACTTAACGGCTAACACAGCAAAAATGAGATCAACATTTTACACTGTTGCATCAAACGGAAAACTAATTCTGCTTTCAATGAAATCAATTTGATTACTGATTTTGCATTCATAATGTTTGACTGAATATGGGCCTGTCGTAAATGGTTAGCATCCATGCTTCTCACGCTGAAAGATTTGAGCTCAAATGTCACCTCGGGCTAGTCACGAATGACCTAAATTTGTTAAACAAAACAAATAAACTATAATCGTTAGTTTAACGACAGATCAACTTAAATCAAATTTTAAACAAGAAATTAACAGCAGAACTTCAAGTTAAGTTGCTTTAATTTAAAAAGTGTTGACTGCATAATAAAAACACAATATGATATCAGACTTCTGTCGCGACAATTGAAATCAAAATTAGTTTTCATTATGATAGGAGCTGCAAACTTTAATATCGATTTGCTTTCATTTTGTTAACCGACTTTGCTCGGGTACCTCTCACCCCCGCCGGCCTGGGTTTAATCCCAGTCGGTGCCGCCGGGATGTTCTGAGGCATAGCATATCTGATCACGCCTTCCTTCGGAAGGGGCGTCGGTAGTATTGGTGCTCAGAAAACAAGATCGACGGAAAACAAATCAAAAGAAAAAAAAATCATTTCTCAATAGTGATGGAGTAATACGACATGCACTAAACTAAGGACACGGGATATACTACAAAAGATCAAATTACTGGTCGCAGTGGTGTTAAGTCCCGAACAGAGAAAAAAAAATCATGTGACTGGATGAAGGGCAGAATTCGCTTCTGGAGACATTCTGTTTTGTAAACCTCCGAGTTCATCATTTTGGGGCCTCCCTTAGCTCAGTCGGTAAAGGCGCAGCTACAAAGCAAGACCATGCTGGAGGTGGCTGGGTTCGATTCCCGGTCCGGTTTAGGAATTTTTCGGGTTAAGGCATCGAAAGCTCTCAATTAATAAATGTGGAAGTGTCTCTAGAACACTAAGTTGAGAGCACGCAATAAGCTAATGTGCGATATGCAATAAGCTTGACATGCGAAGAAGAAGAAGAAGAAGAGTTCATCATTTTCTCAGTAATGGAAACTTCTGTCTTCCAGCCGCAGCTGCAAATTCCCTATCCAGCTTTCCATGCTCGGTAATGGCGGCCTGTTTGTATGAATAAATATATTCTTCACTGCACTTTTTGACACTATCTGGATGTTCGGGTTTTGACCCCTCCTTTTCCCTCTCCCAGGAACAGAAGAAAATGGAACAAAATACGCCCTCCACACAGTTCGAAAAGTAGTGTAAATTTCTGTTCAATATGATGCACACAAATGGAGCGTCATATTTCATATAAGTTTACATTATATATCATGTAAAGTTCTAGCACAATTCATGCAATGTAGAAAATATTGTATACAAACCCCATCTTTGTAAACAATATTGTTTACAAGTTGCTCGGTTGTGTGAAATTAAATTTAAGTTTACGTGAATGAATGTTTACATCACAATTAAAATTCAGAATTTTTATCTGTGCAGTTAGTGTCAAAAAGCACAGTGAAGGATACATTTATTCATACAAACAGGCCGCCATTACCGAGCATGGAAAGCTGGATTCCCCATAGGGGTTTGAATCTATGTAATTTCCGGCCTACTAAGCATAACCCACACTTAAGGTGATTCCTTGTTGAGTCCCCAAATGGCCACTACGTAGGCTATACATGCACTTCCACTTCAAATTTTCAATCACACAAATTTCGGAAATCAGTACCCAATTTCACCTGAAATTGATTGTTCATGTATGTTGCAGTGCAGCAAACGTGGAGTAACAATTTGAATGTTGCACGTGTCGTAGAAGCTTCTACTTATGCACTTAATGTTTCGAAGTGGTTCCGAGAATAAGGATGTTACAGCGAATCATCTTCACCTCTTTTTTTTTCGAATGGATATAAACTCAAAAATAGATTGGTTCTGCTATAGATGACTTCCAAATTTATTTACCTTTCCATACGTACCGATGGATTTGATAAAAAGTCACAAATTCTTGGGATATTGTAAGAAATCTAACACTGCGTCATGATTGCAAATTTGTTCTAAGAGTTTCAATTCCGTCCTAACGCATTGAAACGCCATTGGTTTTTTTTAGGTTTTTCTTCGTTCTACGAATGAAGACAGAAAAAAAAGATCTACTAGGAGCGCATCTTTTGTTTTGAGAAAAATGAGTATAAATATTCATACAACGCACTCTTATGGGCTTTGTGTTGTAGCTTATGAGCTAACGCATCGAAACAATCATCGAAAATTGATTTTTTCCACCGTGAAATCATGGATATTATTGATGATTTCTGCTCGATAGAATGGGATTGGATGATTACGACGAAGTAGCACTCCACCCTATATTTGCGTGCGAATTTATCCACAAAAACAAAATTTAATCTGCCAGGCATACCTCCTCTAACCTTCGCCTTGTAAACTGTTGGTACTGGAAGCTGTCCGAAGTCGGCCTTTACATAGGTTCCATCATACATAAGTATGACTTGGTTAGCAGGTTGTGATACAGCTTTCAAGCACGGGTTCTAGCTACGGTATTCTGCTTGAGTGATCGATTGGGTTGCATACTGGCGTGTTATGCCTGTAAGCTTTCGCGGTAGCGAATTCGCTGCACTGTATTGCGGGCGGCATTATACTTTTGACTCAAATCGCGATCGCACATTTCTGGGTTGCTTCTGACGGACCTCACGACCTTTCCATGTCCACTCCGGCGTTTACTATAAGGTTTCCGATTCGTCGTCAAGGTTTTTCTGTACGTTTTAACCACGGGCCATACGGTGTTTCTAGGAAAATTCAACACTTTAGTCACGGACCACGGTGGATTTTCCAGGTGACAGTACACGATTTTTAACGTAGGACTACGTCTGTAATTTCTATATGGGAGTACACTTTGTAAAAACCAAAAATGGCACATGTAACGAAATTATGAAAGATTTTGAACGTTAATGACTATTTTAATAACGTTAATAATAATGTTATCACCAAATTAAAAAAAAAATTGGAAATGTCAGCATTGCTTAACTAACGAAATAACCACCAATTACGTACATGCATATGATGTTTCCCTAACACTGTCATCAGAGAGTCGTTAGTAGACGAAACAAGTCACACTCATTGCCATATTCAGAACCACACGCCCCCAACGACCACACAAAATGCTCTCTAGAGTTGTAAGTTGTAATCTTGTAACCAAACTTAGAAGCAGAGGTGAAGTAATTTTGATCGATTCTCTTCATCGACTTTCTGTTTCGTTAATAGGTAACTCGACGGCAAACACATTCATTGATACGTTTGTTGTTCTGGATGATAGAAGAGCATAGCATAATTAGTGCGAAATAGGCTAGTGAAGCCATGGCCATCAGAAGAGGAAATCGATCAAGAGAATTGACGTTCACCCCTCTGCTTATAAGAGCAACCGTAACGGTACGCTGCTAAACTCATTTAAGCAGCCCTCATCATAGCGCAGCTACCGTATCGGGGGTTGCCATACGAGTAACTAAAATAGCAGTCGGTTTCTCGGTGAGAAGCGCGTTACCAAATTCAGCAGCGCGATAGCAGCGCGTGAGAAAGGTTGCTATTCGTAGAAATGTCAAAATGCGGTACGGACTACGGCGACTAAATTGATAACCGCGATAGCAGCGACTGGTGTGGAAAAGAGTGACTAAACTAAAATGAGAGCGCTGTGCGCTGTTAAAATAGTCGCGCAAATGACAACGACCGTTACGGTTGCTCTAAGCCCTTCAATTCAGTCGTCGTCATAGCAATGAAAACTAGCATCGCAGCACTTTTGGCTCTTGGCTTACATGTTCGAAGGACCATCAAAAAACATGAAATTACGCTGTTTTCTAGGAATGCCTTAAAGTCCAATTATTCGATCAACGAGTATTCGTAAAGATTTTTCCAGCTATTCGATTAAATATTTATCAAATTTTCAATTATTCGAGCGCGTAACCGACATCCCTTCTTATTTCTACTCGTTCGATTTTGCGCAGTAGAGAAAATAAATAAAAGTACTAATTTATGTGAACAGGCATTAAGAAGAGCCATAACGTGCGCCGAAAAAAGTGTTAAGCGTTTTTCTGCTAAAGGCTAAGATTTACCAACTTGTTGAGAGAAGGAGTTTAACGAGAAAAACTAAAAAGGGGAGGAGCTTTAGCTAGGTGGACACTGATATTCTGTGGCCTTCCAACCTGTCGCAGACACCAGTTCAACCCCTGTCCAGCAGCAGACGGGCCGAGACTCTTGCGAGTGCCCAATCATTGAACCGAAGAATATGGGATTGTCTGATTCGATTTGCTGATCCAGCTACCTACACGTCAGTAGTAGATAGAGTTAGTGTGAAATAGAAATAAGTAGAATCGAGTGAGCGTGAAGCGTGATAGACCGAATGTAAACGGAATCTGATTGGTTCAGGAATTTTGATACAGCTAGAGGTATAAATATGAGGTACCAAAGGCCAATGCTCTTGGTCAACATTTTGTGATTTCACATAATCTTGGTCAAACCATGGTGAGCCGCCATGGGCCTGCCGTACTGGAGGCAATAACTAGAGTCGCTGACACCCCCGTAGTAGTGCATGATCATAGTAGAATATCGGCTGATGAGGGGATAGCAGCTATTAGAAGCTCTAAAAACATGAAGGCTGTGGCTATGAATGGGGTAGTCAACCTCGAGTTGAAAAACTTGAGTATTGACTTCTTCAACCATCTAACCGTTATCTTCAACAAATGTTTGGAGCTTGGCTACTTCCCTGCATGTTGGAAGTTAGCCAAAGTGATTGCAATACACAAGCCTGCCAAAGATCCTACCAGTGCCAAAAACTATCGCCCCATCAGCCTCTTGTCTTCCATCTCTAAGCTATTCGAAAAATTGATACTCAGCCGTCTGCTGGTGTTTTCAAATGATAATAACATCTTTCTCAAAGAGCAATTCGGGTTTAGGAAAGGCCACTCTACCATCCACCAACTCGCACGGGTTACTAACATCATCAAGTGGAACAAGTCTGTTCCCAATACATCTGCCATGGCATTGTTGGATGTCGAGAAGGCGTTCGACAATATCTGGCATGATGGCCTAGTGTACAAGCTGCATCGATACAACTTTCCGATCTACCTCGTGAAGATCATCAAAACCTACTTGTCGAGCAGATCATTCCAGGTCTACTTGAACAATGTCCTCTCTAATACGTTCAACGTTGATGCAGGGGTCCCTCAGAGTAGCCTGCTTGGGTCTATTCTATTCAACATTTTCACATCAGACGTTTCTCCCCTGCCGGGTGGTGGTATCCTGTCTATGTTCGCAGATGACACCTCCATCATCTATAAGGGTCGAGTGATAAACTACAATCCGGCCTGGATGTTTTGTCCGACTTTTTTAAGAGCTGGAAGATTTGTATCAATGCAGCTAAAACACAAACCATTCTGTTTCCACACTCAAATTCACCTCGGCTTATTCCGCCTGCTAACGTCAAGATCCATCTTAATAGCACTCCCATTGAATGGTCGAGTGAAGTAGTCTATCTTGGTCTCACCCTAGATAGCAAATTGCTATTCCGATCCCATGTGGACAAGACATCCACCAAGTGTAACATCTTGATCAGGTCGCTCTACCCTCTGATAAACAGGAAGTCCACCCTGTCCCTCAAAAACAAGCTTGCTGTCTACAAGCAAATCATTCTGCCGGCTATTGAGTATGGTAAGCCAATATGGGAGAGTTGTGCCAAGTGCCACCATCTAAAGCTTCAGAGGATCCAAAACAAGATCGTGAGAATGATCCTTAACAGTCCACCGCGAACTCGTAATTCTGAGATTCACCACCTGGCCGGTCTTCAAACACTCGAGAAGCGAAAGACTTCCACGCTGGAAAGGTTCAGAGTCGCCTGTCTGCGATCAAACCACCAGATCATTCGTAATTTGGGAACCTAGTTTAAGTAGTTAGGTGCTCAAGTAGGTAGGTTATCAAATTTTTAAATTCAAACCAAAACAATCCCACAAAGGGTAACCTGTAAATTAGCGCTAAACGCAATCATCATATTAGAATAACCAATTAACTAGAACACAGATGAAGAACCAAAGGCTAACCAATTGAAATGTTAAGCGAACCTCACACGGTAAGAAATATTGTCAATACTTACAAGTATTGACAATAATATTGATGATGTGAATACAGAAATATTGTCAATACCGATGTATTGACGTCAATATAGAATGTATTGACAATACGATTATTGTCAATAAAAGCAATCGTGTACGGTCCACATTAAACCAAATGTTGAAACATAAAAACCCAGAAAATAAACGTAAATTTTACTACTACTACTACTCGTTGACGACATTCTTATGACGGACTGTGGAGAGATAGGACGACCAGCAAAGGACCACCAGCAGAAAGGATAGGGGCACTAGCGGACCAACAGAGGGAGCAGCAGATTCGTGGAACATCGGAAACTGGAAACATCGGTCCAGTCACGACAACGTCATCATCATCATCTTCCAAAGGCTTTAAGCCTGTACTTCTATTGGCCCTTCTCAGGGCCACCAAGAATTTCCAAAAGCGTTAAATTTCTGAACATATCCCAACTTAAATTCATATCAAAAGATTTTTTTCAGAGCAATCATAGTAATACTAAAGAGTATAAACTCCGCCGGAGATAACCTAGCCTGCGGCTGAAAATCTCCTAAATAAAGAAAAAAAAAGAGTATAAACAGAGAGAACCCCGTTCAAATTCTTAATCCTACACAAAACACAAGCTTCTGCTGCAGTTAACAAATTACATTTATTATATAAGACCACGTAGTCCTACGTCACCATTGCGGACAACCCCATAGGGCTGTCCCTTGTATTTTTTTTCTACGCTCCTCTTGCATGGTGGTTGTCTCCAAAACAAGAGCGTTTTATGAACTGAAAAAAAAACCCTGTTATTGTTATGGTTGTTGGCAATAGATGTCAAAAGCTTCCTAAAATGTCCTTTAGGAGTGCTGTAATAAGCAAAAGAGCTTGTTCCATTACTAAGTGGGCCATGGTTTACCAATAGTCGCTATATTTGTAGTCTGGTGGATAGAATCTCGGGAACCAATTGAGCTGTCAAATAGCGGAACCGATCGAGCAAATCACGACCAACAACAGAAAAGAGCACACCAGCTATTGCAAAAAAACTTCAGAAACCCTTACCTCGTGACTCAAGGCTCGCCTACGCAAACTAACACCATTTTTGGGTTGGGGAAATTTCCTCTATCCGATGGTGCTGGTAATTTCCGTTCGATTGGCGAGGAAAGTATAATCAACGTTTTGTTTATTAAAGTTGATAGTACCTTTTCAATTGTTGGTCTAAAATATATTGCATTGGTTCCGCTTTTTGATATATCTATACCTATAGCGACTATAGATTTACCTACATAATTTGCGGTGTGGACGGTGGTGTACGAAAACAAAAATACTTGTGACAGTTTGACAGCTCTTAACTACACGCTATTTCAAAACTACCCAAATTTGGGTAGAATCCACCCAGATTGGTCAAAACTGAACCTACCCAAAAATGGGTAAACTATGTTGGGAGTGACAAGTTGACAAATGGACAACATTGACATTAACCTGATCGACTTGTTCATTTGTCAACTTGTCACTCCCAACATAGTTTACCCAAATTTGGGTAGTTTTGAAATTGCGTGTATAGCCACTACAGTCTGGCCGGGACAAAGATGGGAGCCAATTTTTTATTCAATGTGGTGGAAGTATTAAGATCGTAACGATAAATAAATCGAGCAAAAATTAAATCACTTAAGTCGTAATTTATCTATGCGTTCCTGAATGCACTATATTTGCGTTTTTCACGGGAAACATCGATGCGGCCAATGTGCAGACGATTTGATTTTTTAAAGCTTGTTTTACGGATAGATTGGAAATTTGGCAATTGCATTGTAGGTATTCGTTGACAACTGTAAGTTGATCGATATTGTTTTGAAACATTTCCGCCGATTCCGTATAAAATGATTAGCATTTACATATATTGATTTTGTATAGATAAAAAATGTTTACTTTGCGTAAAATGAAATTGTTCTGCAAAGCCTTGAACATTTTCACGGGATGTTAGATTGTCATTGCAAAAAAACGTAGTAGCATGTTTGCGGGATTTTGTATCCGCCAGACTATGAATAAAGCAAGCGTAGCTATTCAAATCGACGTATCTGCTTTTGCAAATAATCACTTCAATCGACGATTCGTCTTAACTGCCAACCCACCCACGCAAACAAACACCATCAACAGGTAGGGGAATATTTCCTTTACTAGCTGTTGTTGTTAGTTTCTATGAGTAAGATAGCAGTTGCCACAAATCGTCAATTGAACAAAACAAATACGTCGGTTTGAATAGTTACGCTTGATAGTGACTATACTCTTAGCTGGGTGTCCAGAAATCGTTTATGTTAGCTGAATTTTTCGGTTAAAAATATTATTTGCTGTTTTTCAGTAAAGCATTGGATTGCTGATCATGATCCAGCCATTCCTTTTACTGATATTGAAAACATAAAATCGGTGTGAGGCTTCCGGTCCGACAGAATATACGAATTCAATTCGCGACTGCCGGCGAGAGAAAGTAATAGACTTACACTTTTTCATATCCAACTCCATCGAGAACTCCATCCCGTTTCAAGGCACCATAGCTATAGCTCCTCTATGTCGGCCGGAAGCGCGCAAAATTTTACCAGTTGCTGACTAATGGTGCTAGGCTGCTAATAGTGAATCACAAAAAAATCCCCTTGTATTCGAATACTTTTTTTTTTTCGTGTCATACAGAAAAACCGCCTTCAACATCAGAACTCACACATATCATTATTTGCTAATTTTGTGGCTTCTAACGAGATCTCTGCGCTGTATTGGGTTGGAAGATTCGCACCATAAGTAATCATGAAACGATCAATAAACGGATCAGCGCATACTGGGAAAAGGTCACTTTAGAATTTCAACTAGAATGATCCGGAATAGACAGGTCCTAAAATATAATAGTTTATGTTTTCAACGGGTCAATTCACAGATTTGTGTCTTTGTCGCTCTAAAAGTTTCAGCTTATTTAGTAACCAGGGCTTCAGAGTCGGATCTAAATTGACCGACTACGACTTCGACTCCGACTCCTATTCAAACAAAATCTAATAAAATGTTTACAGAAGTACCGTCGTGCGGGACTACTTTGGTTCGGGGGACTGCGTTGGACACACTCATTTTTTTGAAACCAATGAATTAGATTAAAGAATCGATGAATGTTTAAACAAAACTTGCTACTGGGACTACAAAATACTCGATCTAATAAAACCCCCAGCAAATATCATTATGCACTTCTCAAAATTAAGCGTTAAAGTTTACCAATGAGTTTTACGAAAAGTGTACCTTCTACCAGATAGTGTGAAAATTGACTATAGCACAGTAATGGCTAAATAAAAGAAAGAGAGTTGATGTTTCCCCATGTTAAATCTCCATCATCCTAAAAATACATGGTTTTTTGCAATGTCTGTTAAAACGGATCGGACTACATTTCGATGGAACTAATTTTATTTAAATTACCTTCAACGGTTTTTTATATGGAGTAACACCGAGTCATTTTCCTTCCAACATCAATTATCATCTTCAGTATAGAATAAACAAAGCGTAACTTTTGGGGGAACTTTTCACAAATTACGTTGACATTTTTGGAAAGATGCAAGAATTTGTGCATTTTCTACTCCTGCATGGACAATAATCAATAACAATCTTTAAACAAATAAAGGACCATAAATTGCACATTTTGCACCCTTTTAGACTGCTGCACAAACAATTTTGTCACACCAAAATTAGAGAGGTACATTGTCGAAGGATAGGATCAGGGGAGGAGCTAGCATTCCGCGGTTATTAAATGATACCTCGTCCAAAAACCAAAGATAGGGGTAATCCCATGGTAGTGAACTCAATTCCACGAAAAATTTGAAAACATCATCTTGTCTGACTTGCATTGCGCGTCTTTCTAAACACTTCCAGGTCTTCGGTGTGTAGTATACGGCAGATAGACGAGGCTGATATTCTCATCCAGAAATGATCTTTAAACAGTTTCCGAGCTTCCTCGAGGTATAGAAAAGGTTTTTGTTTATACAGGTTAACCAACCAGCGGCGTTTCTCTGCTTCAAATTTTCTGGTAATAGCTGCATTCTGCCTTCTGCCAAAAGATCCATCCCGCTCGTAGACAGTTATCCAGTTACTGATAGTTTTACTGTGTTTGCCATACATAAGTGCAAGTTTGGCCCTCGAAAGACCCAGAAAATAATACCCATAGAGTGCATGGTATACCGTATTGTTTGAAGCTCGACGTTGTTTCACCGCTTGTATTATTGCAGTCATTTCTTGCATACAAGATCTGTATTTTCAGTTAATTATTTATTTAGTCCCGATGAATATTAATTATCAATTTATTTATGTTTATTTATTTACCTATTGCTGTTAACATAACAAATGAACGTGATGCACATACATATTATTATTCTGCTAGATGCTAGATGTTGTTGTAGAGGTTGATGTCATCTAAGCTGTCAATTGGAAGTGTGATATTTTTTAACATAAGGAAAAATCTGCCAGATAGTCTAGAAGGGAAAGCAATAAGCAATATATTTGTGATTAGCTGTATGTTAATCATAAATTTAGCATCCTAAATAGACAGAAAAATATTATGAATTAATACATGCAAATGATTAATCACTTGGTTCATATGTATCAGAAAGATAATACGGTCTTTAAGGGGATTAGCTCATGTGTTCAAAAATGGAAACAGTATCCTAAAATTTAAAAATATATTGGATTTTAAGCTAGATTTTGAAACATTGTAGGTTTTGTCCCACGACTGTGCGTAGTTTATCTAAAACAATGCTTTTAAAAGATCGCAGCACTGCTTAAAAAGATCGTATCACTTTCCCCAATTTCAGTAACTCGCGTAAATACATCGAACAACCAATGAACACTTTAATCAAAAAAAAACCTACACCTATTGAAGACAAATTGATGTAAATTTAGATGCTCTGAGACTGACATATACGACCGTCAATTTTGACATAAAATTGAGTCATAATAGATGCGAAATTCAGATCAAACAAACGTAATTTCGAACTTTTAAGTCTCGGAGCACTTAATTTTACATGACATGTTTGTTTACGTCTCATCCTTTATGTTCTTTTTCTTTTCTTTTTTCTTTTTGTAATGTCGTCAATCAGTGTAGACCGTTTTACAATTGTTGTCTTAAGTGCTATTTTTACAATTTTGTCTTTGTTTATATTTTTTTATAATATGTCTTAAGAACAAGTTTAAACATTACTTCTAGTTGACGTTATGCGAGGAATTAAAATATTGCTTTAATTTGGTTTTTGTCATTGTAAAGTCAATGTTATCGCAGTGCTTATTATATGTATCCATCATTTGGTTCAAGGTTCCTAATTTGGCATAATTCGTACGATGACGATTTGTAGCAAATATATTTCTGTTTCGTAAATGCCTAGATGGTGTATATAAATTTAAGGATGACAATAGTTCTATTGAATCAGTTCGATGTGATACGATATCGTCTACTAAAGAAATCATAGCAAATTCACGACGCTTTTTTATGTTTGGATATTTATGAGCATACACCGAGCTGTGTAAGATGGCAGAGGAAATACAGTCCAACCTAACTTGCGGACTGCATACAATAGAAACTGATTTTGAACTGACTCTATTCTTTCTTCGTGTGTGATTGAAAAAGGAGACCAAACTATGCTGCAATATTCTAATATCGACCTTACATAAGCAATGTACAATGTTTTTATCGTATACTGATCGTGAAAATTATAGCAGAAACGTTTTATGAAACCAAGCATGTTGTTAGCTCTGTTAATAATTGTGTTATAATGATCGGTGAAAGTAAGTTTTGAGTCCAAAATAACACCTAGATCCCTGACTCTATCACACTTTTCTACGATCTGGTTTCCTAAAGTGATTGTTATATCGGGTAGGATTTGTTTTCTACTAATGGTAATGGAGTTACATTTTTTTATATTTAATTGTAGCAGGCTTTTTTGACACCAAGTATGGAATATCTGAATTTCCTCTTTGAATGTGATGATGTCATTAGCATCTTTTATTTCCATTAAAAGTTTAATGTCGTCAGCATATAATAAAACTTTCAATTTCTTAATAATGAAAGATATGTCATTGACGAAGAGAATAAATAAAAATGGTCCTAAATGGGAGCCTTGAGGAACTCCTGAAGTGACATCAACGGGCTTTGATATCTTTCCTTTGTATTTTACTATTTGATGGCGGTCAGTTAAATATGATTCAAGCCACTTGATGAGTGCGTAATGAATTTCCATTTTTTGAAGTTTAAAAAGAAGCATGGGTATGTCAATTCGATAGAACGTTTTGCTGAAATCTGTATACAACACTTCTACATGGTTTCCGTTATCCATTGCATTCAAGGAATAATTAATTAATTCGAGCAAATTCGTAGTTGTTGAACGGCCTTTAAAGAAGCCATGTTGCATAGTAGTTATTCTGTTTTTAATTTTAAGAAAGAGTTTTTCATTTACAATCGCCTCGAAAAGTTTCGGAATGCAAGAGATAATAGCTATACCACGATAATTACGTATGTCGGATTTTTTACCCGATTTAAAGATAGGCACTAAAAACGAGTTTTTCCATATTTTAGGGAAGTTTCCGGATTCCAGTGACATATTGAAAATCCAAAATAATGGAGCAGTAAGTTCATTCCGTCTCGTGTAAGATTAGGAATTTCTAAGTGTGTATGATGAATCTTTTCTCTAGTTTCAGACCGTCAGGTTGGCAAACCTAATGCGGGACAGAGGAAACTGAGATCGAAATGTCCGTTTTCTACTTAAACAAATAATTTTCTTTTGAAATGACACGCCACTTGGTGGGTAGTCTACAATCCGGGGATAATTAAGCTGATTAAATTCAGTTACCTATGGTCGTTCTCTAAAATGATTCGGATTGTGATGTTATTGGAAGTTGATTATAAAAAATAGTGATATTATTCAAACGAATTTTACAATATCAGTCTTAACCTACAAGTTTCTAAAGCGATTCAAAATTATGTAAAATTTGTTGTTGTTGTTCATTACCCACACTTTACATCTGCATTCGTGTCTTTAAAAAAGTTAGTGTACAGTTTGTTTTATGATGTGGTGTTGGTGTTAATTGTTAAGTCGGGGGCTTTTTACTGTTCCGTTCCAGATTTCATCGCATCTGCTTCTGCTGTATCTGCTTTTCTTTGCTTCGTTCCACCACATATTCATTATTTAAGATTCAATTCTTTTCATTTATTGTTTTCTTCTCTATTTCATTAATTTCTTCACCATCATATTATCTTCAACTTTCTTCCTCTCCGCCTGCTGCTGATTCCCATCGTCATCTCATATTTCCTGCTTCTTGTATTCCCATCCGCTTCCATATTTTTTCCTCTCCGACAGCTTCTACTTCCCCTCGACCCGATTTTACCTTCTTTATCGCCATCTACTTTATCCATGCTTGCGCCTGTATACACCTTTTCGTCTTCTTTCACCCCTTTTCGATTTGCTTCGCCCTCTACTTCTTCCTTTGCATAAACATCCTTCTTCTCCATCTTCTTCTGCTTTCTTCGCATAATCTTCTGTCATCTTCATCAGCTTCCATTTCTGCGGTTTCTTGATTTTCCTTCGTTCTTCGCTTGAACGTCTGCCCCGCTTCTTCATCTTGTTCTCCATTCATGTCTTCTACTGCTCCCCCTTTGTATCCACTCCACTTTTTCGTGTCACATTTTATCTCCTTCAGCTTGACTTCTGTTAGTTGCGCCCATCGTGCCTCCCACTGTTGACGGACGGCTTGGTTTATTGCCTTAATGGCATCTTTTCCTGGAATACCGCTGTTGAGTGGCGGATCATTTCGTGCTTCTCCGGAGAGTCGGTCCGCTTCTTCGTTGCCACGGATGGCGGCGTGACCGGGAACCCAATACAAGTGAATCGGGCGGTTTCGAAGCAGACATTCAATTCCTTAGATCCACGGATGCTGCGATTTGCCACTCCCTATTGCTGAAAGACAGCTAGTCAAATCGGACGGAATGATCAGGTCAGCCGATTTTATCGCATAGGCCTCCGCCGAAAAAACGCCACATTGTGACGGAAGGCCTATTGCTCTCTGCACGCTTCCGCTGAATACTCCTGCTCCTACTCTGTCTTCACACCTTGAACCGTCGGTATAGATAGCCGTAGCACGGCGAAACCCGTTTGCCAGCAACTTCTGAATGATGGCACTCACTGTATCTGGGGGATCTCCAGCTGTCACCTATCATTTCACGTCACATACAATGCGTGGCTTGGGAGCATGCCCCACTCGATTGGCGAAACGTGTCCGTACAGGGATGGTCAGAAAATTTTATATCAACCGCCGTCAGACGATCGGATTCACGTTGGAAGACTGGAAGGTCGACATTTCTGTGATCCTTCTCCAGGAAGCGAAAGGCAACTCGAGCTGCAGCTTGTAAAACCAGGAGGTCGAATAGTAATGTACCCGCTTCAGCTATGATCGCTGGAATCGGGCTGGTGACGTACGTGCGAGAGTTTGCACAACCGAATCCTTCGCTCTGCTGACTAGTCCGATGCCGTAGAAAACGCGTGACGTAACAATTGCCGATCCGATGAACACAACGCCCTCGTGGAAGTTAAGCCCCAACAATTTTAAGAGTTCGCAGCTTTGAGTCGCATGTAGTTTTCACAGTCTTACAATAACTTTCAAACGATTCGTCTTCGGTATAGCTACACGATCGATGGATAATTATGTAAAGGATTTCTACGTTTTACGACTTCCCTTCCAGTGTCGGAGATAGAGCTAGATTTTTCCTATATCTACGCTTAATCTTGAATCGTCCCTGAAAGGGAAAAAAAATATGTTTTTAGCACCTTATGTTTCTGACCTCTTTGCAACCGAGTTATTCAAAAAATCTTCGGGATTGTTATCATATTTTCACTCAATTCTAGTGAAGATAGTTCGTAAGATAAGGGCTAGACATTTGTAACGAGAACTAACTTAATTGGCCCACACGGCGACAGTCTGACTACAGATTTTATTACCTTTTTCGTACATTTACTGATGATTTGATTAATTATGCTGTCACGTTCTGAACAGTTGTCAATGCTCATACTCATGCTAATGCCTCTAGGTGTATGAGTTAGTAATCCTTTCGACCATTTTCTCCAAAATATGCGTATTATTCACATCATAAAAACCTTTGTTAAAGAAGAATTAATATAGAACATCGTCCTGGTAATGGAGTTGTTGATAGTAAATATGCTGATTGGCCATTGTTAATTTTTATGGTAAAGAAATTTTGAGTTGTAAATTTTTTAAGATTAATACACTTTAATCCGATCGATTTCCCATACAGATTTAAGGGATTGCAGACAGAAAAAGATACTGATCGTTGGTTTATTCAGTTATAAAACCATTATTTCAAAATGCCTTGCCGCTTTCAACAAGTCGCTGTGTATTTTAACGAACACTTGTTGCAAAAATTGTCCTTTCAGTTCTACTAAACCAGCGCTGACCAACGTGCGGCCCGCAGGCCGGATTTGACCTCTGAATATCAGCAATGATATCATTCTAGTTCAATTTTATTCATCATATTAAATTTTAGCCCAGAATTAATGAGAAATAATCAAAACGCAGGTTGCAACAAGTTCATCGAACACAGATACAGCCATAAAAAAAATATTTGAAAGGTTGAACAGGACTATACTAAACTGTTTAAGTATTGGACCGAATATTCGGTTTACCGAGTAATGCACTGAGTGTGTATTCGGAATTCGGCCAATGGCTATTCGGCTATTCGGTGCAGCTCTTGTTTTCATTGAAGTTATAGAAAAACTGTATCAACATGACTGCAACAGGCTCTCAAAATATCCATAGAAAGCTATAACTATTCCAGGACACGCATGCAGTCGTCAATGAACAAAGTACACCCTCATTTCGACCATTATTGATTGCATCATTGGACATCCATGAGCATGCATCAACGATGGACCAATAATGTACTCAATTACCGCACCAGCATAAAACAACCAAACAAACCCTACAGCTGACCACGTCACGCTGGAACCTGACCGCCACTGACTGCCACGGTCTTGCTCGTCGTCATCTCACGCATAGCGAACAACTGCCACTACCTTCTCCCTATGCAGCACAAGTGCTTTGCCAAACACTTGAACCGGTCGCCAAGCAAATATCCATTTCTGTTTCCCAACAGTTGCTTCCACATGCCGATTGAATCAAATCGCCAAAGAAGCTCAAATTTCTTCTTTTTTCCGTGATTCTTTAGACAGGCTAATATTTGCGCATGATTTTTCGCTGCCTGGTACTCAGATTCTTGCAAGCCTTACATATGCTGGACGACGCACCGATGACCTTGACTGAGCTGGTCCGTTTGAGGGAGTCCCCAAAATCGAAATACACCAAGTCAAGATTCAATCACAGAACAGAAGTGGAAGTGTGAACTAATCAGTGGATCAAAAAGTGGGACAAAATGTTTGTTCGCCAAGTGATGCTTGTGGATGCGCTTCACAAGGGTTTTCTGGGGCACTCACTTCACCAAAGCATGCTGCAGGCAAAACTTGCCGCTAGGTGCACTAGTGTTCTCAAAAATAATACGGAGCCACTTTTGGAACCGAAGTTTCATTTCTGTTCTGTGATTCAATCCTAGTATTTGCTTGCAGGTCGTTGTCGTACATAATTCGTAGAACAGATCGCCGAATAATTATCATCAAAATCTTATACAAACACGTTGTTCAAACATCAACAAACGATTTCAAAATTACCGGTTGGGAGAGGTCTTATACCATTTTCGGAGAACGAATTTTGGATCGTGTCAAATTTTAATATCGATAGCGGCGCCGGTGGTGTAGTGGTAAGCGTGATTATCTCTCACCCCAGCAGATCTGAGTTCAATCCCAGTCGGTGCCGCCGGGATGTTCTGGGGAAAGTAAAGCCGTTGGTCCGCGGTTCATGAGTTGATGGGGGAGTAGATAGGGTCCTGGTGTGGGCGCTGCCTCCCTGGCGTCGGTAGCATTGGTGCTCAGCAAGATCGACGGAAAACAAATCAAGGAAAAATTAATACCGCCTCCGTGGCACACGCAAACATGTCATTTTGATGTACTTTTCTAGTCAAAAGGTGTGGACCACCGTGCAGCTATCCTAAACTAAATTCATTGAAATTAGCAGCGTGGTGCTGACAGAACAACGGGTTGCTGTGCATTTATTAATGATATTCAGGTATATAAATAAATGCAAACATAATTCATGAACATAGTCATACCGCACAAACCCGTCATTAGAAGGGATCGTCATCAACAAATTTGGATGCATTCCGCCAATTGTGAACCACATAGAATCATTCGACCACCACTACAGCCATTGCACAGTTGATTTCTTGTATATGATGTCATTGAGCATGTTTGATACAAGTGGCGTACAATTTGAACCAATGCATTTGAAAAAAAAGTCTCACTATTTATCTGACATCAATGCATTTCCCGCCTAAAAAGTACATTTGTTTAATGCTCGAGAAATGCCGAGGTCGTTTGAGGTAACCTTTGAATTGTAACACCTCACATTGCCAAAATAAATTATCATGATTATCGTTTTTGGTGAATCGGCAGTTTTTCCGTTTAAACATTTCATTATCAACTCAATAAATGTAATTGAAAATAAATAAACCATGAATCGTTCCAACGAGATTCGAGTTGCTTCTTTTCCTTTTTTTATTTTTCTTTATTACATAGAATTTCAACCAGTGGCTGGTTCGTCTCTTACAATCAAATGCCATTACGCCAAATGACGAATTGATCATATGCGACCTTATCCGATTTGTATGACGTTGTTTGGTCAATCATTCACATTTCAGCTTAAATTTGACAATTTTAATTCTCGCAAAAAAAAACTTCAAAATTACGTATTCAATACTTTTCCACAAATCATAACTCGAAAACGCTCCTTCCAATCGAAATGACGGCTGAGACAAAGTTGTAGGAAAACTAATTTATGTTTGGAAACAAATACGTTGTTAAAAAATTAATATAATTTAATGTGGTGATTAACACTTAAATAACAACAAAAAAAATACCCTCATTAATATTCTCTGAACATTTCAAGTTGGAAACTTAAAATTTAACAAAAAACATGAAACAACAACTTTTGGACGAATTTTTGAACTTTATCGTTCAAACAGTTTTCTGTGAAACTATGCACTTAGTTGCAGTTATTTTTTCCATACAACTTTGTCTCAGACGCCATTTTGAATGGAAGTGACGTTTTCGACGTATGAATTGTAGAATTCTGCGTTGAATCACGCAGAACTATTCAAAATGTCTTAATATTAGCTCAAATATGAATGATTGACCATAACAAACAATTAGGCAAAATTTTATGCAAATTAGGGAAAGTCGAGTCAGAAATTCATTTGTTTTTGCTATTTGGCCTGGAAATGCTCTATTATGATGCAGTTCGAAATGAATGTTGATGTGTAAAAGGGAGCCCTAAAATATTTTTTTTAATCGAAAACTTAACTTGCTCTCTACTAGGATGGTAAATTCGGCTGATAGAAACAATAATAGAAACCTGAAAACTTTCTAAAATAAAGCATTTGGAGGTTCCAAGCTTTGATTTAAAATAGGTGTTTTTTTTTACAAATTTAATTCCAATAATGTGTTTAAAGGGATAGAAAAAAACCTAAATAAACAAAACCAATACCATAGGATTGAAGGTTGAGGTACCACAAACAAATTTTGGTATAGATATGTGTTGATAAAGTTGATTTATTTTATTTACGGGGAGTAAACGGGGAGTAAATGGTTTTTTAAAGAATAATAATTGTAAGGTGATTCAAAGGCACGTTTTACCAATATTTCTCAATTAGTTAATATTAAAATCATCGATAATTCTACAAATAATCTTAGCTTCTGTTTTGGTCATATATTTATCTATATTATTTTTTATTTTTATATATCCAGAACAACATGTGAAAAGGGCATACAAGCTTTTTGTAAACAAACCTTTGTAGGCCCTTTTCTCACCAATCGCGGGTCGCCCACGCAAACCAGCAATATCATCGGGAAGGGGAAAGTGTCCCCTACCCGGTGATGTTAAAGGTTTGCGTTGGTGTCATATGGGTGGCGAGAAAAGGGCATAAGAAGGTTTGTTTACAAAAAGCTTGTATGCCCTTTTCACATGTTGTTCTGGATATATAAAAATGAATTTCTGTCTGTCTGTCTGTCTGTCTGTCTGATTCTTATAGACTCGGAAACTACTGAACCGATCGGTTTGAAAATTTGTATGCATGGGTTTTTGGGGCCAGGGAAGGTTCTTATGATGGTTTGAGACCCCTCCCTTCTCTGTAAGGGGGGGCTCTCATACAAATGAAACATAAATTTCTGCATAACTCGAGAACTAATCAAGCTAATGAAGCCAAATTTGGCATGTGGAGGTTTATGAAGGCAAAAAATGTTTCTATGGTGGTTTGAGACCCCTCCCCTCTCTGTAAGAGGGGGCTCCCATACAAATGAAACAGAAATTTCTGCATAACTCAAGAACTAATCAAGCAAACGGAACCAAATTTGGCATTTGAAGGTTTATGAAGGCAAGAAATGTTTCTATGGTGGTTCGAGACCCCTCCCTCCTCTGTAAGGGGAGGCTCCCATACAAATGAAACAAATTTATGCATAACTTGAGAACTAATCAAGCAAATGAAACCAAATTTGGCATGTGGAGGTTGATGAAGGCAAGAAATGTTTCTATGGTGGTTCTAGACCCCAAATTGACAGGATATGGCGTTGTTTGAAGATAAAATGTTTGTCTATGAAATGCTTCTACATAGAATGAAAAACTATGGTAGAACTGATCCGAGAATTAAATTAAAAACATAAAACCTACGTTTTTTTTGCAGAAAATAATTTCGTTTAGTTCCTTATTTTTGTTAACAAAATGCAAATGCACCCTATTACGCAGCCGATCATAGCCAAAAAGTTTATCGCGTAATCCAAACATTCCTCTTTATGCGTTACGTGATATGGAAACAATCCCCCATTTGACATTCGACTTTGCGCGCATTGATTTTTGCATCGGCGAAAAAGAAAAAGAAGTTTTAACGTTTGCTCTGAGATTACATTTGTCTCTTCAGAATACTTCATCGTCTCTCTCGAGAAAGAGGTTTCTGAAGGGCCATATGAAATCGAATCGCAGAGCAAACGTCAAAACTTCTTTTTCTTTTTCACCGATGCAAAAGTCAATCACGCAGTCGGCCTTGGTTGGGATGATAGGAGAAGATAATAAAAAATATCTATTGGTGTGTGCTAAAAATTTTGAAAAATAAGGGAAAATGTCTTAATTTCATAGCCTGCAAGTTGGAAGGTGATTCGTTCGAAGCTAGGAGGTAAACGTTCAGTGCCCCATGACAAAACGTTTGTCGTACGGAGAAGTTACTGTGAGTGAATTTGATATTGTTATTTTGATGTTGTTGAATTGAAACCGTTTTGAAAGATTTGCAGCGTTGGACTCAGTCAAAATCTGATTGCAGAGTGTCATTGGATCAACCAACAAGCCTTGCTAAGGGTTTACGAGGTGAGTGAACATGTTTTAATTTATTACGGCTAAGGATCCGACATACAATTATTCGACTCCATGAAACTTCTTCATAACTTGAAACTTCTAAATAACTCTTCGAGTAAAGGGGACCGCGTCATTTGGCCGAAATTTTGGTCATGAAGAACAATCCACAACCATTAGTAAAGTGTACTGATCGATGAGATGATTCAGTACGGAGCGGCCGTAAGCCGGAGTGTTATTCCGGCAACCAGCCGTCGGAAGCGCAGGACTGCGGAGGAGCAGCACCCCCGCAGGAACATTGCCGTCTAAGGTATATACGATTGCCCGATTTACTGTCCCAAACTTTCAATCCTTTCGCTGCCACACCCCGCAGGGCACTAATTTGCTCGGGATACTGTTTCATATGTGAAATCCGTTAGATCGTCAAATGACCCTGTCCCTACTGTTTTGATTATTCACGCTTTTAAAAGATGCATTTCAGTAAATATCACTCAGTGCTGGATTGTCGATTGATAATATGAAGATCGCTGGTAAATTGTAAACACTGGCCATAATTTTATTTTGTACAGATTTTACATATTGATTATATAATTAAATAATCAACATAATATTTAAAAAAAAATAAACCGATAAAGCATGCCTCCTAAAAAAAGAACAGCGATTGGTAGGTCTACACCTAACGTTAAAAAATTGAAACTAGCACGAGCCTCAGAGAAAGACTTTCTTGATTCTGGCAACATTGCGAGCAGAACACAAAGTTGCATTAGCGATCGCCTCGACTGGCATTGCTGCAACTCTACTCGCAGGAGGCAGAACTGTACACTCTGCATTAAAGCTACCGCTCAATCTACAGATCAACGAAGCACCAACTTGCAACATAAGTAAAAGTTCGGGTATGGGAAACATACTACGTACATGCGAGATCATCATATGGGACGAAT
This sequence comes from Ochlerotatus camptorhynchus, assembly GCF_037179485.1. Classification (NCBI taxonomy): domain Eukaryota; kingdom Metazoa; phylum Arthropoda; class Insecta; order Diptera; family Culicidae; genus Ochlerotatus; species Ochlerotatus camptorhynchus. The sequence continues at coordinate 1,627,364 of NW_027040579.1, read as the reverse complement.
GTGCCATGACTCACAGCAAAGCTCTGGAAGCGCTGAATAGGACTCTTAAAGACTTCCGAGGGAACAATGAGCTTTTCGGTGGTGCTCTAATGTTGCTGTCTGGTGATTTCCGTCAAACTTTGCCAGTAATCCCACGGTAAACGCCAGCGGATGAGCTACACGCCTGCTTGAAGTCTTCAGTACTATGGCCGTATGTTAAAAAATTAAGCTTGAAAACCAATATGTGAGTACAGTTAATGAATGATGCTTCAGATGGACGATTTGCGAAACAACTCCTAGACATCGGACCACTAAAGACCAGCTCATTTCGAAGGTGTTTCCAGACATCGCACATAACCACAAAAATCACCAGTGGCTGAGCGTACGAGCAATCCTTGCATCAAAAAACCAGGACGTTAGCACAATCAATTACAGCATTCAGGATGTAATAGAAGGAAATGAGAGAAACTACAAATCAATAGATACAGTAACGAATACTGACGAAGTGGTTAACTATCCGGCAGAATTCCTCAACTCACTTGATTTGCCCGGTTTGCCGCCACATGTCCTGAAATTGAAAGTTGGCGTTCCAATCATACTTTTGCGTAACATAAATCCCCCACGACTTTGCAACGGTACTCGGCTCGCTGTAAAAAGGATGATGGATAATATCATTGAAGCATCCATTTTAAATGGAAACTACAAAGGAGAGGATGTTCTGCTACCACGTATCCCGATGATCCCAACGGATCTGCCCTTTGATTTTAAGCGGCTGCAATTCCCGGTACGAATGGCTTTTGCCATGACGATCAACAAGACTCAGGGGCAGTCACTTGAAGTTTGCGGATTGGATCTCGAACGACCATGTTTTTCCCATGGACAACTCTATGTCACTTGCTCCCGCGTAGGAAACCCGAAGAACTTATTTGTTTATGCACCAGGCGGAAAAACGAGAAATATAACATATCCAACAGCTCTACTTTGAAAAGGTACTGGAAAAAAAATCTAAAGTATGAGGAAGGTAAATATAACGAAAATATTTTTTTAACGCAAAATCCAGAGACCACCGAGCAGAAAAGAAACCAACCGATTTCATCACACAAAAGCGCATTCCGATGAGTAAACTGAGCACCGAGAAGCATGACCGAGCATCGACCGAGAGAAATACGCAGAGACACGTCTGCTCTCAGGTTGTTAACAACATATCCAACAGTAATCCAGGTACTTGAAGAAATGAAAAAAAATATATATATAAAAGAATAATTTTTGTATTTTTTTTTCAGATGAAAATATTTGAGAATGGAATAACATATGCAACACAGCTACGTGCACAAAAATAAAAACAAAAACCTAAAACTCTATAATCGAAGTCAAACATTAGCAAACGAACATATTTTAACAAAACTCATTCCGAAAAAACAACCATAAACGCGCCAGTTCTATTAAATTTTCGTTCATTTAGTTGCAAGCGTAGCAACGCTCGCATCGGGTTCAGCTAGTAATTGATAAAACACATATTTTTCAAACATATGAATGATATTTATGAGCTGTAATCACAACTACATCACTGCACATACATGAAAGTAAAAGTGATAAAAAATAACTGCAACAACTGTTGGAGCAAGTCATAAAAATCAAGCAAAAACTTTTAATCAATTTCACCCCAGAGCAGTATTTTCAAAAGTTCGAATAATAATTATTGAACTTATGGAAATAATTTAACAACTCTATCTACAAGGTCTTGTTACTTTTGTACCAGTGCGGATTTAAAAAAATAATGAACTGAAAATAAACATAAAGTAAAGAAAATATTCATTTATTACTGAAAATTGTGATACATTTACTTCCGGTTAACGGTATTTTTATAGTAGAAAAAACACAAATTTTTCTAAAGAAATTTTATAAATGCTCATAAAAAGAGGACATACATATGTTATTCGTTTTTGTAGCAAATTGTATGCGGATTTCTTTTGCCACAGAAAGAATTTGGCTCTCTGCTAATTGGACCAAGATACCTATATGCATTTTAGTGAATCGATTCCTATAAAATATTTTTGAATAAATTCAACTAATTATATGAGGAGGGCGACACATCTAAATCTCAAATTTAGATACTCACCAAATCTCACACTAGCGAATCAATCTTCGAAAAATCTTCTTTCATTTGTCGCATCTACTTGCATCGCTCATCATCTTTTTGCAGAAAATCTTCAGAATCGTCATCAATCTTCTTTCTATCTACTCAGTGTGCGCGCAGCTAGCCACAGCAAAACACAATCTTTTTTTTTAATACTCTCTACTAACCCCCACACCAAGGAGCTCGCACAGAGAGCCCCCTGGTAATGGACACTTACTAAAAAAAAACAAAGAAAACGTGGAGAAAAAACTACAATTAAAAACAATGTAAGTCCCAGTGGAACATAGTTCCTTTGAAGGGATTCACTTAGTCAACAGAAAATTCTAAATAATTTGTTTGTGGCTTAACATAAAAAATTGAACTTATTAAACTATACTTTAATTACTGATGCAGGAAAAAAAATAGCAGGAGCCAGAAAAAACCTACATATGCAAATGGTAGACACTTTTAGAGAATATATTTATTTACGTTCATAATTATATACTGCTTCAGCTTGCTTTTAAAGAGAATTTTGTTCATTATTGCTTTCAAGTCGATGGGAAGTATATTGAACTTTAATGGACCGTGGTTTGTGATGCGACCTAGACCCAAGTTCGTGCATGCTCTGCTTCTCAGTAACTCATTTGCATGTCTAGTTCTCTGAAAGTAACTCTAGTCGAAAAAACAATGTTGTGATGGAAATTACGGTTATGTAACGTGTTGTGCACATACAAAATTGTTTGAGAATCGCGCAAGCCTAGAATGGGGATAATTCTGTGGCATGAACTAGTATAAAACAAAACTGTTGAGAATAAGGGAGGTAAATTAAAGATTACTTTCACACATCTATTCTGCAACGTTTGATTTTTTTTAAGTTTTGATTTAGCAGCATGACCCCAAACGCTGATTAGGTATTGAAGTATGGAATGAATACACGCGTAATAAAATCGCAGCAATGATTCTTTGGGCACGAAACAACGTACTCTTTTCATGAGGCCACATAAAGATGAAACATTGCTAGATACATGCTTTAAGTGAGTGTCCCATAAAAGACAAGAATCTAAGTGCAACCCTAAGTATTTAAATGATTCAACTTTTCCAATGCACAAATTTCCGACTCATGGATCGGGGTATTGCGAGATTTTTTTCCATGACGAGTGGAAAACCATGTACTTTGTTTTCGTCAGATTCAGAGAAAGACGATTGCCGTTAAAATATTCTATAAGACTCGCCAGATCTGATTCGGTGTCATTAACAATGGATTGTATACAAGAACGAGGATAGAATAAAGCCGTGTCGTCTGCAAAAAGTCTTGGTGTTCCAAGAAGTTTTAAATTTCCCGAATCGTTGATATATATCAAAAAACGGAAAAGGACCTATGTTACTTCCTTAAGGAACTCCAATATTAACCGGGCGTAAGCTACTACAAACACCATTTATTGCTACAAATTGTTTTCGATCTGAGAGATAGCTTTTTATCAAATCGTTGGCAACTCCTCTAATCCCGTATCGATCAAGTTTCTTCAGAAGAATTTCGTGGTTAATGGTATCAAATGCTTTTTTTAGATCGATGAATAAGCCCCAACAATTTTTTTTCGGTCAACATCACAGATCAACGCATCAATAAGCACGGTAATAGCAGTCATTGTTACACAGCCTTCCCGAAAGCCGTACTGGAATTTATACAGAACATTATTAGAACACAAAAAGTTTAGAAGCCGGCTAGTTAAAAGTTTTTTTCAAAATTTTATTAAGAACTGACAGGGTTGAAATTGGTCGATAGTTAGAAGAGTCATGAGTGTCGCCAGATTTAAACACTGGCGTGACTTTAGCGATTTTTAAAACATTAGGATATGATCCAGTTACTATTATGCTATTGAAGAGCTTGGAGTTTTTGCATCGTAGATAGAGTCGTCCCCCTCGCAATTCTATAGAAAACGAGCAAATAACCTGGCTGATTCCTTTTCGATTTGGATGAAAATTTCCACATGTCTTCGGTATGAGAGATCATGTATTTTCTACAGGTCAAGCGACCATTTCGACTAAAGAATAATCTTTCAAAACGGCGTATTTACAAAAATTGAATATCTAAAAAGCCATTGATTGAAGGCGTAGTGGTAAACATCGATATCTCTCATGCCAAAGTCACAAGTTCAAATCTCATCCCCAAACAAGTCACGAATGACCAAAGAGTGTTAAATAGACTATAATTAAAAAAAGGAGAAGGTTGTACACGGTAAAAAGTTATCACATCTAATCCTAATGCTCGTGCAATTTACTCAGTCTATTATGCGGCACTACGAATCGAAGTGATTTATCATTGATTTTCAAGTTACTTGCGTTTTGAAACAAAGTGATTCGTCGTTTAAAATTATATACTGTATAACACCTTTAAATCAAAATGATTATTATTTGAATCGGCACCACTGTTTTCATCCATTGAATTTGATTAGTTTTGCTTTTGGAAGCAAATGTCAAAAACGCACACGACAAACATTACTCGCGAAGATGGCAAGTCAACAACAAATGAAACCAAGCGAGAGAAACGATAATTCTCCATCTCCACCCGAAATAATTTGCGTTCTAGAACGTGAGTAATACGAAATTTTGCTGTATTCAATAAAAGTGTATTATTCAGATAAGTTTTATTACAAAACACTGTCAAACTTATCAAATTTATTGCTTAATGTCTCGTCTTGCTTCTACTACAAGCCTTGCGATGTTGTTCAATATCACTTGGACACATGTGGTCTGAGTAGTTATATGATATGGTCATATTCTGAATAACATACACCGATAAAAATTCTAAATATTAATTGTGATGTAAACATTCATTCACGTAGACTTGTATTTCATTTAACGCAACCAAGCAACTTGCAAACAATGTTGTATACAAAGATGGGCTTTTGTGTACAATATTTGCTACATTGCATGAAATGTGTTAGATTTTTACATGATATTTAATGTAAACTTATATGATATGTGACGCTCCATTTATGTGCATCATATTGAACAGAAATTTACACTACTTTTTCGAACTGTGTATATCATGGCTTGCAGTATGAACAAGATTATATATTTATTTAAACTCATTTTTAGCTAAACTTAAATCCTAGGATAAATTATTTAAACTTAAAGTGATAGATTGTTAATATCAGTATAGATGACATTTCGAGTTCAAAGTACAGTACATCAACAGCGATGTGCAATACAATCTTAAATGAAGTGATTTGCTGTTGATTTCATCGTGCTTCGATATGATCTCTTCCAAGGGATTTGCACATCGAATTACAATGTTTGGCAAGTAGTACAAATTCAACAGCAAATCACTTTACATGAACATGATGTTTTGTACAGTGTATGCAAGAGTCTAGGATTGGGCGATCTTTGATCGATCTTTGGAAGATTGATCCTTTTGAGATGGGATGATTTCCGATTTTTCGGATCGATTCTTTGTCCACAAAAAGATCGATTTTTTCTTTCTTTAGCGCCCATTACATATGTCAATATATTAAAAAACATCATATTGTCAATTTTCCTTAAAATATAATCAATATATAAATATTGACAACATTAATGAAAATTCACTAAAGTGTTTGTTACACAGGTCAATATATTGACAATAAATTGACATACTGACAATATTATTGAAAAGCTAATATTGATAACGATGGATTTATGACGAGTATTGTTGAAAACTGATTTTCATTCCACTTGCTCAATATTCTTCCCCTAGCAAAGAGGAGGGAGAACGTACGTAAAAATCATGTAAATTTAGGTGCTCTGAGAGTGACATATACGAGCGTCAATTTCGATATAAATTTAAGACGCGAAACATACTTCAATCAATTTTTTTTGTCGTCGAGCAACGAACTTTTCACTTTCAACCAAATAAATCAGATTTATTTCACAGAGGCCGCCTGTTTCTTCACCACCAGCCGACATCTTCTCCTTCTTTTTTTGCATTTTAAGCTACTTGCTTATTGTGTGCTCTCAACTTGGTGTTCTAGGTGTACTTCCACAGTTATTAATTGAGAGCATTTGAAGCCTATACCATTTTTGCATCCGTATTATTGTGTGGCAAGTTTAATCATACTCTATTATGCCTAGGGAAGTCGAGAAATTTTCAAACCCGAGAGATTCTCAAAAGACCGGACCAGGAATCGAACCCATCCACCCCTAGCATGATCTTGCTTTGTAGCTCCGCCTTTACCGACTGAGCTAAGAGAGGCATTATGTTAAACTATCTACAGAAACCTTAAACAGCCTTGCGGTCTAGCGGTGCCGGTGGTGTAGTGGTAAGCGTGATTGCCTCTCACCCCAGCAGGCCTGGGTTCAATCCCAGTCGGCGTCGCCGGGATGTTCTGAGGCATAACATCTCTGATCACGTCTTCCTTCGGAAGGGAAGTAAAGCCGTTGGTCCCCGGTTCATAAGTTGATGGGTCGATAGGTAGGGTCCAGGTATGGGATCTGCCTTCCTGGCGTCGGTAGCATTGGTACTCAGTACGGAAAACAAGATCGACGGAAAACAAATCAAAGAAAAAAAGCCTTGCGGTCTATTCCCAAGGACAACATTTCCATTTAAAATAATCTATTCCATGGTTGATAACACCCTTCCTTCCATTATAGACCCGGATTCTGTCCGGGAATCTCAGAACCAGAAATGAATACCCATAAAAGAGAAATTAGTTTCAATTTTCAAAACATTTGACCAATATGACCAACATCCTTACCGGTTTCATGGGTTGTAAATCATCATCGTGTGATTTTTGTTTTCCTCTTTTCAATTCTTTCCGTCATGCTTCACCATGCGCTATCGTCTTAAGAGGAAGGATTAGTCCGGAATCACGAAATTCTGCGCGACATATCCCCAGATGAATGTGCCTTGGGAAATACGCCGATGCGCGCTATTGTTGTTGCCTTGGTGCTCCCATGTTCATAATGCGATGCGAAACCTACCTGTAGCCGTGGCTCGCGATCTGTAACGACGATGGCAGCAGATGATGACGACAAAGTGGCCGAAGGCACGGCAGGATGAATTAGTTTCCATCGAGCGTAGGGGGCGTCTTTCACTAATATTCTCGCGCAGCAACAAACCGACGCACAGTATGCTGATACACTTGCGCGGAAAGTGTTGAAAAATTATGTTTCGTTTGAGGTTTGCGGAATGGTGTTGGCATCAGTACCGTATCTACCGTTTGATAATTAGGTGATTAAGGACAAATAAATTATTCACCACTTCCTTTGAAAATTATGTATTAGCAAAACAGGGAAACATTATTGAAATTTAGATGATCTGGAGCAGGTCTACCCAACCTTTCTAAACTTCCTTTTTTAATGGCTGTATATTAGAGTGATGCAAAATTTGAAATTTTCGCTCCACAATACTTAAACGATTCCAAATCGGATCCTGACTAAGCTCTCAAAATGTGAACCCATTTGGTGAGAAACTGAGATGGCACAAACCATTTGAAGTTTGTATGGGAATTACTATGGTAAAACCAAGATTTTTGTTCATGTCTATCTAATAGTTCACCATATCTGTCTGCTTCAAAAGCTTTCAACTTTACTTGTAGGAAATTTTCCCAGCTACAACTTTGCTCAAGACCACTTTTTGATTAAATGCAAGAATCGAAAGTTATCAATGGTTCAATGCGCTAATGTCTTATGATCATGCTCAATCAACTGCTCAGCAGGCAACATTGGTGTTTCTGGGGCGTTGGATAGGACACAAAAATCATGGCTACTATGTCACACTGCAAAATACAGTGTTGCCTACAGAGCAGCTGCTTGATCATGTCATAAGTTTACCAATCTCTTAAATAATTAATAACTTTTTCTTGTCTCGTTTTACATAGAAATCTTCAGCAAAGTTGTAGCTGAGAAAATTTTCTATAAGAATGGCTATCGAACTGTTTTGCAGCTCAATATGGAAAAAGACTAGACTTTAACTTTAGATTATAACTTTAGATTTAAGACATTAATAATGTATAAAGCAAAAGATAATTTGGCTCTGTAAAGGTACTTCGATTGAGCAAATCGAATTTTGCAATCGAAACAAATCGAACAAATAAATAAATTTTCAAAAAAAAAAATATTCAAAATAATTTACGCGGTTCCAAAATTGTAATTGAAGTTCTAGAAATTTTATTTTAATTTATGGGACCAAATTATTCAAGACCTTTAACCTACCTTGAAAGAATAGACTTCGAAGAAAAAATCGAAGCTTTCCTGAAGTTACTGTAACTACCCTAAAGATCTGGAGTATGCTCTATTTTCTCTTTAACATCTCTAAACTTCCCACAACTTTTCTGAACTTGCCTGAAGTTTTTGTAACTTGCCCAATATCTAGGCAATAATCCTGGAATTTATGGAACTTTCCTGAAGATCACTCAATTTTCCAATTTTCAGGAAATTATCGGTTAGTTAGTTGAAAATTATGGCTATCTTTATCTTTACTTTTTTTTATTAAAGAGACTTTAAGCCGTCGACTGGTTCATCTCTGCACAATTTATGGCTAGTTTTTGCTGAAAAAATTACTTTTTTATATTAAAATAAATGCTTTAAACAACAACGCTCTCAAAGTTTTTCTACCAAAAATTAAAAAACAAATAATCTTTTAAATGGAATTAAAAGCTAGAAAATCGATTTATTCCATTTTGAAATATTGACAATTGATAAAAGATTGATTTTTCGAAGAAAATATTCTTTAACATCATCATCAAAAGTTTTAAAAGTGTCTTGACTAGCGTTTTTACGAAAAATTAACGAATGAAAAGATATTGTGTGATGTGTGTCACCAGAAGGTGGTTTCTCTTCTTAGGACAGGCCATACAAGGATCTCACATAGTTTTGGTGGAACGCAGTTCCACAGAATGTGTTACGTTTGCAGAACCACTGCCTCGGTGGAACACATCCTATGCCTGTGCCCGCAATACCAACAACTACTACGCACTTCCCAACAGCATTAGGGACATACTGGGCGACGAACCTTCCACTAAAGCGACAGTTATTTATTTCCTCAAGGACGCTGAGTTATACAACAACATTTAGGTTCTTTTAACTTTCTTTTGGCTGACGGTACATCCATAGAGGTAACTCTAAGACTAGAAGGTTCCAAAGAAACGTGCTCAACTTTTTGGCTCATCTCTGGTGCTCTCTTCGGTCCCAAGCTAATCGATTCACCCCTCGAAACATAGAAAATTCCACTAACCCCTCATATTACCTGTCAAACTTTCATAGCGAATCAAAAAAAACATTGTGTAGTAGTAGAATTTCGACTAGAATGGGGCACGTTAATCGTTTGCTTGGGACCAATAGGCTACTCAAGTAGTGAGCCAATTTAAAATCGTTAGTTTTGTATTGATTGTTGGTACATCTCTACCGGACGGGGGATTACCCCTCCTACGGTGGAGCTCCGATCTCTTTCAAAACCCTAACTAACTTTGATTGTTTTTTTTTTTCTCGTTGCCTGTATTGTTAGTCTTTTTACTGGAATCTGTTTTAATTGCTTCTATTTGAGTACATGTGTATTGTAAGCCAAATCCGTTACAAAATTTGCTGGCAGAACCCCATTTCTGGGGCCTCCCATTTTATAGAGATAAACTGGCCAACGGCTAAAAATCTATCTAATAAAATTTAAAAAATATATATTCAAAGAAAACTGTGTTCAGGAGCCACCCTACTCTGCTTGTTAAAAAAAAACATAACTCACGAACTATAAGCGATAGAAACTTTGTATTTTGTGCAAAGTTGTTTCGAATTGATTGTTCTACAAATGTTTGGAACATTGCGTTGGCCTATCTCAAATAACAAAAAAGTTTAAATTTTCAATTCACCATTTTTATGGACCACCCCAATTTCACTAACATAAAAACATCGGCCAAAAAATATGAAGAAACTTTCTTTAAGACACCATATACCTAAAAGTGATTATTTGGGCGCAAATATTTTTGTCTTCCGGCTTTGAGACCATTGTGCATTGCTCTAAAACTAGTTTAAACTTTTCTCAAGCGCAGTATATGTCAATATATTTGACCCTAAAATATTGACTGAGTAGCCAGTCTTCGATTTGAGAAAAATTCATGAAATTGTTATAATAAAATTGCTTTATTAATTCAAATATTTCATGTTATTAAAATAAATTTGACCATTGTGCATTTAAGCATAGAAAGACATTTATTTCAATCTAGAAATCGGTCACATGTGGGTGCTCGGTTTGTATGAGGTAAACTCTGTATCTAGTTGCAGAGGGTATTGTATAATCAACCCTTTTCCTCCTCGACGACCGTAAGGACGTGACCGGCAGTGTTATTGACCTTAGAAGTAACGATTTTGCACACTGAGAATGGATTACTTATCCCAAGCCCCATTTACGGAGTAGCAACTACTGAATTGTATGGTCATTAATGCTGATGTTCATGCTCATGTTCATGTTCATGCTCATGTTCATGTTCATGCTCATGTTCATTTTCATGCTCATGGTCATGTTCATGCTCATGTTCATGTTCATGCTCATGCTAATGCTCAGGACTCCAACGCATTCGACAAATTAACTGACTAGGATAATTGACGCCCCACTTATGTAAATATCCATTTCCCATCAAACTTTTGCATCAAACACAGATTCACAGTTAAGTAAATTTTACTATCAAACCCACCACAAACAACCCTACACGATGAGTTAATCATTATTTTTCGCGAACCGGTGTCCACCAGAGTCGTCGCATCTCGTGAAACTTTTTTTGGATCCGGGACGCTGTCGCCATCACCGCCATCACCGCCACCACCGCCGCCGCTACTGCTACCTCTTTTCTGCACTTTTGCGAAGCTTCTTGACCAATTAGATATAAATAAGCCCACAGCCATAACTATGATGATCAGTTCAAATCTAGCAACTGGGTAGAATCATCACAGTGATATCGTTTCACTGTACCATAGCCGGGGAGTATTTTTTTTTTTTGTGGGCGACGAACATCGTCGTTCGAGAATCCAAGACTAAGGTGCTAAAAGTTTTAAATCTGATCATCAGTGATCAATGGTCAGTGGATAAGAAACCGGTGTTAACTGTTCTCGCAAGGCTGCTGCGTGCGGTTCACGTTGGAGGAAAAACAAACAGACAAGTGATAACAACTGATTGGGTTGTGCAATCAATTGTGCTTTGACGGAGTGAAAGTGTCTCACAGAAAGTGAAATTTAGAATTGCTGGAGTTGAATAAACAAATAGAAGCAATGGTGAGTCGAGAAGGAGTGCAGGAGTGGAGATACATGAAAATAAAGGATTCTTGTGCGGATGGCGTAGTGAAAAAAAAATGTGGATTTAAAAGACTTACCAGAGGGGAGTGCGTTGTTTTGAAAGAGGAAAACAATAATTTCACTAGTGAAATGTGAATCATAAAAGGCCGGCGTCGGCGTAGTGGTTAGCATCCAACAATCTCACTCTTAGGTCATGAGTTCAAATCTTATCCTGGAGTAGTCATGAATGACCGAAGAGTGTTAAAGTGATTATAATAAAAAAAAATCGAATACTGTTCTAGTTTTATCACCCATGCTCACCCATGGCTAATTCTTTGAAAAAATCATGAACATTCCGGTGCTCTTAGATTGTCAGATATGAACGTTAATTGACATGAATTTGAGTCATAACAGGTCAATCAAACGTACCTTTCAGTCTCAAATTATTGATTTTTAAGTGTGTAGTGATCAATTTACGAAGTATTTGACCTTGGGCGATATTCATAGCAATTTGGTGGTCCAATTCTTCGTTCAAGATCGATTATTTTTTATACAGATGGTTCAAGATTGAACAATCTTGTTGGAGCAGGAGTAACTGGTCCAGGGATAGACATATTGGTTCCTATAGGCAATTGGTCAACTGTGTTAAAAGCTGAAATCCAAGCAATGTGTGTGTTCTATTATATGCGTAGAAACTATAAGAGTTCAAATATAAGCATAATGTCCGACAGTTAAGCTGCTCTAAATGCTTTAAAATCGGCGACATGTACTTCAAAACTTACCTGGAAGTGTGTTCAATCACTTCAAAAATTGTCTTGTCATAATCAAGTCAACTTATATTGGGTTCCTGGTCATTGCGGGATTGACGGAAATGAAAGACCTCATAAGTTCATAGGACCAGAGCCCTTTTGTGGCTTATCGGCTGCAACTCTTAGAATGAAGCTAGAAGCGTGGGAATCTTCAAATGGAGGAAAACTGGAAGAACACTTCCATTGCTAGGCAGTCGAAGCGATTCATTAATCCAAACATTTCTGTGACCCACAAAATCCTGCATATATACAGGTCTTATAACAGGTCATTGTCCGAGCCGTTATCACTTGAAGCTGATTGGAAAATTTCAAGATGATGTATATCGCTTTTGTGGCATAGAAAAGGAAGGTTGGAACATTTGCTATGCCACTGTCCGGCAATTTTCAATAAAAGGCGCAAGTTATTCGGCAAGGGGCCGATTATTTGTTTCTTTTTATTTATTTATTATCCCTTTGATTTATTTTTATTATTTATTTATTATCCCTTTGACATTTGGAGAACAACTGCCAGTATAGCAGTGCACTTTATTCGAAGTGTAATGCCTTGCTGGGATAATGCTATAATAATAGTGATACGACATCTTGAAATAGTGAAAAAAAAATTGGGAATATATCACAATAGATCAGAAAAATGATCGCAGTGATGAAAACACCCTGCAAGGATTTAAAAAAAAAATCATTTTACGAACGGAAGATCTTGCGAACAATAAGAATGTTATCACCAGAATGATTATTAATCGGTTTAAAAATTGGAAACAAGTTATGTGATTCACGGTAGAGGCTTTTATCACTAAAATTAATGTTAAGTGTAAGCTACAGATTAATTCATACCTATGTATTCTGAAAAGTCCCAGCAAGAACATTTTGCCAGCTCACAACTTGGTGTCATAAGAAATACTTACAAAGTTGCCAAATAACAGCTTTCTATGGTTTATGTTGAACTCTTATGATAAGCACAAGCACAAAGATTAACAAATGAAATGTTTCTCGAGAAGGACAGAAAATGTATGTTCTACAATTTTGGTAAATTTTCAAGTATCCATGATTTTAAAAACGCCAAAAGATTGTTTGTTTCATGAGCTTTATTTGATAAAAAAAAATATTGAAGATATACTCTTTGGGATATTTGAATGTTCAGTATTAAACATTATTTAATTTTTACTAAATATTAATAAAAAAAATTACCGTGCATATTTTTCCCAGAAATACTAAACTTTTCTAAACTACTTTGCCTTAGACGTCATTACAATCAGAAGTGAAGTTTTCATCCTACAATTTAATAAAAAAATACTGACGACATTTGGAAAAAACAAATGCAATTACAAAAAGCTGAATGATTGCTCATAACACACAATTATGCAAAGTTTCATGCAAATTGGAGAAGGTTGAGTCAAAATTTTAATTTTATGTTCTATTTGGCCTGGAACTGCTCTATTATATAAATATGCGCTAGAAGATATTAAAATTTCCGTTCTAAAAATTATGGAAACCACCCTAACGATTTCAGAATTTTCTTTAAATTCTTGAAATTTTCATGAAATTCATAAAACTTCTTGAAGGTTCCCTCAATTTTACTAATGTTATTGGAATTAACATAAAACATTCAAAATTGTCCATATTTAATAGGACTCCCAACTTTTTTGAAGTTTGCCGGACTTCGTTCTTCAAACATCAAACATCTGAGTGCAATTTTTCAGAAGTTAATCTAACGGATCTGAAGTTCTCAAAATGATCAATCCAGAGGTATTCGGCAAATATTCGGATGTTCATGGAACCGCCCTGAAGTTTCCCGATGCTCTGTAAAATTTTCTAAAGTTTTTTGAACTTACTTAAAGTTTTTTGAAGTTCCTTGAATTTATTGAAAAGTTCCAGAAATTTACTTGATACTAATGGAACACTGTTCACAAAACATCTCTGATCATCACCTAAGCTCACAAAGTTTTCTTGAAATTCATAAAACTTCACTGTTCGGAACTCACCCTTAAAAATCTTGAAGTTTTCCGATAGTTCTGAATTTTGCTGAACTTTTTTAGAGTTCTCTGAACATCTGAACAGCATATCTAAAGATAACGAAATGAATATTAACAGCTCTGAATTTCCTTGAATTTCTCTGAACTTCTATGAAGCTTCTGTAAGTTTCATGAATTTTTTTTTCTCATGCAATTTAGCATCCTCGTAGAGTCATTCTACATTATATTTTTAAAGCGTTTGATTTTATCCTCACTCCTCAAACTCACTGGAGTTTTTAAAAAAAATTCTTGCCCTGCTTTTTTCCTTGATTTGTTTTCCGTCGATCTTGTTTTCCGTCGATCTTGTTTTCCGTGCTACCGCAACCAATGCTACCGACGCCAGGGAGGCAGCTCCCACACCTGGACTCATCACAACTCATGAACCGGGGACCAACGGCTTTACTTCCCTTCCGAAGGAAGACGTGATCAGAGATGTTATGCCTCAGAACATCCCGGTGGCGTCGACTGGGATTGAACCCAGGCCTACTGGGATGAGAAGTAATCACGCTTACCAGTACACCAGCGGCGCGGCTGAAAAAGTAATGATGTAAAGAAGGAGTCAACTCCAAAGAAAAATAATTTGTGATTATTGCAATTTAATTTTTAAATTAAAAAATTAAACCTAGAGCTGCCCATAAAAAATGTCAATAAACAGCTCTTCTTCTTCTTCTTATTCTTCTTCGGATTTCAAGCTTATTGCATATCGCATATTAGCTTATTGCGTGCTCTCAACTTAGTATTCTAGATGCACTTCCACAGTTATTAATTGAGAGCTTTCGATGCCTGTACCATTTTTGCATTGATATGATTGTGTGGCAAGTCCAATCATACTTCTATGCCCAGGGAAGTCGAGAAATTTTCCAACCCGAAAAATTCCTAGACCGGACCGGGAATCGAACCCAGCCACCACCAGCATGGTCGTGCTTTGTAGCTGCGCCTTTACCGACTGAGCTAAGGGAGGTCCCAAAATAAACAGCTCATGCTCTAAAGAAAGAGTCAAATCCAAGAAAGATGTTACTTTTGATAATTTTCAGATGGAATTATCAAAAGCTTTTATCTGTCAAAGAACAACTCAAGATACAAAAAAGGAGTCAACTAAAAGAACAACATAATTTATGAGAATTTTATGATAGAATTTTTAACAGCATTCATCCATTCAGCAACAATTTAAAGTACAAAAGAAGTCTACTCAAAGCAAGAAATGATTTGTGCATTTCCATTGCATTTTTCTGAAGAGAAAAACTACATTACCCGTTCGACTTCAGCATGGTTTGATTTTGGCAACAACACCACAAAGCCGTTCGATTTTGGGATGGGGTTCGATTAAACGGATTTAGAAGATTATGTATTTCCGCTCCATGCGATCACAATTATTAAAATTAAAACTACTAAAGTCTTAGTCATGAAGATGATAACTCTTGTACTTGTACTTCTTGGTGGTCTAAAATCGTCGGAATCATAAAAGAAATTTCAAAATAGAACCGTTCGGTTTTGGCAACCCTACATTTTCGGGCTTGTTGACAAAACACATGTAACGAGTACTGCATTGTAAAATTAAAAAAAAAATAAGAAATCCATTGCAACAAAATTATGACCACCGTATATTCTGGCTATCGTCTATTATGGCTATTGTATGTTAAGGCTATCGTCTTTATGGCTATCGTATTGCTAATGTCCGTTCACCGATTAAAAAGACCAGCAGACGCCGAAAAGCAACGTCAAAACCCATATTACAGCTACAAAGCGGCACTAAAATACCGGCCTTTAACTTCCACAAAAAGCATAAAAATAGCCTTCCTACTTATATTATTATTCATTTATTTGATAAGGCTCAACCGAATTAACTGTACAGAGCCGAGGATTCTTGTTCACTATACAATACATCTTAAAACTATAGTCAAAAGGTACAACACAATAAACATTTTTTTTCTTCCGCTATCCAATAAGCCTCCTCCACTAGAACGGAAGCCGCTTCCGGTGGTTTCATTGTATGGAAGATTTGCCAACGGGGGTCAGAGCGCTTCCATTGCAGCAATGGACAAAAAACCGTGGTCAGCACTCACACATTGATCACGAAACGGTTGCTTTCCAAAGGCGACAACGCATCGACTGAAAGAACTGCTGATGAAGAACAATAAGGAGGACCACACAATTGTTGCTGCCGAGTAAACAGACGATCGCGTGACACACATTGAGAGTGGTCTGCTTCTGTCGACAGCTGAGTGAACACTGCGCTTTCACACTTAGAAATACCTAATTTTACAAGTGACGAAATCCATCTTTGACATAAAGGATGAGACGTAAACTAAAGAACGTTTGATGGAGCTGAATTTCTCGTCTATTATGACTCAATTTTATGTCAAAATAGATGCTCGTTCATGTCAATCTCAGAGCATTTAAATTTACATGAATTTTTCTAGGTGTTTAGAATTGCCTAAATGGCTCTAAAAGCATAATCGTCAAAATATGTCTTTACATAGATGAAAAAAAAAACTATAAAAACTCCGAAGCAACATATGAATCCCACACAAATTCACTGAAATTCCTTAAAAGTATTGAAACACCTGCATATTAAAGGTTATTCAAGCGAATTGAAAAAAAAACCGACTCAATCTACTGCAAAAGCACTACATAAAGGTTTGCTTTAATAAGATCATTTATTATAACATAATTACAATGCTGGCTATTAATTTAGATTATTTTTAGCAGAGTTACGTTATTTGTAACTTATTTAACAAACTCAGGGACATAAATCATTTTGAAACATGGGTCCAAGCTCAGCCGGTAAAGACGCATATATAAAGTAAGTCCAGGCTGGGAGTAGCTGTCGATTCCCTGTCCGGTCTAGGCATTATCCGGGTTGCAAAATGTATCGACTTATCTACGCTAGATTATCATTGTACCTCACCATAAACATGCAAACATTGAACTACATTGAGCAGGCGTAAAGTTCCAGTCGGGACGTGAAAAGCCAAAAAAAATTAAGAAGATTTTCCATCAAACTAGTGTTTAAATGAGTATCGATCAACTATAAAGAATCAATCATCTGGACAGTAAGCCACGCCTTATAGCACAATATTCAGCACGAACGGATTGCAATCGAAAATAAACACAGTACGAGAGCGCCAGCTAAATGTTTGAACAAAGCGAAACATTTGCAGCTGCTTGATTGTGTATTTTGTTTTGTGTGTTGACTTCGTTAAATTCAGAGGGAACACTTTGAGACCATACTCTAATTATGTCACGCAAAATTGAGGAAACAAAAACCACCCCCTTCCCGACACATTTTTCCTATAACTAATCCACTGCTTGTCACAAAATCATTCTCCTTTAGAGTTTGACAAAATATATGCATCACCACTTTCTCAGGGGGGGGGGGGGTAATCTCGCATTTCACGTACTGCGTAAAGCTTGAATGTCACTGATCTTGACGATGATGGTCCCACCTCTTACCCCTACAAAGGTTTGAGCTGGGCGAGTTATCTTTAAGATAATTAAATATAAACATTTTAACCAGGTTTGCAAACAAATGCTTGTTACAATTACAGACATAAATGTCCTGGAAAATATACTATAGACATCAATCAAAAACACTAACAAGTTTAACCAGTTATCAAGAGTCCAAGTATAATCCTCGACAATACTTCTATTACACGTGACCTGGAATTTACACGTATAAGATTCCGCAGTACCAGGACTATATCCAGGAAAACGACTTCCAGTCATTTATACCTACATTCCGCCTGTGAGGCTCATCTTTGCAGAAATCCAAATTACAGATCAATCACTGAATACACAAATGCATCCAAAGGAATACAATAATGACCCGCTTTTGTCAGCTCATCCGAACATCAAACTTTTATCATTCAATAATTTCACATAACCGTACTTCCGAATCTTTCTCATTCTTCTTCAAGATGGATTTTCAAACTATAATTTGATGCAATAAGACCACTGAAAAAGTGCATGGGTTTTGTAGAACATTAGAAAATATTTTCAAAGAGAGGGCTGACAAAATCAGGTTATTACTGTATATTGTGGATTTCATAATTAACGTTGCATCCCATAGCATGCAACAAACATATTGTAAATTTGAATCGAATTTTGATTCAGCCTACACCGATAAACGTCTACAAAAAATGGATACAATTTCCTCCCCCACGCTCTGTTCATCCATCCCATATATAATTCCAATAATTCACCACCCACCCTTTCCTATACTTTCAGACCATTGCCGCATTCCTCATAGTTGCACTGGTTGCAACTACCCAGGCCGAGCAGTTCAACGGATACCATTACCCGAAGCCTAGTTGCAACTTCGGACCACCGCAAACCTTGTACCTTACCCGCACCCAAACTGACTACCAAACTCGCTACGAAACCGTCCAGGGCTCAATCCAATACGATGAGCAAACCAGAACAGAATACTCCTCGATCTACATCACCTCGGCGTACACGCAAACCGTTCCGGTCTATCAAACCGTGACGAGAACTAATACTTTCACTGTCACAGCTCCACCCCAACCTCCCCAAGTTCAGTATAGTACCATCACACTTCCACCGGTCGTCTCCACTTACACATCAACCTACATTCAAGCTACTCCCGTCTACCAGACCATTCGAGAGTTCAGCACCGTTACCCTTCCTCCTCAAATTCTACCGGCACAAACCTTCTACGATACCGTATCGCTTCCACCGGTTACTAGAACCTCAACAATTGTCAGCACCGCTACCGTCCCGGTTGTTCAAACTGTGCGCGTTGTTGATACTGTCACTGTTCCTCCGGTAACCTTACCCCCACAGGTAGTCTACTCCACAGTGCAACTACCACCCCAAATCCGCACTTCAACACAATATATCACCACGACCCAGCCCATCGTGCAGACCGTCCGTGACACAGTCACCCTTCCTGCAGTCAGTCTTCCTGGACAGAATTACTACAACACCGTCACCCTGCCGCCAGCAACCATTGTCTCAACCGTCGTCAACAACGTTCCAACGCCAGTCTACCGAACCATCACCAACACCCAAACCATCACACTGCCTCCACCTCCACAACAATACCAAACGATCTACTCCACCATAACCTTGCCCGGTCGGGATCAAATCATAACCAACTACGCCACGACAACCCTCCGCGACGTCCAATACATCACTCGTACGGTAACCAACACAATTCCTGGAGTGCAGAACGATGCCCAAACCATCTACTCAACTGTAACCCTTCCGGCGGTTACCAAAACATTCTGTGGACCCACAAACACCTATCTCCCTGCAGCGGAGGATAACGCCATCGGTAGGAGTTACAGCGGATTTGGGGGCTTCAATAGACAGTACAATCGTTTCTTCTAAATCCATTTTCACGACCTATAAGCTGTAAATAATATATCCATAATTGTTACGACACTTAAAGCTGCCAGTATATCAATAAGGTCTTTTCGAACTAAAATATGACACGTGAAACACGGTTGGTGATATAAAACAAATTTCATAGCATGTAGGGCTAAATGCGATCTAATAAACGAAATGAACGAAGTATTCGGATTTGTCATCAATGCTCTGAAAGAAAACTCATGCAGGATGAATGCATTCGCATAAACAAAGCACATGTGAGGAAATGCATCATAATGGAATTAAGTCAATATTTCACTTACCTCGAAGAGGGATCCATTCACTAAATAAGTAACAACCGTGATCCGTTTTTTTACAAATCAAAAATCGTCGACGTATGTTGTTAATTATTTCCCGCTGATTTTTTTTAAATACGGAAAATAAAGGATTATAATCGGCAGTGGGCCAAAAAAAATCAGGGTGGAATTGCATCAGGAACTTTGTCAAAATCGAACGGATATGGGATATCGAAATGCCTTGCCACATTCAGTTAAAATAAAAGCTAGTTTTTAAAAATTGTTTCTCAGTTTCCAGTACTTTTCAAGCATTCAGCCAAATATTCGGTTCACCAAGCATGCAACAGTCCTATTCGGCTATTATATGCTATTGCAGTAGAAGTTAAAAGAAAGCTGTATCAACAACATGGCTGCAAAAGCTCTCAAAATATCCTGAGAAAGCTAAAACTATTCCAGGACACGCATGCTAAGTAGATTGCATCATTGGACATCCATGAGCATACATCAACGATGGACCAATAATGTACCCGATTACCGCACCAGCATAAAACAACCAAACAAACCCTACAGCTGACCACGTCACGCTGGAACCTGACCGCCACTGACTGCCACGGTCTTGCTCGTCGTCATCTCACGCATAGCGAACAACTGCCACTACCTTCTTACTACCTTCTTCCCTATGCAGCACAAGTGCTTTGCCAAACACTTGAACCGGTCTATACGCCGAGCAAATATCCATTTATGTTTCCCAACATTTGCTAGGTAGATACCTACCACATGCCATTTGAAGCAGCAAGCGAAAAATTGTCTTCTTATAGGTAGTTCCGTAATTCTTCAGACCAGTTAATATTTGCGCATGATTTTTCACTGCCTGGAACTCAGATTCTAGCCAGCCTTACATGCTGGACGACGCACCGATGACCGTGGCTGAGCTGGTCCGTTTAAGAGAGTCCACATCACAAAATCAAGATCCAATCCTAGTATTTGCTTGCAGGTCGTTGTCGTACGTGATTTGTAGAACAGATCGCCGAATAATTATCATCAAAATGGTATACAAACAAATTGTTCAAACAGCAGTACAAGTGTAAACAAATTCAAAATTACCGGTTGGGAAAGGTCGTATGCCATTTTCGGAGAACGAATTTTGAATCGTTAATACCGCCTCCGTGACACACGCAAACATGTCATTTTGATGCGCTTTTCTAGTCAAATGGTGTTATGTATGAAAATCAGTGAAGCCCCCCTAAACAAAAATAATCGAAATAAAATACAAGCATAATTCATGAACATATTCATACCGCACAAACTCATCATCGTTAGAAGGAATCATCAACCTACTGCAAATTTGGATGTATTCTGCGTATTACGGACCACTTAAGAACTTACGAACACCGGTATAGCTATTGCTCAGTAGATTCCTTCGGGTAAGACGTTATTGATCATGTTCAATATGAACAAAATGAATGAATTTGAACAAAAAGCACCTGAATAAAAGTCTCACTATTTAAATGACATTAATGCATTTCCGGCTTAAAAGTACAATTGTTCAATGCTCGAGAAATGCCGAGGCCGTTTGAGGTAGCCTTTGAATTATAAAACCTCACATTGTCAAAATAAATTATCATGATTATCGTTTTTCATGAATCTGCAGTTTTTCGGTTTAAACATTTCATTTCCAACTCAATAAATGCCATTGAAAATAAACAAAAAATTAATCGTTCCAAGAAGATTCGAGTAGTTTCCTTTTCTTTTTCTATTATTTTTTCTTTATTACAGAGAATTTCAGCCAGTTGCTGGTTCGTCTTTTACAATCAAATGCGATTACTCCAAATGACAAATAATACTACTAATTTAATAATTATTGTAGCACTGCAAAAACTATTTTTGTGCACCACGATGGTGATGATGGATGTTTAATATTTGATTTAATAGTAGTAGATTAATTAAAAAAAAAAAGTAGTCTACAAAGGTTTGAGTCTCGCGCGTGAATTACGGATATAGAGGGCTGAATTTAACATTTGATAAAATAAAATGCAATTTTGAAGCTTATTTGGAAGATACCTTAAATTAAAAGTAAATTTTCTGGCAAATGTTGGGGGTTCGTGAGCATTCCTGATATTGCTGAAAATTATGATAGTATCAGATTACGGGGTTGCTAGTGTAATAGAATGCTTTGTTGATTGTTCATTAACTCTTGATTGCTTGTAATACTTATGCATATTTTAGGTGGGCAAAAAAGCAAACTAAGAGGTGGACGCCTGAGCTTTTCCACATTTATATCGCTGTGAAGCGAGTGTAAACTCTAGAAGGAATTTATATCTGTAACTGTAACGAGTTCGATTTTTTTCGCAAACCTGTTTAAAATGTCATATTTAATTATCTTAAAGATAAATCGTTCAGCTAAAACCTTTGTATGGGTAAGAGGTGGGACCATCATCATCATCATCATCATATGCGACCTTCTCCGATTTACATGAAACGTTGCATAATTGTTTGTTATGGTCAATCATTCACATTAGAAGTTAATATTTCTTTAATGATTTTCATTAAAAAGCTTATGAGAAATTATTATTAATTCCCTGAACATTTC